>NC_041380.1:550872503-551166525 GCF_002162155.2 Triticum dicoccoides | reverse complement strand
GTGTTGGTGGTTGACTGGGGGAGTGGGGGTGGGCCGGCCGGGTGGGTGGCCCAATGGCCTGCTGGGCCGGAGCCCAGTGTGTGTGTGTGTGGGGGGGGGGTGTTTCCCTTTTTTTCCTTTTTGTTAGTTTTTTGTTTTTATATTTTTTTCTTTATTTCTCTTTTCTGTTTAAATCATTTAGGCAATTTCTAAAAATGAGTTTGCTGCACTAAAATTACCTATGCCATTTTTGGCACGGCCCGAACATTTTTGTTATCACTTTTGAAAACTTTTATTGTTGACATTAATTTGGGTTTGAATTTGACTCGGTTTTGACTCGTTTTCGAACTAACGGTAGATTAGCGACAGTAACCGTGGTGACGTGACATCATTAGCGTGGAATTACTATATCTTGATTACCCGGGCGTTACAAAACTCCTCCACTACAAGAAATCTCGTCCCGAGATTTAGGAGGTAGAAGGAAACAGTGCGGGGTATTCATCACGCAGGCGGTCCTCGCGTTCCCAAGTGGCTTCATCTTCAGAGTGATTCGACCACTAGACTTTGAGGAACTTGATCGCCTTCTGACGTGTGCGGCATTCAGCTTGGTCGAGAATGCGGACCGTATGCTCTTTATAGGAGACGTCCTGTTGCAATTCAAGCACTTCATGATCCACTGCTCGGATTGGATTCTTGAAGCAACGTCTGAGTTGTGACACGTGGAACACATCGTGAACCTGAGAAAGGTTTGACGGAAGCTCCAGTTGATATGCCACTTTTCCACGCCTTTCGAGAATAGTGAAGGGGCCGATATAGCGAGGAGCTAGCTTGCCCTTGATCCCGAAGTGGTGAGCACCCTTCATTGGTGTAACTCGAAGATAAGCCTTTTTGCCAGGTTGATAGATCATGTCCTTGTGATGACGGTCATACTGACTTTTCTGACGTGACTGAGCAGTCTTGAGATTCTCGCGAATAATGCGAACTTGTTCTGCGGCCTGTTGGATAATATCCGGACCGAAGAGTGGACGTTCCCCAGTTTCTGACCAGTTTAGAGGGGTCTGACACTTTCGTCCATATAACACTTGAAAGGGGGACATCTTCAGACTAGCTTGATAGCTATTATTATAAGAGAACTCGGCATAAGGAAGAGATTCCTCCCATTTCTTGCCAAAGGAAATTACACAAGCTCGAAGCATGTCTTCAAGAACTTGGTTGACATGTTCAACCTGTCCTTGCGACTGGGGATGAAACGCCGTACTGAACGACAGATGAGTTCCCATAGCTTCTTGGAAACTTGCCCAAAATCTTGAAGTGAATAAGCTACCATGGTCTAAACTAATAACTAGTGGAATACCGTGAAGTGAAACAATTCTGGACATGTAGAGAGTAGCAAGCTGACTAGCAGTGATTGTTTCTTTGACCGCCAGAAAATGTGCAACTTTAGAAAGCCGGTCAATGACGACAAGAATAGCATCATTACCTTTCTGCGATTTGAGAAATCCAGTGACGAAGTCCATTTCAACATGGTCCCATTTCCATTCAGGAATAGAGATAGGTTGCAGTGTTCCAGCAGGCCTTTGATGCCCAGCTTTGATACGACGGCAAACGTCACACTCAGCAACATAACGAGCAATGTGCTGCTTCATATTAGACCACCAGAATCTTTGACGAATATCTCGGTACATCTTTGTACTACCAGGATGGATGGACAGAGGCGTATCATGAGCTTCTTTCATAACCCTTTTAGTCTTATCCAGGTTTTTCTTCAAACATGGTACCACTAGGCGGCCTTTGAAGTACAAGGCGCCATCATCGGCGATAGTGAAGAGTGAGGGCTTTCCTTCTGCTAGATGGCGTTTAATCTTATGGACTTCAGAGTCATAACCTTGAATAGTCTTTATACCAGCTACGAGATCTGGTACGACAGCCAGGGTATTTAGAGAACCCTTAGTAACAACAAGAAGATTCATCTTTCGGTACTTTGGGGGAGGGGGAGCGAGTGCTCCAGGAGGAACAATATGAAGGTTCAGCTTTCTAAATTCTTCGACAAGCGAGGGCTGAACTTTGTGAACCTGGAGGTGGTTGCAGTAAGACTTGCGGCTCAAGGCATCAGCCATTACATTAGACTTGCCGGGGGTATAGGATATACCCACGTCAAAGTCTGCAACAGTCTCCATCCATCTCTGCTGACGGAGGTTCAGATCTGGCTGAGTAAATAGATACTTCAGACTTTGGTGGTCGGTGAAGATCTCGCAACGATTACCGAGAAGGTAATGTCGCCACTGCTTTAGTGCATAAATGACAGCAGCAAGCTCGAGGTCGTGAACTGGGTAGTTTTCTTTGTGAGGGCGCAGTTGATGAGAGGCATAAGCAATCACTCTACGCTCTTGCATTAGGACACAGCATAATCCTTGACGGGAAGCGTCATAGTAAATGACGAAGTCCTTAGTATCAGGTGGAGCAAGCACTGGGCAGAAGTCAACTTGTCTTTGAGCACCTGAAACTTTCTTGACACTTGTTTGTCCATTCGAACTTGACATCCTTATGCAACAGATTAGTCAGAGGCCTGGCAATCTTGGAGATGTTCTCGATGAATCGCCGGCAATAGCTGGCGAGAACGAGAAAACTTCGGAGTTGCTTGACATTCTTCGGAGGAGTCCAATCGAGAATATCCTGAACTCATTTAGGGTTGACGGCAATACCATCCTTGGAGATGACATGCCCAAGATAGGTTACTTCGGGGAGCCAGAATTCACACTTGGAATACTTAGCATACAGTTGATGCTCTCGAAGCTTTTCCAGCACAAGACGAAGATGTTCAGCATGTTCTTCTTTGTTCTTGGAAAATACCAGGATATCATCCAGATAAACCACGATGAACTTGTCGAGGTAATCCATGAATATATAGTTCATCAAACGAGAGAAGGTGGCTGGAGCATTCGTTAAGCCGAATGACATGACGGTGTACTCGTATGATCCATACTGAGTCACGAAGGCGGTTTTTGGGATGTCCTCTTCACGAACATGGATGTGGTGGTAACCCAACCTCAAGTCGAGTTTGGAGAACACTGATGAACCATCCAGTTGATCATAAAGATCATTGATCTGAGGAAGAGGATATTTATTCCGAATGGTAGCTTGGTTTATAGGACGGTAGTCTTGGACTAATCGGTTTGTCCCATCCTTCTTCTTAACAAAGAGAGAAGGTGCTCCCCAAGGAGAGCAACTAGGGCGAATGAAACTTTTGACAAGAGATTTGTCGATTTCCTCCTTAAGCTCAATGAGTTCATGTGGTGGCATCTTGTAGGGTCGTTTGGTTATAGGGGTGGTGCCAGGTTTCAAGTCGATGATGAATTCGACAACTCTAGCAGGGGGAATCCCTGGAAATTCTTCTGGGAGGACGTCTTGGAATTCACGAACGACGGGAATGTTTTCAATGCCCTCGAGTGGTGCAGCGTTCAACACATTCAAGGCATAAAGACGTGCCTCGGCGTTCTGAACTAGATGAGCTTGGTAAGCAATTATTTCATCAAAAGGGTGTAGAAGATGGACGACCTTAGTGGCGCAAACTATAGAAGCAGTATGCGCTTTCAACCAATCCATCCCCAGAATGAGGTCGATGCTACAGGATTTCAGTACGATGGGAGAGGCAAGGAATTCCAGTCCTTCAATTTCAACGGGAACGTTGTGACTAACCATAGAGGTTTGACACTGGCCCGCAGGAGTGTGTACCACAACCGATGTGTTCATCTCTTCATATTTAATGCCATGCATGAATGCAAACTCAACTGATATGAATGAATGCGATGCTCCTGTATCAAATAAAACAGATGCTGGTACTAAATTTACAAGGAGTATACCCATCACGGTAGCAGGCTGGTCTAGAACTTCATTGAGATCAACGTGGTTGGCATGAACACGACCATAAGACTTGGCATTGTTGTTGCGGGGCTGGTTGCTTCCACGACCAGTTGCTGGGAGGGCCAGTTGATTCTGGTTCTGGTTGCATTGCCTAGCACGGTGCCCTGGTTGACCACACCTGAAGCACAAACCATTATTGGGAGTGGGAACAGGAGCTTGTGGTGGTGGAGCTGGAAGTCTTGGCTGCCTAGTTGGTGGGGGAGGCAGATGATACGTCTCCAACGTATCTATAATTTTTTATTGCTCCATGCTATATTATCTACTGTTTGGACTATACTGGGCTTTATTTTCCACTTTTATATTATTTTTGGGACTAACCTATTAACTGGAGGCCCATCCCAGAATTGCTGTTTTTTTGCCTATTTTAGTGTTTCGGAGAAACAAAATATCAAACGGAGTCCAAACGAAATAAAATCTTCGGGAACGTGATTTTCTCACCAAGCGTGATCCAGGAGACTTGGACCCTGCTCCAGGGGGTCAAAGAGGAGGTCACGAGGGTGGGGGGCGCCCCCCTAGGGCGCGCCCCCTGCCTCGTGGGCCCCTCGGGGCTCCACCGATGTACTCCTTCCTCCTATATATACACACGTACCCCCAAATGATCAGAACAAGAGCCAAAAACCTAATTCCACCGCCGCAACTTTCTGTTTCCACGAGATCCCATCTTGGGGCCTGTTCCGAAGCTCCGCCGGAAGAGGGCCGTCATCACGGAGGGCTTCTACATCATCCTAGCCCCTCCGATGAAGTGTGAGTAGTTTACCTCAGACCTTCGGGTCCATAGTTAGTAGCTAGATGGCTTCTTCTCTCTCTTTGAATCTCAATACAAAGTTCTCCCCCTCTCTTGTTGAGATCTATTCGATGTAATCTTCTTTTTGCGGTGTGTTTGTTAAGACCGATGAATTGTGGGTTTATGATCAACTCTATCTATGAATAATATTTGAATCTTCTCTGAATTCTTTTATGTATGATTGGTTATCTTTGCAAGTTTCTTTGAATTATCCGTTTGGTTTGGCCAACTAGATTGGTAGTTCTTGCCATGGGAGAAGTGCTTAGCTTTGGGTTCGATCTTGCGGTGTCCTTAACCAGTGACAGAAGGGGCAGCAAGGCACGTATTGTATCGTTTCCATCGAGGATAACAAGATGGGGTTTATTTCATATTGCATGAATTTATCTCTCTACATCATGTCATCTTGCTTAAGGCGTTAATCTGTTTTTAACTTAATACTCTAGATGCATGCTAGATAGCGGTCGATGAGTGGAGTAATAGTAGTAGATGCAGAATCGTTTCGATCTACTTGTCACGGAAGTGATGCCTATATACATGATCATGCCTAGATATTCTCATAACTATGCTCAATTTTGTCAATTGCTCAACAGTAATTTGTTCACCCACCGTAGAATACTTATGCTCTTGAGAGAAGCCACTAGTGAAACCTATGGCCCCCGGGTCTATTTGAAGGAAATATGCCCTAGAGGCAATAATAATGTTATTATTTTATTTCCTTATATCATGATAAATGTTTACTATTCATGCTAGAATTGTATTATCCGGAAACATAATACTTGTGTGAATACATAGACAAACTAAACGTCACTAGTATGCCTCTACATGACTAGCTCGTTAATCAAAGATGGTTATGTTTCCTAACCATAGACATGTGTTGTCATTTGAATAATGGGGTCACATTATTAGGAGAATAATGTGATTGACATGACCCATTCCATTAGCTTAGCACCCGATCGTTTAGTATGTTGCTATTGCTTTCTTCATGACTTATACATGTCCCTATGACTATGAGATTATGCAACTCCCGTTTGCCGGAGGAACACTTTGTGTGCTACCAAACGTCACAACGTAACTGGGTGATTATAAAGGAGCTCTACAGGTGTCTCCAAAGGTAAATGTTGGGTTGGCGTATTTCGAGATTAGGATTTGTCACTCCGATTGTCGGAGAGGTATCTCTGGGCCCTCTCGGTAATACACATCACCTAAGCCTTGCAAGCAATGCAACTAATGAGTTATTTGCGAGATGATGTATTACGGAACGAGTAAAGAGACTTGCCAGTAACGAGAGTGAACTAGGTATTGAGATACCGACGATCGAATCTCGGGCCAGTAACATACCGATGACAAAGGGAACAACATATGTTGTTATGCGGTCTAACCGATAAAAGATCTTCGTAGAATATGTAGGAGCCAATATGAGCATCTAGGTTCCGCTATTGGTTATTGACCGGAGACGTGTCTCGGTCATGTCTACATTGTTCTCGAACCCGTAGGGTCCCCATGCTTAAGGTTTCGATGACAGTTATATTATGAGTTTATTGGTTTTGATGTACCAAAGTTAGTTCGGAGTCCCGGATGTGATCACGGACATGACGAGGAGTCTCGAAATGGTCGAGACATAAAGATTGATATATTGGACGACTATATTCGGACACCGGAAGTGTTCCGGGTGATTTCAGAGAAACCGGAGTACCGGAGGGTTACCGGAACCCCCCGGGAGAAGTAATGGGTATGGGCCTTAGTGGAGAGAGAGAAGGGCAGCCAGGGTGGGCCGCGCGCCTCCTCCCCCCTGGTCCGAATTGGACTAGGAGAGGGGGGGCGGCGCCCCCCTTTCCTTCTCCCTCCCCACTTCCTTCCCCCTCCTAGTAGGAGTCCTAAGTCCTACTCCTACTAGGAGGAGGACTCCTCCTTAGCGCGCCATAGGGCTGGCCGGCCTCCTCCCCTTGCTCCTTTATATACGGGGGCAGGGGCACCCCTAGACACACAAGTTGATCCACGTGATCGTTTTCTTAGCCGTGTGCGGTGCCCCCTTCCACCATAATCCTCGATAATATTGTAGCAGTGCTTAGGCGAAGCCCTGCGACGGTAGAACATCAAGATCGTCACCACGCCGTCGTGCTAACGGAACTCTTCCCCGACAATTTGCTGGATCGGAGTCCGGGGATCGTCATCGAGCTGAACGTGTGCTAAAACTCGGAGGTGCTGTAGTTTTGGTGCTTGATCGGTCGGGCCGTGAAGACGTACGACTACATCAACCGCGTTGATATAACGCTTCCGCTTTCGGTCTACGAGGGTACGTAGACAACACTCTCCCCTCTCGTTGCTATGCATCACCATGATCTTGCGTGTGCGTAGGATTTTTTTTTTTAAATTACTACGTTCCCCAACAGTGGCATCCGAGCCTAGGTTTTATATGTTGATGTTATATGCACGAGTAGAACACAAGTGAGTTGTGGGCGATATAAGTCATACTGCTTACCAGCATGTCATACTTTGGTTCGGCGGTATTGTTGGATGAAGCGGCCCGGACCGACATTACGCGTATGCTTACGCGAGACTGGTTCTACCGACGTGCTTTGCACACAGGTGGCTGGCGGGTGTCAGTTTCTCCAACTTTAGTTGAACCAAGTGTGGCTATGCCCGGTCCTTGCGAAGGTTAAAACAGCACCAACTTGACAAACTATCGTTGTGGTTTTGATGCGTAGGTAAGATTAGTTCTGCTTAAGCCCATAGAAGCCACGTAAAACTTGCAACAACAAAGTAGAGGACGTCTAACTTGTTTTTGCAGGGCATGTTGTGATGTGATATGGTCAAGACATGTGACGCCCCCGATTTGACCATACACTAATCATGCACGCAAATGTGTACGATCAAGATCAAGGACTCACGGGAAGATATCACAACACAACTCTACAAATAAAATAAGTCATACAAGCATCATATTACAAGCCAGGGGCCTCGAAGGCTCGAATACAAGAGCTCGATCATAGACGAGTCAGCGGAAGCAACAATATCTGAGTACATACATAAGTTAAACAAGTTGCCATAAGATGGCTAGCACAAACTGGGATACAGATCGAAAGAGGCGCAGGCCTCCTGCCTGGGATCCTCCTAAACTACTCCTGGTCGCCGTCAGCGGGCATCACGTAGTAGTAGGCACCTCCGGTGTAGTAGGAGTCATCGTCGAAGGTGGCATCTGGCTCCTGGGCTCCAACATCTGGTTGCGACAACCAGGTAGAAGGGATAGGGGGAAAAGAGGGAGAAAGCAACCGTGAGTACTCATCCAAAGTACTCGCAAGCAAGGAGCTACACTACATATGTATGCATTGGTATCAACTGGAATAAGGCTATCATATGTGGACTGAACTGTAGAATGCCAGAATAAGAGGGGGATAGCTAGTCCTTTCGAAGACTACGCTTCTGGCAGCCTCCGTCTTGCAGCATGTAGCAGAGAGTAGACTGAAGTCCTCCAAGTAGCATTGCATAGCATAATCCTACCCGGTGATCCTCTCCTCGTCGCCCTATTAGAGAGCGATCACCGGTTGTATCTGGCACTTGGAAGGGTGTGTTTTATTAAGTATCCGGTTCTAGTTGTCATAAGGTCAAGGTACAACTCCAAGTCGTCCTGTTACCGAAGATCACGGCTATTCGAATAGATTAACTTCCCTGCAGGGGTGCACCACATAACCCAACACGCTCGATCCCATTTGGCCGGACACACTTTCCTGGGTCATGCCCGGCCTCGGAAGATCAACACGTCGCAGCCCTACCTAGGCACAACAGAGAGGTCAGCACGCCGGTCTAAATCCTATGGCGCAGGGGTCTGGGCCCATCGCCCTTTGCACACCTGCACGTTGCAAACGCGGCCGGAAGCAGAACTAGCCCCCTTAATACAAGAGCAGGCTTACGGTCCAATCCGGCGCGCGCCACTCAGTCGCTGACGTCACGAAGGCTTCGGCTGATACCACGACGTCGAGTGCCCATAACTGTCCCCGCGTAGATGGTTAGTGCGTATAGACCAAATGGCCAGACTCAGATCAAATACCCAGATCTCGTTAAGCGTGTTAAGTATCTACGAACGCCGACCAGGGCCAGGCCCACCTCTCTCCTAGGTGGTCTCAATCTGCCCTGGCGCTCCGCCTCAAAGTAACAGTCGGGGGCCGTCGGGAACCCAGGCCCACCACTACCTGGATGGAGCCACCTGCCCCTTCAGCCCCCATCTCCGAACAGTATCACAGGTAAGGTAACTGTGTAAAGTATATTGTATATGTCCGTGATCACCTCCCAAAGTGATCACGGCCCAGTAGTATAGCATGGTAGACGGACAAGAGTGTAGGGTCACTGATGGAACACTAGCATCCTATACTAAGCAGTAGGATAGCAGGTAAAGGTAACAACAGTAGTAGCAAGGACAGGCTATGCAGCAGTATAGGATTAACTGAAAGCAGTAACATGCTACACTACTCTAATGCAAGCAGTATAGAGAAGAGTAGGCGATATCTGGTGATCAAAGGGGGGGCTTGCCTGGTTGCTCTGGCAAGAGAGAGGGGTCGTCAACACCGTAGTCGTACTGGGTAGCAGCGGCGTCGGTCTCGGTGTCTAGCGAGAGAAGAGGGGGAAGAAACAATAAATATAATGCAAACAGATTCATAATGATGCATGACGTGACAAAACGTGATGCTAGGTGTGCCCTAACGTAGTACGAGGTGGTACCGGTGAAGGGGGAAAATATCCGGAAAAGCATTCCCGGTGTTTTGCGTTTTCGAGCAAAGGAGCTGGAGGGGGAAATTTGCGAGTTTGATATGTTAGGGGTGTGTGGAGGACGAACGGGCTGCGTATCCGGATTCGTATCGTCGTTCTGAGCAACTTTCATGTACAAAGTTTTTCCATCCGAGCTATGGTTTATTTTATATGAATTTAAAAAGGATTTAATCATTTTAAATTATTTTTAATTCGAAAATTAAATGTTAAATTGCTATGGGTACACAGAAGTGTACCCACAGATGGGCTTGTGTGGCTGACCAGTAGGCCCAGTTGACTTGGTCAATTGCCCAGTCAGCAGAGGCTGACTGATGGGGCCGGTCAAAGTCAACAGCCCAGTCAGCATTGACTGTTGACTGGTCAAACTAACTAGTGGGTCCCTCTTGTCATAGACTCATAATAATTAAACAAGGTTAGTTAGCTTTAACTAAATGATTAGGTTAATCTAATCTAGATTATTGAAGTTAATTAATTAATTAACTAATTCAATTAATGTTTTAATTATTTTAATTATTATTTATTTATTTTAAATTCTTAATTCGTTTAATTCGTTTTTTAATAAACGTTCTGGGGCGTGGGGCCCCTGTGTCATAGGCCCAGAGGGGGCCATAGCGGTTACGGGCATGCGGGCGTGCGCCCGAGTTCACACGGGAAGGGGGCTACGGGCGCCTGGGCGGGCGCTCGCCCGCAGGGAGTGTGGCGGGGCGAGGCCAGTGGCCGGCCGACGTGGGGGAAACGGAGTGCGGGGCCGGCAACGAGTAGGCCCGCGGGTGGCAGGGGAGCCGGGGCGCGGTGGCGCACCAGCAACAAGGGGACGACGCAGCGACAACGGCAATGCAACGGCAGGAGCAGCAGTAGCCAAGCATGAGCAGCAGTAACAGGAAGTAAGACAGCAGCGACATCATGGGGGGATATGCGAGGTGCTCACATCGAGCAGTAGAGGAGCTTGGGGAGGTCGGAACGGGTCATGGTGGTCGTGGCCAGCGGCCTGCCGGCGTTGGAGGGCGTCGGAGCGGGGCGACTCGCTGGGAGCGGCTGCGGCCGGGTTCGGTGCGCGCCGGCGGGACCCTGCCGGCATGGTCCGGCGATGAGGTGGACTCGGTGAGGGGCGCCAGCCTGGTGGCGGGGACGGGAGGCGCCCGCCGAGGTGGGCAGCGGGGCGTTGCCCCGATCCAGTCGAGGGAGGTGAGAGGAGGGGCGCGGAGGAGTCCGGGAGGGGCGGCGGCCTTAGCGGAGCGGCGGCGAGGGGGCGCCGTTGCGCCCCGATCCAGATCGGGAGGGAGCGAGAGGAGCGAGGCATGAGGGGAGAGTGGAGGGGTCGATCCCGATCCAGGGGGAATCGGGGGAGGGAGTGGGGTGAGTGGGTATGGCCGTTAGGGTTTCGGGGGGGGCTAATGGGTGCGTGAGGGGTCGGGCCATATAGGTCAGGGAAGGGTGCAGGGAATGGGCCGGCGTGACTGGTGGCCAGGTTGGCCGACTGGGCCACGCAGCCCACTGGGGAAGGGGGGTTCTATTTTCTTTTCTTGTTTTTTTATTTACCTTTCTGTTTTCATTTTATTTATTTTATTTATAGTTCCTATTTTCATATTAATTTTACTTTATTTTTAGTTTTATAAAATATACCACTAGCCCCTAAATTAGTATTTATAAAAACTCTATTGCCACATTAATTTCTCATACCTAATAAAATTGTTTAATGTTTTAATATTTATAAAATGCATTTAATTATTTGTTCAAGCCACTGTTTTATTTAGTTTAGTGCTTTTAATTATTTTATAAAAATGTGATCCTCCACCATAATTACCTATGCATTATTTGCCACCTCTAGAACATTTTAATTTTAATGTTTGAAAACTTTACCATTTGACTTGATTTTGAATTTTGAATTCGAACGGGATTGAATCATCGCGAGGTTTACAACAGTAAGAGTGGTGACGTGGCATCATTAGCAGAGGTTAATGTAGCTTGATTATCCGGGCGTCACAAGACATGATGCTAAAATTTTATTGTATGAGATGATCATGTTTTTTAACCAAGTTATCGGCAACTGGCAGGAGCCATATGGTTGTCGCTTTATTGTATGCAATGCAATTGCGTTGTAATGCTTTACTTTATCACTAAGAGGTAGCGATAGTCGTGGAAGCATAAGATTGGCGAGACGACAACGATGCTACGATGGTGATCAAGGTGTCGCGCCGGTGATGATGGTGATCATGACGATGCTTCGGAGATGGAGATCACAAGCACAAGATGATGATGACCATATCATATCACTTATATTGATTGCATGTGATGTTTATCTTTTATGCATCTTATCTTGCTTTGATTGGCGGTAGCATTATAAGATGATCTCTCACTAAATTTCAAGATAAAAGTGTTCTCCCTGAGTATGCACCGTTGCCAAAGTTCGTCGTGCCCAAACACCACGTGATGATCGGGTGTGATAAGCTCTACGTCCATCTACAACGGGTGCAAGCCACTTTTGCACACGTAGAATACTCAAGTTAAACTTGAAGAGCCTAGCATATGCAGATATGGCCTCGGAACACTGAGACCGAAAGGTCGAGCCTGAATCATATAGTAGATATGATCAACATAGCGATGTTCACCATTGAAAACTACTCCATTTCACGTGATGATCGGTTATGGTTTAGTTGATTTGGGTCACGTAATCACTTAGAAGATTAGAGGGATGTCTTTCTAAGTGGGAGTTCTTAAGTAATATGATTAATTGAACTTAAATTTATCATGAACTTAGTACCTGATAGTATCTTGCTTGTTTATGTTGATTGTAGATAGATGGCTCGTGCTGTTGTTCCGTTGAATTTTAATGCGTTCCTTGAGAAAGCAAAGTTGAAAGATGATGGTAGCAATTACACGGACTGGGTCCGTAACTTGAGGATTATCCTCATTGCTGCATAGAAGAATTACGTCATGGAAGCACCGCTGGGTGCCAGGCCTACTGCTGGAGCAACACCAGATGTTATGAACGTCTGGCAGAGCAAAGCTGATGACTACTCGATAGTTCAGTGTGCCATGCTTTACGGCTTAGAATCGGGACTTCAACGACGTTTTGAACGTCATGGAGCATATGAGATGTTTCAAGAGTTGAAGTTAATATTTCAAGCAAATGCCGGGATTGAGAGATATGAAGTCTCCAATAAGTTCTATAGCTGCAAGGTGGAGGAGAACAGTTCTGTCAGTGAGCATATACTCAAAATGTCTGGGTATAATAATCACTTGATTCAATTGGGAGTTAATCTTCCAGATGATTGCATCATTGACAGAATTCTCCAATCACTGCCACCAAGCTACAAGAGCTTCGTGATGAACTATAATATGCAAGGGATGAACAAGACTATTCCCGAGCTCTTCGCAATGCTGAAAGCTGCGGAGGTAGAAATCAAGAAGGAGCATCAAGTGTTGATGGTCAACAAGACCACTAGTTTCAAGAAGGGCAAAGGGAAGAAGAAGGGGAACTTCAAAAAGAACAGCAAGCAAGTTGCTGCTCAAGAGAAGAAACCCAAGTCTGGACCTAAGCCTGAAACTGAGTGCTTCTACTGCAAGCAGACTGGTCACTGGAAGCGGAACTGCCCGAAGTATTTGGCGGATAAGAAGGATGGCAAGGTGATCAAAGGTATATGTGATATACATGTTATTGATGTGTACCTTACAAGAGCTCGCAGTAGCACCTGGGTATTTGATACTGGTTCTGTTGCTAATATTTGCAACTCGAAATAGGGACTACAGATTAAGCGAACACTGGCGAAGGACGAGGTGAAGATGTGCGTGGGAAATGGTTCCAAAGTCGATGTGATCGCAGTCGGCATGCTACCTCTACATCTACCATCGGGATTAGTATTAGACCTAAATAATTGTTATTTGGTGCCAGCGTTGAGCATGAACATTATATCTGGATCTTGTTTGATGCGAGACGGTTGTTCATTTAAATTAGAGAATAATGGTTGTTCTATTTATATGAGTAATATATTTTATGGTCATGCACCCTTAAAGAGTGGTCTATTTTTGATGAATCTCGATAGTAGTGATACACATATTCATAATGTTGAAGCCAAAAGATGCAGAGTTGATAATGATAGTGCAACTTATTTGTGGCACTGCCGTTTAGGTCATATCGGTGTAAAACGCATGAAGAAACTCCATACTGATGGACTTTTGGAACCACTTGATTATGAATCACTTGGTACTTGTGAACCGTGCCTCATGGGCAAGATGACTAAAACACCATTCTCCGGTACTATGGAGAGAGCAACAGATTTGTTGGAAATCATACATACAGATGTATGTGGTCCATTGAATTTTGAAGCTCGTGGCGGATATTGTTATTTTCTCACCTTCACAGATGATTTAAGCAGATATGGCTATAACTACTTAATGAAACATAAGTCTGAAACATTTGAAAAGTTCAAAGAATTTCAGAGTGAAGTTGAAAATCATCGTAACAAGAAAATAAAGTTTCTACGATCTGATCGTGGAGGAGAATATTTGAGTTACGAGTTTGGTCTACATTTGAAACAATGCGGAATAGTTTCGCAACTCACGCCACCCGGAACACCATAGCGTAATGGTTTGTCCGAACGTCGTAATCGTACTTTACTTGATATGTTGCGATCTATGTTGTCTCTTTCAGATTTACCGCTATTTTTTTGGGGTTATGCTCTAGAGACAACCGCATTCACGTTAAATAGGGCACCATCAAAATCCGTTGAGACGATGCCTTATGAACTGTGGTTTGGCAAGAAACCAAAGTTTTCGTTTCTAAAAGTTTGGGGCTGCGATGCTTATGTGAAGAAACTTCGACCTGATAAGCTCGAACCCAAATCGGAGAAATGTGTCTTCATAGGATACCCAAAAGAGACTGTTGTGTACACCTTCTATCACAGATCCAAAGGCAAGACATTTGTCGCTAAGAATGGATCCTTTCTAGAGAAGGAGTTTCTCTCGAAAGAAGTGAGTGGGAGGAAAGTAGAACTTGATGAGGTAACTGTACCTGCTCCCTCATTGGAAAGTAGTACATCGCAGAAACAGGTTTCTGTGACACCTACACCAATTAGTGAGGAAGCCAATGATAATGATCATGAAACTTCAGAACAAGTTACTACTGAACCTCGTAGATCAACCAGAGTAAGATCCGCACCAGAGTGGTACGGTAATCCTGTTCTGGAAGTCATGCTACTAGATCATGATGAACCTGCGAACTATGAAGAAGCGATGGTGAGCCCAGATTCCGCAAAATGGCTCAAAGCCATGAAATCTGAGATGGGATCCATGTGTGAAAACAAAGTATGGACTTTGGTTGACTTGCCCAATGATCGGCAAGCAATTGAGAATAAATGGATCTTCAAGAAGAAGACTGACGCCGACGGTAATGTTACTGTAAGAAGAGTTGTATATGATGCAACCGGAAGGTTTTGTCGATCCAAAGGGAGCTAACAAAGTGTGCAAGATCCAGCGATCCATTTATGGACTGGTGCAAGCATCTCAGAGTTGGAATAAACGCTTTGATAGTGTGATCAAAGCATTTGGTTTTGTACAGACTTTTGGAGAAGCCTGTATTTACAAGAAAGTGAGTGGGAGCTGTGTAGCATTTCTGATATTATATGTAGATGACATATTACTAATCGGAAATGATATAGAATTTCTGGATAGCATAAAGGGATGCTTGAATAAGAGTTTTTCAATGAAAGACCTTGGTGAAGCTGCTTACATATTGGGCATTAAGATCTATAGAGATAGATCAAGATGCTTAATTGGACTTTCACAAAGCACATACCTTGACAAAAATTTTAAGAAGTTCAAAATGGATCAAGCAAAAAAAGGATTTTTGCCTGTGTTACAAGGTGTGAAATTGAGTAAGACTCAATGCCCGACCAATGCAGAAGATAGAGAGAAAATGAAAGATGTTCCCTATGCTTCAGCCATAGGCTCTATCATGTATGCAATGCTGTGTACCAGACCTGATGTGTGTCTTGCTATAAGTATAGCAGGGAGGTACCAAAGTAATCCAGGAGTGGATCACTGGACAGCGGTCAAGAACATCCTGAAATACCTGAAAAGGACTAAGGATATGTTTCTCATATATGGGGGTGACAAAGAGCTCATAGTAAATGGTTACATTGATGCAAGATTTGACACTAATCCGGACGATTCTAAATCGCAAACCGGATACCTGTTTACATTAAACGGTGGAGCTGTCAGTTGGTGTAGTTCTAAAAAAAGCGTTGTGGCGGGATCTACATGTGAAGCGGAGTACATAGCTGCTTCGGAAGCAGCAAACGAAGGAGTCTGGATGAAGGAGTTCATATCCAATCTAGGTGTCATACCTAGTGTATCGGGTCCAATGAAAATCTTTTGTGACAATACTGGTGCAATTGCCTTGGCAAAGGAATCCAGATTTCACAAGAGAACCAAGCACATCAAGAGACGCTTCAATTCCATCCGGGATCTAGTCCAGGTGGGAGACATAGAGATTTGCAAGATACATACGGATCTGAATGTTGCAGACCCGTTAACTAAGCCTCTTCCACGAGCAAAACATGATCAGCACCAAAGCTCCATGGGTGTTAGAATCATTACTGTGTAATCTAGATTATTGACTCTAGTGCAAGTGGGAGACTGAAGGAAATATGTCGTAGAGGCAATAATAATGTTATTATTTTATTTCCTTAGATCATGATAAATGTTTATTATTCATGCTAGAATTGTATTATCCAGAAACATAATACTTGTGTGAATACATAGACAAACTAAACATCACTAGTATGCCTCTACTTGACTAGCTCATTAATCAAAGATGGTTATGTTTCCTAACCATAGACATGTGTTGTCATTTGAATAACGGGATCACATTATTAGGAGAATAATGTGATTGACATGACCCATTCCATTAGCTTAGCACCCGATCGTTTAGTATGTTGCTATTGCTTTCTTCATGACTTATACATGTTCCTAGGACTATGAGATTATGCAACTCCATTTTGCCAGAGGAACACTTTGTGTGCTACCAAACGTCACAACGTAACTGGTTGATTATAAAGGAGATCTACAGGTGTCTCCAAAGGTAAATGTTGGGTTGGCATATTTCGAGATTAGGATTTGTCACTCCGATTGTCGGAGAGGTATCTCTGGGCCCTCTCGGTAATACACATCACCTAAGCCTTGCAAGCAATTCAACTAATGAGTTAGTTGCGAGATGATGTATTACGGAATGAGTAAAGAGACCTGCCGGTAACGAGATTGAACTAGGTATTGAGATACCGACGATCGAATCTCGGGCAAGTAACATACCGATGACAAAGGGAACAACGTATGTTGTTATGCGGTCTGACCGATAAAAGATCTTCATAGAATATGTAGGAGCCAATATGAGCATCGAGGTTCCGCTATTGGTTATTGACCGGAGACGTGTCTCGGTCATGTCTATATTGTTCTCGAACCCGTAGGGTCCGCACGCTTAAGGTTTCGATGACAATTATATTATGAGTTTATTGGTTTTGATGTACCGAAGTTAGTTCGGAGTCCCGGATGTGATCACGGACATGACGAGGAGTCTCGAAATGGTCGAGACATAAAGATTGATATATTGGACGACTATATTCGGACACCGGAAGTGTTCCGGGTGATTTCGAAGAAAACCGGAGTATCGAAGGGTTACCGGAACCCCCCCGGGAGAAGTAATGGGCCATATGGGCCTTAGTGGAGAGAGAGAAGGGCAGCCAGGGTGGGCCGCGCGCCCCCGTATATAAAGGAGAAAGGAGAGGGGGGGCGGTGCCCCCCTTTCCTTCTCCCTCCCCACTTCATTCCCCCTCCTAGTAGGAGTCCTAAGTCCTACTCCTACTAGGAGGAGGACTCCTCCTTGGCGTGCCATAGGGCTGGCCGGCCTCCTCCCCTTTCTCCTTTATATACGGGGGCAGGGGGCACCCCTAGACACACATGTTGATCCACGTGATCGTTTTCTTAGCCGTGTGCGGTGCCCCCTTCCACCATAATCCTCGATAATATTGTAGCGGTGCTTAGGCGAAGCCCTGCGAAGGTAGAACATCAAGATCGTCACCACGCCGTCATGCTGACGGAACTCTTTCCTGACACTTTGCTGGATCGGAGTCCGGGGATCGTCATCGAGCTGAACGTGTGCTAAAACTCGGAGGTGCCGTAGTTTCGGTGCTTGATCGGTCGGGCCGTGTAGACGTACGACTACATCAACCGCGTTGATATAACGCTTCCGCTTTCGGTCTACGAGGGTACGTAGACAACACTCTCCCCTCTCGTTGCTATGCATCACCATGATCTTGCGTGTGCGTAGGAAGTTTTTTGAAATTACTACGTTCCCCAACACTATTCTCATCATATCAATCTCCATCACTTTAATCTTGCTTTGCTTTTTTACTTTGCCTTTAATTTTTACTTTGCATCTTTATACCAAAAATACCAAAAATATTATATCTATCAGATCTCACTCTCGTAAGTGACCGTGAAGGGATTGACAACACCTAATCACGTTGGTTGCGAGTAGCTATCATTTTGTCCAGGTACGAGGGACTTGAGCGTGGCCTCCTACTGGATTGATACCTTGGTTCTCAAAAACTGAGGGAAATACTTATGCTACTCTGCTGCATCATCCCTTCCTCTTTGGGGAAAACCAATGCAAGCTCAAGACGTAGCAAGAAGGATTTCTGGCGCCGTTGCCAGGGAGTCTACGCAAAAAGTCAACATACCAAGTACCCATCACAATCCCTATCTCTCGCATTACATTATTTGCCATTTGCCTCTCATTTTCCTCTCCCCCAATTCACCCTTGCCGTTTTATTCGCCCTCTCTCTCTCTATCCTCCCTCTCTATTTGCCTCTTTTGCCCGCTTGCCTTTTTGTTTTCTCATGTGCTAGTTTGCTTGCTTGTCGTTATGTCTGAAATTGGGGAAGTTATCGCCAACGTGGGCGATAACAATATCATGGAAAATTCTGATGCTCCTGCTAAAGAACCCCCTACCTACGATACAAATAGATTTCGAATCGGTAGTGGTAATATTATTGGAAAAGGAGTTATTCAAGATTTCTTTACTTGTGCCGGTGCTTTGCCCTCCATGGGAGGTTCTATTCTCCATAGAACTAGTAGTCTTGTGGACGCTATTGCCATGCTTATCGTTGAACTTGAAAGGCAATTTATGCATATGCACCCATCTATACAAAGAGTTTTCCTAGAATTTTCTAATATTGAGCATTCCTCTGTTAAGCGTGCCGCTACTATATTTTTGGCTCATGAATTCATATTTATAATAAAAGAAGCCAAAGAGATCTTTGTGCACTATAGGGTGGATGCTGGTCGTCCTCCCATAGAATCTATCCTCTTCGATCAAGAAGAAATTATGCGCTTTCAATCTCCTGACTATGTTGCTTTTAATGAAAACCTCAGAAAAAAGGTGCCAACCAATATTTAAATTGATAGAATCTCTCAACTTAATGATGATTTGGCGATTCGAAATAATGAGCTAGGATACTCTCTTGAGTCTAGGCTCACAAAGTTCTGTCAAAAGAACACTTATAATGATGAATTGGTTGTACATTACGAAGGGCCGAAAGAGGAACCTATACCTCCTAAAATTGATCTTGGGGACTTCTGTCCTATTAAATTTAGCCCTTTTGATTACTTTTGCTTGCCTCAAATAAAACTTGCTGCCGAACGTAGAGAATATGAAATGAGCTTCACCGATCTATCTTATTACTATGGCAATACCTAGATCTATCCTCGCTTTTATGCCTAGCTAGGGGCATTAAACAATAGCGCTTGTTGGGAGGCAACCCAATTTTACTTTTATTCCTTGCTTTTAGCTCCTGCTTAGTAATAAATAAATTATTTAGCCTCTGTTTTGGTTGTGTTTTTTGTGTTTAATTAGTGTTTGTGCCAAGTAGAACCGTTGGGAAGACTTGGGGAAAGTCTTGTTGAACTTGCTGTAAAAAACAGAAACTTTAGCGCTCACGATAACTTCTGTAATTTTTATCTGAAGAGTGATATTTAGTTAATTATTTTTGCATATGATTAATAGATAAATTCCTCACTTCCATAAATTTATTTTAGAATTTTTGGGGTTCCAGATCTTGCGCTAGCTACATATTACTACAGACTGTTCTGTTTTTGACAGATTCTGTTTTTCGTGTGTTGTTTGCTTATTTTGATGAATCTATGGCTAGTAAAACAGTTTATAATCCATAGAGAAGTGGGAATACAGTAGGTTTAACACCAATATAAATAAATAATGAGTTCATTACAGTACCTTGAAGTGGTATTTTGTTTTCTTTCGCTAACGGAGCTCACGAGTTTTCTATTTTGAGTTTTGTGTTGTGAAGTTTTCATGTTTTGGGTGAATTCTTTTGATGGATCATGGAACAAGGAGTGGCAAGAGCCTAATCTTGGGGATGCCCATGGAACCCCCAAGATAATCCAAGGACACCAAAAAGTCAAAGCTTGGGGATTCCCCGGAAGGCATCCCCTCTTTCGTCCACTTCCATCGGTAATTTACTTGGAGCTATATTTTTATTCACCAACATGATATGTGTTTTGCTTGGAGAGTCTTGTATTATTTGTGTCTTTGTGTCTTAGTATGCCACAATCATCCTTGATTTACACACCTTTTGAGAGATCCATACATGAATTAAAATTTGATAGAATACTCTATGTGCTTCACTTATATCTTTTGAGCTATGTAGTTTTCCTCTATGTGCTTCACTTATATCTTTTGAGCTAGTTAGTTTTGCTCTATGTGCTTCACTTATATCTTTTGAGCTATGTAGTTTTGCTCTATGTGCTTCACTTATATATTTTGAGCTGGTTAGTTTTGCTCTATGTGCTTCACTTATATCTTTTGAGCGTTATAATTTTGCTCTATGTGCTTCAGTTAGATCTTTTAGAGCACGGTGGTGGATTTGTTTTAAAGAAACTATTGATCTCTCATGCTTCACTTAAATTATTTTGAGAGTCTCTTAATAGCATGGTAATTTGCTTAATAATAATATGCTTGGTATTCAAGATTTGTGAAACTTTCTTTTGAGTGTGTTGAATACTAAGAAAAGATTGAAGCATGATAATTGTTTTGAGATATGGAGGTGATAATATTAAAGTCATGCTAGTTGAGTAGTTGCGAATTTAAAGAATACTTGTGTTAAAGTTTGTGATTCCTGTAGCATGCACGTATGGTGAACCGTTATGTGACGAAGTCGGAGCATGATTTATTTATTGATTGTCTTCCTTATGAGTGGCGGTCGGGGACGAGCGATGGTCTTTTCCTACCAATCTATCCCCCTAGGAGCATGCGCATAATACTTTGCTTTGATAACTTCTAGATTTTTGCAATAAGTATATGAGTTCTTTATGACTAATGTTGAGTTCTTTATACACACTCTCACCCTTCCACCTTTGCTAGCCTCTCTAATAGCGCGCACCTTTCGCCGGTATCATACACCTACCATATACCTTCCTCAAAACAGCCACCATACCTACCTATTATGGCATTTCCATAGCAATTCCGAGATATATTGCCATGCAACTTTCCACCATCTAGTTCATCATGACACATTCATCATTGTCATATTGCTTAGCATGATCATGTAGTTGACATAGTATTTGTGGCAAAGCCACCGTTCATAATTTTTTCATACTTGTCACTCTTGATTCATTGCATATCCCGGTACACCGCCGGAGGCATCCATATAGAGTCATACTTTGTTTTAGAATCGAGTTGTAATCATTGAGTTGTAAATAAATAGAAGTGTGATGATGATCATTCAATAGAGCATTGTCCAAAAAAAGAGAAAGGCCAAAGAAAAAAAGAAGGCCCCCCAAAAAAGGGGCAATGCTACTATCCTTTTTTCCACACTTGTGCTTCAAAGTAGCACCATGATATAGCGAGTCTCATATATTGTGCTTCAAAGTAGCACCATGTTCTTCATATAGAGAGTCTCATATGTTGTCACTTTCATATACTAGTGGGAATTTTACATTATAAAACTTGGCTTGTATATTCCAATGATGGGCTTCCTCAAATTGCCCTAGGTCTTCGTGAGCAAGAAAGTTGGATGCACACCCACTTGTTTCTTTTGTTGAGCTTTCATACATTTATAGCTCTAGTGCACCCGTTGCATGGCAATCCCTACTCACTCACATTGATATCTATTAATGGGCATCTCCATAGCCCGTTGATACGCCTAGTTGATGTGAGACTATCTTCCCCTCCTTTTTGTCTTCTCCACAACCACCATTCTATTCCACCTATAGTGCTATATCCATGGCTCACGCTCATGTATTGCGTGAAGATTGAAAAAGTTTTGAAAAAGTTAGAGTATGAAACAATTGCTTGGCTTGTCATCGGGGTTGTGCATGATTTAAATACTTTGTGTGGTGAAGATGGAGCATAGCCAGACTATATAATTGTAGGCCATGTTATTTTGAGAAGACATAATTGCTTTGTTAGTATGCTCGAAGTATTATTATTTTATGTCAATATAAACTTTTGTCTTGAATCTTTCTAATCTGAATATTCATACCACAATTAAGAAGATTTGCATTGAAATTATGCCAAGTAGCACTCCGCATGAAAAATTCTCTTTTTATCATTTACCTACTCGAGGACGAGCAGGAATTAAGCTTGGGGATTCCTGATACGTCTCCAACGTATCTATAATTTTTGATTGCTCCATGCTATATTATCTACTGTTTTGGACTATATTGGGCTTTATTTTCCACTTTTATATTATTTTGGGACTAACCTATATACCGGAGGCCCAGCCTAGAATTGCTGTTTTTTTGCCTATTTCAGTGTTTCGGAGAAACAGAATATCAAACAGAGTCCAAACGGAATAAAATCTTCGGGAACGTGATTTTCTCACCGAACGTGCTCCAGGAGACTTGGACCCTACTCCAGGGGGTCAAAGAGGAGGTCACGAGGGTGGGGGCGCCCCCCTAGGGCCCCTCGGTGGGCCCCTCGGTGCTCCACGATGTACTCCTTCCTCCTATATATACACACGTACCCCCAAACGATCAAAACAGGAGCCAAAAACCTAATTCCACTGCCGCAACTTTTTGTATCCATGAGATCCCATCTTGGGGCCTGTTCCGGAGCTCCGGCGGAAGAGGGCCGTCATCATGGAGGGATTCTACATCATCCTAGCCCCTCCGATGAAGTGTGAGTAGTTTACCTCAGACCTTCGGGTCCATAGTTAGTAGCTAGATGGCTTCTTCTCTCTTTTTGGATCTCAATACAAAGTTCTCCCCCTCTCTTGTGGAGATCTATTCGATGTAATCTTATTTTTGCGGTGTGTTTGTTGAGACCGATGAATTGTAGGTTTATGATCAAGTCTATCTATGAATAATATTTGAATCTTCTCTGAATTCTTTTATGTATGATTGGTTATCTTTGCAAGTCTCTTCGAATTATCCATTTGGTTTGGCCAACTAGATTGGTAGTTCTTGCCATGGGAGAAGTGCTTAGCTTTGGGTTCGATCTTGCGGTGTCCTTACCCAGTGACAGAAGGGGCAGCAAGGCACGTATTGCATCGTTGCTATCGAGGATAACAAGATGGGGTTTATTTCATATTGCATGAATTTATCTCTCTACATCATGTCATCTTGCTTAAGGCGTTACTCTATTTTTAACTTAATACTCTAGATGCATGTTGGATAGCGGTCGTTGAGTGGAGTAATAGTAGTAGATGCAGAATCGTTTCGATCTACTTGTCACGGACGTGATGCCTATATACATGATCATGCCTAGATATTCTCATAACTATGCTCAATTATGTCAATTGCTCAACAGTAATTTGTTCACCCACCGTAGAATACTTATGCTCTTGAGAGAAGCCACTAGTGAAACCTATGGCCCCTGGGTCTATTCTCATCATATCAATCTCCATCACTTTAATCTTGCTTTGCCTTTTACTTTGCTTTTACTTTTTACTTTGCATCTTTATACCAAAAATACCAAAAATATTATATCTATCAGATCTCACTCTCGTAAGTGACCGTGAAGGGATTGAAAACCCCTAAGCACGTTGGTTGCGAGTAGCTATCATTTTCTGCACGTACGAGGGACTTGAGTGTGGCCTCCTACTGGATTGATACCTTGGTTCTCAAAAACTGAGGGAAATACTTACGCTACTCTGCTGCATCATCCCTTCCTCTTCGGGGAAAACCAACGCAAGCTCAAGACGTAGCAAGTAGTATTTCTGGCGCCGTTGCCGGGGAGTCTATGCAAAAAGTCAACATACCATGTACCCATCGCAATCCCTATCTCTCGCATTACATTATTTGCCATTTGCCTCTCGTTTTCCTCTCCACCCAATTCACCCTTGCCGTTTTATTCGCCCTCTCTCTCTATCCTCCCTCTCTATTTGCCTCTTTTGCCCGCTTGCTTTTTGTTCGCTTGTGTGTTAGATTGTTTGTTTGTCGCGATGGCTCAAGATACTACCAAATTGTGTGACTTCACCAATACCAATAATAATGATTTCCTTAGCACTCCGATTGCTCCTCTTACCGATGCTAAATCTTGTGATATTAATACTGCTTTGTTGAATCTTGTTATGAAAGATCAATTCGCCGGCCTTCCTAGTGAAGATGCCACTACTCATCTGAATAGCTTCGTTGATTTATGTGATATGCAAAAGAAAAAAGATGTCAATAATGATGTCGTTAAATTGAAGCTATTTCCTTTTTTGCTTAGAGGTCATGCTAAAGCTTGGTTTTCGTCTTTGCCTAAGAATAATATTGATTCATGGAACAAGTGCAAAGATGCTTTTATCTCTAAGTATTTTCCTCCCGCTAAGATCATCTCTCTTAGAAACGATATTATGAACTTTAAACAACTTGATCATGAACATGTTGCACAAGCTTGGGAGAGAATTAAATTAATGATACGTAATTTCCCTACTCATGGTTTGAATTTGTGGATGATCATATAAATTTTTTATGCCGGATTGAATTTTGCTTCTAGAAATCTTTTAGATTCGGCCGCGGGAGGCACTTTTATGGAAATCACTTTTGGAGATGCTACTAAACTCCTAGATAATATTATGGTTAATTATTCTCAATGGCATACTGAAAGATCTTCTAATAAAAAAGTGCACGCGATAGAAGAAATCAATGTTTTGAGTGGAAAGATGGATGAACTTATGAAATTATTTGCTACTAATAGTGTTTCTTCTGATCCTAATGATATGCCTTTGTCTACTTTGATTGAGAATAACAATGAATCTATGGATGTGAATTTTGTTGGTATGAATAATTTTGGTAACAACACTTATAGAGGGAATTTTAATCCTAGGCCATATCCTAGTAATCCTTCTAATAATTATGGGAATTCCTACAACAACTCTTATGGAAATTATAATAAGATGCCCTCTGAATTTGAGACTAGTGTTAAAGAGTTTATGAATTCACAAAAGAATTTTAATGCTTTGCTTCAAGAGAAATTGCTTAAAGTTGATGATTTGGCTAGAAACGTTGATAGAATTTCTCTTGAGGTTGATTCTTTAAAGCTTAGATCTATTCCTCCTAAACATGATATCAATGAGTCTTTCAAAGCGATGAGAATTTCCATTGATGAGTGCAAGGAAAGAACCGCTAGGATGCGTGCTTCCAAAGATGCCTTTATTAAAGCGTGTTCCTCCAATTCCTATGAAAATCAAGATGAAGATATAAAAGTTATTGATGTGTCCCCTATTAAATCTTTGTTTTGCAATATGAATCTTGATGAAACTGAATATGATCTTCCTTTACCTAGAAGGTGTTCTAAAAATTCGGAGTAGTTAGATCTTAATGATGAAATTGATGAAAGTGGGATTGAAAGAAATAAAAATATAGATGTTGCTAAACCCACTATATTGGATTTCAAGGAATTTAATTATGAAAGTTGCTCTTTAATTGATTGTATTTCCTTGTTGCAATCCGTGCTAAATTCTCCACATGCTTATAGTCGAAATAAAGCCTTCACCGAACATATTGTTGATGCCTTGATGCAATCTTATGAAGAAAAACTTGAGTTGAAAGTTTCTATCACTAGAAAACTCTATGACGAGTGGGAACCAACTATTAAAATTAAAATTAAAGATCATGAGTTCTATGCTTTGTGTGATTTGGGTGCTAGTGTCTCTACTATTCCCAAGACTTTGTGTGATTTACTAGATTTTCGTAATTTTGATGATTGCTCTCTAAACTTGCATCTTGCGGATTCCACTATTAATAAACCTATGGGAAGGATTAATTATGTTCTTATTGTTGCAAATAGGAATTATGTGCCCGTAGATTTCATTGTCCTTGATATAGATTGCAATCCTTCTTGCCCTATTATTCTTGGTAGACCTTTTCTTAGAACGGTTGGTGCGATTATTGATATGAAGGAAGGGAATATTAGATTTCAATTTCCATTGAAAAAGGGCATGGAACACTTTCCAAGAAAGAAAATAAAATTACCATATGAAACTATCATGAGAGCCACTTATGGATTGCCTACCAAAGATGGCAATACCTAGATCTATCCTCGCTTTTATGCCTAGCTAGGGGCGTTAAACGATAGCGCTTGTTGGGAGGCAACCCAATTTTATTTTTATTCCTTTCTTTTTGCTCCAGTTTAGTAATAAATAAATTATTTAGCCCCTGTTTTGTTCGTGTTTTTTGTGTTTAATTAGTGTTTGTGCCAAGTAGAACCGTTGGGAAGACTTGGGGAAAGTCTCGTTGAACTTGCTGTAAAAAACAAAAACTTTAGCGCTCACGAGAACAGCTGTCATTTTTATTTGAAGAGTTCTATTTAGTTAATTCTTTTTGCAGATGATTAATAGATAAATTCCTCACTTCCAGCAAGTTGTTTTATAATTTTTGGGGTTCCAGATCTAGCGCTAGCTACACATTACTACAGACTGTTCTGTTTTTGACAGATTCTGTTTTTCGTGTGTTGTTTGCTTATTTTGATGAATCTATGGCTAGTAAAATAGTTTATAATCCATAGAGAAGTTGGAATACAGTAGGTTTAACACCAATATAAATAAAGGATGAGTTCATTACAGTACCTTGAAGTGGTCTTTTCTTTTCTTTCGCTAACGGAGCTCACGAGTTTTCTATTTTGAGTTTTGTGTTGTGAAGTTTTCAAGTTTTGGGTGAATTCTTTTGATGGATCATGGAACAAGGAGTGGAAAGAGCCTAAGCTTGGGGATGCCCATGGCACCCCCAAGATAATCCAAGGACACCAAAAAGTCAAAGCTTGGGGATGCCTCGGAAGGCATCCCCTCTTTCGTCCACTTCCATCGGTAATTTACTTGGAGCTATATTTTTATTCACCAACATGATATGTGTTTTGCTTGGAGAGTCTTGTATTATTTGTGTCTTTGTGTATTAGTATGCCACAATCATCCTTGCTGTACACACCTTTTGAGAGAGCCATACATGAATTAAAATTTGATAAGAATACTCCATGTGCTTCACTTATATCTTTTGAGCTAAGTAATTTTTCTCTGTGTGCTTCACTTATATCTTTTGAGCTAGTTAATTTTGCTCTATGTGCTTCACTTCTATCTTTTGAGCATTATAATTTTGCTCTATGTGCTTCACTTAGATCTTTTAGAGCACGGTGGTGGATATGTTTTAAAGAAACTATTGATCTCTCATGCTTCACTTAAATTATTTTGAGAGTCTCTTAATAGCATGGTAATTTGCTTAATAATAATATGCTTGGTATTCAAGATTTGTGAAACTTTCTTTTGAGTGTGTTGAATACTAAGAAAAGATTGAAGCATGATAATTGTTTTGAGATATGGAGGTGATAATATTAAAGTCATGCTAGTTGAGTAGTTGTAAATTTAAAGAATACTTGTGTTAAAGTTTGTGATTCCCGTAGCATGCACGTATGGTGAACCGTTATGTGACGAAGTCGGAGCATGATTTATTTATTGATTGTCTTCCTTATGAGTGGCGGTCGGGGACGAGCGATGGTCTTTTCCTACCAATCTATCCCCCTAGGAGCATGCGCGTAATACTTTGCTTTGATAACTTCTAGATTTTTGCAATAAGTATATGAGTTCTTTATGACTAATGTTGAGTCCATGGATTATACACACTCTCACCCTCCCACCTTTGCTAGCCTCTCTAATAGCGCACACCTTTCGCCGGTATCATACACCTACCATATACCTTCCTCAAAACAGCCACCATACCTACCTATTATGGCATTTCCATAGCAATTCCGAGATATATTGCCATGCAACTTTCCACCATCTAGTTCATCATGACACATTCATCATTGTCATATTGCTTAGCATGATCATGTAGTTGACATAGTATTTGTGGCAAAGCCACCGTTCATAATTTTTTCATACTTGTCACTCTTGATTCATTGCATATCCCGGTACACCGCCGGAGGCATCCATATAGAGTCATACTTTGTTTTAGAATCGAGTTGTAATCATTGAGTTGTAAATAAATAGAAGTGTGATGATGATCATTCAATAGAGCATTGTCCAAAAAAAGAGAAAGGCCAAAGAAAAAAAGAAGGCCCCCCAAAAAAGGGGCAATGCTACTATCCTTTTTTCCACACTTGTGCTTCAAAGTAGCACCATGATATAGCGAGTCTCATATATTGTGCTTCAAAGTAGCACCATGTTCTTCATATAGAGAGTCTCATATGTTGTCACTTTCATATACTAGTGGGAATTTTACATTATAGAACCTGGCTTGTATATTCCAATGATGGGCTTCCTCAAATTGCCCTAGGTCTTCGTGAGCAAGAAAGTTGGATGCACACCCACTAGTTTCTTTTGTTGAAGTTTCATACATTTTTAGCTCTAGTGCACCCGTTGCATGGCAATCCCTACACACTCACATTGATATCTATTGATGGGCATCTCCATAGCCCGTTGATACGCCTAGTTGATGTGAGACTATCTTCCCCTCCTTTTTGTCTTCTCCACAACCACCATTCTATTCCACCTATAGTGCTATATCCATGGCTCACGCTCATGTATTGCGTGAAGATTGAAAAAGTTTTGAAAAAGTTAGAGTATGAAACAATTGCTTGGCTTGTCATCGGGGTTTTGCATGATTTAAATACTTTGTGTGGTGAAGATGGAGCATAGCTAGACTATATGATTTTGTAGGGATAACTTTCTTTGGCCATGTTATTTTGAGAAGACATAATTGCTTTGTTAGTATGCTTGAAGTATTATTATTTTTATGTCAATATAAACTTTTGTCTTGAATCTTTCTAATCTGAATATTCATACCACAATTAAGAAGATTTGCATTGAAATTATGCCAAGTAGCACTCCGCATCAAAAAAATTCTTTTTATCATTTACCTACTCGAGGACGAGCAGGAATTAAGCTTGGGGATGCCTGATACGTCTCCAACGTATCTATAATTTTTGATTGCTCCATGCTATATTATCTATTGTTTTGGACTATATTGGGCTTTATTTTCCACTCTTATATTATTTTTGGGACTAACCTATTAACCGGAGGCCCAGCCCAGAATTGCTATTTTTTGCCTATTTCAGTGTTTCGGATAAACAGAATATCAAACGGAGTCCAAATGAAATAAAATCTTCGGGAACGTGATTTTCTCACCGAACGTGATCCAGGAGACTTGGACCCTACTCCAGGGGGGTCAAAGAGGAGGTCACGAGGGTAGGGGGCCCGCCCCCTCTAGGGCACACCCCCTGCCTCATGGGCTCGTCGGTGCTCCACCGAAGTACTCCTTCCTCCTATATATACACACATACCCCCAAACGATCAAAACAGGAGCCAAAAACCTAATTCCACTGCCGCAACTTTCTGTATCCACGAGATCCCATCTTGGGGCCTGTTCCGGAGCTCCGCCGGAAGAAGGCTGTCATCACGGAGGGCTTCTACATCATCCTAGCCCCTCCGATGAAGTGTGAGTAGTTTACCTCGGACCTTCGGATCCATAGTTAGTAGCTAGATGCCTTCTTCTCTCTTTTTGGATCTCAATACAAAGTTCTCCCCCTCTCTTGTGGAGATCTATTCGATGTAATCTTCTTTTTGCGGTGTGTTTGTTGAGACCGATGAATTATGCATTTATGATCAAGTCTATCTATGAATAATATTTGAATCTTCTCTGAATTCTTTTATGTATGATTGGTTATCTTTGCAAGTCTCTTCGAATTATCCATTTGGTTTGGCCAACTAGATTGGTAGTTCTTGCCATGGGAGAAGTGCTTAGCTTTGGGTTCGATCTTGCGGTGTCCTTACCCAGTGACAGAAGGGGCAGCAAGGCACATATTGCATTGTTGCCATCGAGGATAACAAGATGGGGTTTATTTCATATTGCATGAATTTATTTCTCTACATCATGTCATCTTGCTTAAGGCGTTACTCTGTTTTTAACTTAATACTCTAGATGCATGCTGGATAGCGGTCGATGAGTGGAGTAATAGTAGTAGATGCAGAATCGTTTCGATCTACTTGTCATGGATGGGATGCCTATATACATGATCATGCCTAGATATTCTCATAACTATGCTCAATTCTGTAAATTGCTTAACAGTAATTTGTTCACCCACCGTAGAATACTTATGCTCTTGAGAGAAGCCACTAGTGAAACCTATGGCCCCCGGGTCTATTCTCATCATATCAATCTCCATCACTTTAATCTTGCTTTGCCTTTTACTATGCTTTTACTTTTTACTTTGCATCTTTATACCAAAAATACCAAAAATATTATATCTATCAGATCTCACTCTCGTAAGTGACTGTGAAGGGATTGACAACCCCTAATCGCGTTGGTTGCGAGTAGCTATCATTTTGTGCAGGTATGAGGGACTTGAGCGTGGCCTCCTACTGGATTGATACCTTGGTTCTCAAAAACTAAGGAAAATACTTACGCTACTCTGCTGCATCATCCCTTCCTCTTCGGGGAAAACCAATGCAAGCTCAATACGTAGCAGCCCCCGATTCAATCGTACACTAATCATACATGCAAATGTGTACGATCAAGATCAGGGACTCACGGGAAGATATCACAACACAACTCTACAAATAAAATAAGCCATACAAGCATCATATTACAAGCTAGGGGCCTCGAGGGCTCGAATACAAGAGCTCGATCAGAGACGAGTCAGCGGAAGCAACAATATCTGAGTACAGACATAAGTTAAACAAGTTTGCCTTAAGAAGGCTAGCACAAACTAGGATACAGATCAAAAGAGGCGCAAACCTCCTGCCTGGGATCCTCCTAAACTACTCCTGGTCGTCGTCAGCAGGCTGCACGTTGTAGTAGGCACCTCCCGAGTAATAGTAGTCATCGTCGACGGTGGCGTCTGGCTCCTGGGCTCCAATGTCTGGTCGCAGCAATTGGGTATAGAAAAGGGGAAAATAGGGAGCAAAGAAACCGTGAGTACTCACCCAATGTAATCGCAAGCAAGGAGCTACACTACGTATGTATGCATTGGTATCAAATGGAATAAGGGTATCATATGTGGACTGAACTGCAGAATGCCGGAATAAGAGGGGGATAGCTAGTCCTTTCGAAGACTACGCTTCTGGTAACCTCCATCTTGCAGCAGGATAAGAGAGTAGATGGTAAGTTCACCAAGTAACATCGCATAGCATAATCCTAACCGATGATCCTCCCCTCATCGCCCTATGAGAGAGGGATCACCGGTTGTATCTGGCACTTGGAAGGGTGTGTTTTACTAAGTATCCGGTTCTAGTTGTCGTAAGGTCAAGGTACAACTCCAAGTCATCATGTTACCGAAGATCACGGCTATTCGAATAGATCAACTTCCCTGCAGGGGTGAACCACATCTCCCAACACGCTCGATCCCCTTTGTCCGGACACACTTTTCTGGGTCATGCCCGGCCTCGGAAGATCAACATGTCGCAGCCCTACCTAGGCACAACAGAGAGGTCAGCACGCCGGTCTAAATCCTATGGCGCAGGGGTCTGGGCCCATCGCCCATTGCACACCTGCACGTTGCGAACGCGACCGGTGAGTAGACCTAGCCTCCCTTATACAAGAGCAGGCGTTCCAGTCCAACCCGGTGCGCGCCGCTCAGTGCGTATAGGCCAGTAGCCAGACTCAGATCAAATACCAAGATCTCGTTAAACATGTTATCTTGAAATAACCGCGAACGCCGAGCAGGGCCAGGCCCACCTCTTTCCTAGGTGGTATCAACCTACCCTGTCGCTTCACCACAAAGATCCACACAGAGGGCTGTTGGGAAAGTATGTCCTTCCATCCCCCAATTTGTGAATCAACCGCGGGTACTCCTCAAGCCAACCCGACTTTAGTCATCACATGTATCATGTATAAAGTATATAGTATATACCCGTGATCACCTCCCGAGTGATCACCGCCCGATAGTATAGCATGGCAGACGGACAAGAATGTAGGGCCACTGATGATAAATTAGCATCCTATACTAAGCATTAGGATTGCAGGTAAAGGTAACAACAGTAGTAGCAAGGACACGCTATGCATCAGGATAGGATTAACGGAAAGCAGTAACATGCTACACTACTCTAATGTGAGCAGTTTAGAGGAGAGTAGGCGATATCTGGTGATCAAGGGGGGGGGGCTTGCCTGGTTGCTCTAGCAAGAGAGAGGGGTCGTCAACACCGTAGTCGTACTGGGTAGCAGCGGTGTCGGTCTCGATGTCTAGCGAGAGAAGAGGGGAAGAAACAATAAATTTAATGCAAACAAATGCATGACGATGCATGACATGACAAAGCGTGATGCTAGGTGTGCCCTAACGCGGTACGAGGTGGTACCGGTGAAGGGGGAAAACATCCGGGAAAGTATTCTCGGTGTTTCACGTTTTTGGACAGATGAACTGGAGGGGGAAAGTTGCATGTTCGCTATGCTAGGGATGCATGGCGGACGAACGAGCTGCATATCCGGATTCGTCTCGTCGTTCTGAGCAACTTTCATGTACAAAGTTTTTCCATCCGAGCTACGGTTTATTTTATATTAATTTAAAATGATTTAATCATTTTAAATTATTTTAAATTCGAAAATTTAAATGTTAAATTGCTATGGGTACACAGAAGTGTATCCACAGATGGGCTTATGTGGCTGATCAGTAGGCCCAGTTGACTTGGTCAACTGCCCAGTCAGCAGAGGCTGACTGATGGGGCCGGTCAAAGTCAACGGCCCAGTCAGCATTGACCGTTGACTGGTCAAATTGACCAGTGGGTCTCGGTTGTCAATGACTTAGGTTAACTAAGCAGGATTAGTTAATTTAATTTAGTGATTAGGTTAATTAATCTTAATTAGTTAATTTAAACAGTGTTAATTAAGTTAATTAATTAATTAATTATTATTTGAATTATTATTATTTATATATATATAAATCCCCTTTTTTCAATTTTCGTTCTGAGGGGGTGGGACCCCCTAGTAAGTGGCCTAGAGGGCCACTGCGGGGCGGTTGCTAGCGGGTGCTGGGGCGCTAGCCCGTTTGGGTTACGGGCTTGCCTGTGCGGGCGTGGCGCCGGTGGGGCGCCGGCGGCCAAGTGTCCGGCCTGAGGCGCCGACCGGACCGGCGAGTGGGAGGCGCAGTGGACAGTGGGCCCGAGGGGAACGTGGCGGCGCAGGCGAGCCGGGACGCAGCGGGCGAGGCGGCAAGCAGCAGAGGCGGGCGAAGGACACGGGGATGCGCCCGTGGTTGCCGGAGCGGAACGCGGTTGAGGCCAAGGTTGGGCATGGGAGGAGGTGGCCACGGACGATGGTGGGGCATTAGCGGGGGCCGGTCGGGCGGTGCGTGGGCGCGGCCCACGGTGATGCACACGTGCGGTGCAGGGGGGCCAGATGCGCGACTGGGCGACACAGGCGCGAGCAGCGCGCAGTCGGGCAGTGAGGGCGCGCGGGCGCTGGGCTAGCGACACAGTGAGTAGGGGATGGCACGGCCATGGGCGGTGCAGCGCGGGGTCGTCAACGGCCGGCGGCGGCCACAGCGGGCACGCGTGTAGACGAGGCGGGAGCGGCAGTGCGTGCGCGTGCGGGCGGACGGGGAGCTCTGGGCGAGGTCAGGCAGGAGAGCAGGGGGGCGCGAGCGCTTGCACGCAGCAGATGCTGGCGGGAGCAGTAGCAGCAGTGGCGAGCGGAGGCGGGCGCGCGCGTAGCTAGCGAGCGGGGCGAGGGAAGAGGAGGCCGAGGGCCTGGTGAGGCGCGCGACGCGTTCGTCGCGGGGGCGAGGCAGAGGAAGAGGGGAGAGGCCAGGGCCTCACCGGCAGGGTATGGACTGGGCAGCGGTGGTCAAGGGGGGTGACGGGGACGACGTGCGGCGGTGAAGCAGGCAGGTGGAGAGGAGGAAGCAGGCCGGCGGAGAGGGGCTCCGGGGAGGCGGCGTGGTCTCCTGGCGGCGACGGGATATGGCATCGGGCGCCTCCTCCTCAATCCCGATCCAAATCGGGGGAGAGGGGTGGAGATATTTTCGGGAAGGGAGTGGGGTTGTCGGTGGTGGACTGGGGGAGTGGGGGAGGTTATGAGGAGTGAGGGTGGGCCGGCCGGGTGGGTGGCCCAATGGCCTGCTGGGCCGGAGCCCAGTGGTGGTGGTGGTGGGGGGGGTGTTTCCCTTTTTTTCTTTTTTGTTAGTTTTCTGTTTTTATATTTTTTTCTTTATTTCTCTTTTCTGTTTTAGTTCATTTTAAATCATTTAGGCAATTTCTAAAAATGAGTTTGCTGCACTAAAATTACCTATGCCATTTTTGGCACGGCCCGAACATTTTTGTTATCACTTTTGAAAACTTTTATTGTTGACATTAATTTGAGTTTGAATTTGACTCGGTTTTGACTCGTTTTCGAACTAACGGTAGATTAGCAACAGTAACTGTGGTGACGTGGCACCATTAGCATGGAATTACTATAGCTTGATTACCCGGGCGTTACAGTTCTTCAATAAATAAAGTATTAAAATCATATGTTTCTTCAACAGGCGGTAAATTAAGGCCATGTATTTCTTCAATAGGAGGTAAATTCTTAACATCTTCAGCTTTAACCCTTTTCTTTCATAGATTTCTTTGCCTCTTGCATATCTTCGAGACTGAGAAATAGAATACCCCTCTTCTTCGGAGTTGGTTTAGGAATAGGATCATTAATTGGAGCAGAAGCTGGCTCATGAGGTGGCTCAGGAGGTGCCCAATTATTTTCATTTGTCAACATATTATTCAATAAGATTTCAGCTTCATCCGGTGTTCTTTCCCTGAAAAGAGAACCAGCACAACTATCTAGGTAATCTCTAGAAGCATCGTTTAGTCCATTATAAAAGATATCAAGTATTTCATTTTTCTTAAGAGGATGATCAGGCAAAGCATTAAGTAACTTGAGAAGCCTCCCCCAAGCTTGTGGGAGACTTTCTTCTTTAATTTGCACAAAGTTGTATATTTCCTTTAAAGCAGCTTATTTCTTATGAGCAGGGAAATATTTAGCAAAGAAGTAATAGATCATATCCTGGGGACTACGAACACAACCAGGATCAAGAGAATTAGACCATATCTTAGCATCACCCTTTAATGAGAATGGAAATATTTTAAGGATATAAAAGTAGCAAGATCTCTCATCATTACTGAACAGGGTAGCTATATCATGGATGTGCCACAACAGTTTCAGATTCATAGCCATGAAAAGGATCAGATTCAACCAAAGTAATTATATCAGGATCAACAGAGAATTCATAATCCTTATCAGCAACACAGATAGGTGAAGTAGCAAAAGCAGGGTCAGGTCTCATCCTAGCATTTAGAGATTGCTTATTCCATTTAGCTAATAACCTTTTGGGTTCATATCTATCTTTGCAAGCTAAAATAGCTAAAGACGCATCTTGATCAAATAAATAACCTTCAGGAATAACAAGTGATTCTTCATCATCACTTTCATCTTCATAATCAGATTCAATATTTTCAATCTCTCTAGCCCTAGCAAGTCATTCCTCGAGAAAATCACTAAGTGGCATAGTAGTATCAGGCATAGAGGTAGCTTCATCATAAGTATCATGTATAGCAGAAGTAGCATCATCAATAACATGCGACATATCAGAACGAATAGCAGAAGCAGGTTTAGGTGTTGCAAGCTTACTCATAACAGAAGGTGAATCAAGTGCAGAGCTAGATGGCAGTTCCTTACCTCCCCTCGTAGTTGAGGGATAAATCTTGGTTTCTGGATCTCTCAAGTTCTTCATAGTGTCCAGCAGATATAAATCCCAAGTGACTCAAAGAATAGAGCTATGCTCCCCGGTAACGGCGCCAGAAATTAGTCTTGATAACCCACAAGTATAGGGGATCGCAACAGATTTCGAGGATAGAGCATTCAACCCAAATTTATTGATTCTACACAAGGGGAGCCAAAGAATATTCTCAAGTATTAGCAGCTGAGTTGTCAATTCAACCACACCTGGAAACTTAGTATCTGCAGCAGAGTGTTTAGTAGCAAAGTAATATGATAGTGATGGTAACGGTAACAAAAGAGTAATGAAAGCAAAGTAATGTTTTTGGTATTTTGTAGTGATTGTAACAATAGCAACGAGAAAGTAAATAAGCGTAAACCAGTATATGGAAAGCTCGTAGGCATTGGATCAATGATGGATAATTATGCCGGATGTGGTTCATCATGTAAGAGTCATAACATAGGGTGACACAGAACTAGCTCCAATTCATCAATCTAATGTAGGCATGTATTTCGGATATAGTCATACATGCTTATGGAAAAGAACTTGCATGACATCTTTTATCCTACCCTCCCGTGGCAGCGGGGTCCTAATGGAAACTAAGGCATATTAAGGCCTCCTTTTAATAGAGAACCGGAACAAAGCATTAGCACATAGTGAATACATGAACTCCTCAAACTACGGTCATCGCCGGTAAGTATCACGATTGTTGTCACTTCGGCGTTAACGGATCGTAACACATAATAGGTGACTATAGACTTGCAAGATAGGATCTAGAACTCTCATATATTGATGAAAACATAATAGGTTCAGATCTGAAATCATGGCACTCGGGCCCTAGTGACAAGCATTAAGCATAGCAAAGTCACAGCAACATCAATATCAGAACATAGTGGATACTAGGGATAAACCCTAACAAAACTAACTCGATTACATGGTGAATCTCATCCAACCCATCACCGTCCAACAAGCCTACGATGGAATTACTCACGCACGGCGATGAGCATCATGAAATTGGTGATGGAGGATGGTTGATGATGACGACGGCGACGAATCCCCCTCTCTGGAGCCCCAAACGGACTCCAGATCAGCCCTCCTGAGAGGTTTTAGGGCTTGGCGGCGGCTCTGTATCGTAAAACGCGATGATTTCTTCTCTCTTATTTTTTTCTCCCTGAAAGGAGTTATATAGAGTTCGAGTTGGAGTCAGGAGGTCTCCAGGGGGCCCACGAGGTAGGGGGCGCGCCCTAGGGGGGGGGGGCGCCCCCCACCCTCGTGAGAAGGGTGTGGGCCCCCTGTTCTTCATCTTTGGCGAGGATTTTCTATTGTTTATTGTAAGATATTCCGTGGAGTTTCAGGTCATTTCGAGAACTTTTGTTTTCTGCACATAAAACAACATCATGGCAATTCTGCTGAAAACATCGTCAGTCCGGGTTAGTTCCATTCAAATCATACAAGTTAGAGTCCAAAACAAGGGCAAAAATGTTTGGAAAAGTAGATACGACGGAGAAGTATCATGCACCTCCAGGAGCCCGTAGCCATCACCATCTTCTCTCCACGTGCTCTCTAGCGCCAGCCCGACCTAGCCCGAACTCCGGCCGCCGCCGCGAGCTCTGCTCCGGTGAGGTCCGGCCACCCCGCGTCCTACCGCTGCCTCGCCCCGATGCGGCCGAGCAAGGGCTACACCCTGGTGCCCCCAGTGCGCCAAACCACACCCCCTGTAGCGAAATCCCGATGCATCCGCCGCGGATTTGGTCGCCGGCGTTCAACCGTCGGTAGTGCTGACGTGGCCTGTGTTTAGGGCCTAATCCACGCGCTAACTAATCTCCCCACGGTCACTGACACATGGGCCCCACGCCCTATTTAAACCTGGTTTAGTTTTAGCTTAGTTTAGTTAACTCAACGGGTCCCACGCGTCGGTTTTGACTACGCTGACGTGGCCGTTGACCCGACCCCACACGTCAGTGACTCTAGCCAGCACTTTGAGACTGACCAGTGGGCCCCACTGCTCAGGTTTGACCTGGACCATGCCTGTTGACCTGCTGATGTCGTAGTGTCGTCATGCTAATGCAATAATGTATTTTCTGGATTTTAAATAATCAGAAATGATTTATTAATTTCAAAAAATACCTAAAACTTCTAAAAAATCATAGAAATTAATCTATAACTCAGAATGAAATAATTTATATATGAAAAATTATCAAAAAAATCAAGGAATCTGTTTATGGCATTTTCATGCATGTTAGAACAACTTATGGTTGCTATTCAGGGCAAAACATATATTTGGCATATGAATAACAACATATGGAGTTTGGATTTGAACCTAGGGTTCAAACCAACTCCATTTAACTTGTGGCTAGATGCATTAGCTCAAATCAGAGCATATTGCCATGTCATAATCATGCATCATATTGTGCATTGCATTGATTGTGTTTTCCTTCTCTGTTGCCGATATTTTTCCCCTCTTGATAGACGTGCTTCCGATGATGAGTTCGATGACACCGATGAAGAGCTATAATATCTTCAGAAGTGCCAGGCAAGCAAAAACCCCTTGTTCATTCCGATACAATCCCACTCTCTCGCTCCTGCTCTCTTTTATTGCATTAGGACAACAACGATTCAACTGTTACATGCTGCGGTAGTTGAACCCCTTTCCTCTGCATGACTTGTCATTGCCACAGTAAATAGATGAAACCCACTAGCATGAGTAGGAGTTGTTTGAGCCCTGATGTGCCTACTCATTCATGCTTGTTTGTCATGCCTGCTATTGCTTAGAGTTGTGTCAAGTCTGATTCATCGGGGATGAATTGGAAAGTTGTGAACATGTCCTACTATGTGTGAGCTAAGTGTGTTGAACACGATTTGGTAAAGGTATCGATGAGAGGCCATGTAGGAGTACATGGTGGGTTGTTTCATTGGAACTGTCCTTAAGCATCGAGATCTGTATGTGTGATTTAAGAACCAGCTACTACCATGCATTGGGCCCAAAACCAATGGACCCTCTCGGCTTCTTAACCACCCTAGTCCTCTATCCAGGAGTTGCAATTAGTTTCTGGTGTTTTTAGGATATGTGTTGGCGGCCGTGCGTAGCGCTGACCCTAGGGGTGGGCTATGATGCGGTAGATACACCATGGCACAGTGTAACGAGTTGCCCGTTTGGTGTCTCGGGAACCCTGTACACATCGTTCGGGGCCGTATGTGGAAACCTCGGCCAGACTCCCTGTGGATGGAACCTGGATAGGCGATAAACCTGGATTAGAGACTTGAGTGTTAGGTAGGCCATGGCCGACACCCTCGTTGGGCTTCTGCTTGAAGGTTGCCGAGTACATGTCGTGTAAACGACGGTAAGTGGTGAGAGAGTGTGTGAAGAAGTACACCCCTGCAGGGTTAACATCATCTATTCGAATAGCCGCGTCTGCGGTAAAGGACTACTTGGTTGCCTATATAGTTCATAGACAAGTGAAAATGGATACTCTAAAATGCGCAAGATATAGGTGAGTGCTATGGATGGCATTCTCGTAGGGAGACGGGAGCGGATCCATAGTGGTGTATTGATATGGTGAATCTGTGGACTCGTGTGCGCCACCTCAAAAGAGTTAGTTGCAGTCGTAGTTAGGATAGCCACTGAGTCAAAGCTGGCTTGCTGCAGTTAAACCCCATCATCCCTTTGTTGATAATGATGCATATGTAGTTAGTTCTGATGTAAGTCTTGTTGAGTACATTTGTACTCACGTTTGCTTATTTTATGTTTTTGCAGAGAGACTTCAGTCTCGCTAGTAGTTCTGCATGGACTTCGACATTTATCTTGATACCTCAGCTACGATCTTGTGCCCTTGGCAGGATCTGGTAGATAGTCAGGCTTCTTAGCCTTTTTCATTTGTAGATGTCTGTACTCAGACATGTTAAGCTTCTGCATGTGCTTTGAATGTTGGGTCATGAGACCCATGTTTGTAATACCTGGCTCTTCGGAGCCTAATGAATAAATACTCTGAGTCGTAGAGTTTTGCTGTGATGCCATGTTGTATTTACACATATCGAGCATATTGTGTGTATGATTGAAATGCTTGGTATGTGTGGGATCCGACAACCTAGTTGTCTATCCTTGGTAGCCTCTCTTATGGGGAAATGTAGTCTGGTGCTTCCACTGGGCCATGGTAGTCTGCTACAGCCCGGTTTATCGGAGTCCTGCTAGCCCAGCACTACTACTCTAGAACACTTGGACTGGCCGGCATGTGATTCACCTCGTTCCTATGTCTGTCCCTTCGGGGAAATGTCACGCGGAGACATCCGGAGACCTGTTAGCCTGCTACAGCCCGGGTTCCCGGAGTCCTGTTAGCCCAGTTGCAACAGCCCGGATTCATACGCTGTTGACCAACATGCTCGAGGTTGATTCATGTATGCCTGTCCCTATATGTTAGTGCCAATTTGGGTTCACGACTAGTCATGTCATCCCGGGTTCTCTGTCATATGGATGCTAGCGACACTATCATATACGTGAGACAAAAGGCGCAAACGGTCCCAGGCCATGGTAAGGCGACACCCGTGGGAATACCGTGCGTGAGGTCGCAAAGTGATATGAGGTGTTACAGGCTAGATCGATGTGACTTAGAATCGGGATCCTAACATTATTCTAGTACGAACTCTAGGATAGATCGAACGAAAAGAATAGCTTCGTGTTATTTTACTACGGACTCTTGAATAGATCGATCACAAAGAATAACTTTGAGGTGGTTTCGTACCCTACAATAATATCTTTGTTTGTTCTCCGCTATTAGTGACTTTGGAGTGACTCTTTGTTGCATGTTGAGGGATAGTTATATGATCCAATTATGTTATTATTGTTGAGAGAACTTGCACTAGTGAAAGTATGTACTCTAGGCCTTGTTTCAACACATTGCAATACCGTTTTCGCTCACTTTTATCATTAGTTACCTTGCTGTTTTTTTATTTTCAGATTACAAAAACCTATATCTACCATCCATATTGCACTTGTATCACCATCTCTTCGCCAGACTAGTGCACCTATAGTGTTACCATTGTATTGGGTGTGTTGGGGACACAAGAGACTCTTTGTTATTTGGTTGCAGGGTTGTTTGAGAGAGACCATCTTCATCCTACGCCTCCCACGGATTGATAAACCTTAGGTCATCCACTTGAGGGAAAATTGCTACTGTCCTACAAACCTCGGCACTTGGAGGCCCAACAACGTCTACAAGAAGAAGGTTGTGTAGTAGACATCAAGCTCTTTTCTGGCGCCATTGCCGGGGAGGTTAGCACTTGAAGGTATATCTTTAGATCTTGCAATCGAATCTTTTAGTTTCTTATTTTATCACCAGTTTAGTCTAAAAAAACTACAAAAAATGGAATTAAGGTTGCCTCATATGCTTCATCTTTTTAATGTCTTTCGTGAAAATAAGGATTCTGATAATTGTGCCAAAGTGTTAGAAGAAGAATGTATTAAAATGTTTGCCACTAAATCTTTGGATGATGAGCATGATTGCAATGTTGTTAATATGAATTCTTTGAATATCCATGATGCTAATTATATACAAAGCCACAAGCTTGGGGATGCTATGTTTGATGAAGATGATATTTTTTTGTCCCCCAAGTTTTGATGAGCAAATTTATTTTGATGACAGCATGACTCCTATTTATGATGATTATATTGATGAAAGTGGGTTTGGAAGAGTGTCAACTTTAGGAAGTAATGATCCCACTACTTTGGAGGATGTTGAATCTTATTGTGATAATTATGAAAGTGGATTTGGAGAGGTCATGGCTTTATTTAGTAATGATTTCACTATCTTGGAAGAGGTTTCAATTGATTATGATGAGAACAAAGTTGCTACTTATGATGATTATTGTGATGATACTTATGTTATAAAAAGTAGCGATGATTATATTTACAAAACTTATCATGATTATGATTACCCTTTTTCTGAACATTACTATTTTAATGTGGAAACAATTTATAGTATTCGAGTTTCTTATGATACTCCCACTATTCCCAATGAGAAGAATTTTTCTTATGTGGAAAGTAATAAAAATTCTATGCTTGTGGCTCATGAAAAGAATGCTTTATGTGATAACTATATTGTTGAATTCATTCATGATGCTTGATGACCCACAAGTATAGGGGTTCTATCGTAGTCCTTTCGATAAGTAAGAGTGTCAAACCCAACGAGGAGCAGAAGGAAATGATAAGCGGTTTCCAGCAAGGTATTCTCTGCAAGTACTAAAATAAGTGGTAACGGATAGTTTTGTGATAGGATAATTTGTAATGAGCAACAAGTAACAAAAGTAAATAAAGTGCAGCAAGGTGGCCCAATCCTTTTGAAAGCATAAGTGCTCCCTGGGTAGTTTTGGTAATTAATGTCAACATATCTCTTGTTGGACTAACACTTTTACCTAGTATGTTTCAGATAAGTTCAACAATGGAGTGACATGGATTAGAGGGTGTGGAACCCCTTCAAGATTCTAAGGACAAAGGATTGGCTTAAGCTTCAAGATCAAGACTCTACATTTTCTATTTTAGTGATCCAAGATCACATTGAGTCTATAGGAAAAGCCAATACTATCAAGAGGGGATGAGGTGTTGCTTAATGGCTTGCTTGCTCAAAGTGCTTAGTGATATGCTCCAAAACCCTCAACTACCTTCCCACATCCACATATGACCTAAACCAAAAGTCAAACTCGGCCCCACCGATTCTATCTATCCGGCGCCACCGAGTTTCAGATGTCATAGACACTGCCACAAACCCTAGCAAATCGGTTTCACCGATAGGGATCTCGGTCTCACCGAGATGGCATTGTAATCTCTCTGTGTATGTCCATTACCAAAATCGGTCTCACCGAGTTTGAGCAATCGGTACTACCGAGATTACAATGCAAACCCTCTGGTTAGCTTATTACCAAAATCGATCCCACCGAGTTTGTGTAATCGGTCTCACCGAGTTTGCCTGACAACTCTCTGGTTAGCTTATTACCAAAATCGGTCACACCGAGTTTGTGTAATCGGTCTCACCGAGTTTGCCTGACCAACTCTCTGGTTAGCTTATTACCAAAATCGGTCCCACCGAGTTTGTGTAATCGGTCACACCAAGATTATGTTATGCCCTAACCCTAACCATATCGGTCCTACCGAGTTGCATCTTAGTCCCACCGAAAATCCTAACGGTCACTAGGTTTGCTGAATCGGCCCGACTGAGTTTAACCATTCGGTCCCATCAAGTTTGGAAAATTGTGTGTAACGGTTAGATTTTGTGTGGAGGCTATATATACCCCTCCACCGACTCTTCATTCGTGGAGAGAGCCATCAGAACATACCTACACGAGAACCACCTACACTTGTGTTGAGGTCAAGATATTCCATTCCAACCATATGAATCTTGATCTCTAGCCTTTCCCAAGTTGCTTTCCACTCAAATCTTCTTTCCACCAGATCCAAATCCTGTGGGAGAGAGTTGAGTGTTGGGGAGACTATCATTCGAAGCACAAGAGCAAGGAGTTCATCATCAACACACCATTTGTTACTTCTTGGAGAGTGATGTCTCCTAGATTGGCTAGGTGTCACTTGGGAGCCTCCGACAAGATTGTGGAGTTGAACCAAGGAGTTTATAAGGGCAAGGAGATCGCCTACTTCATGAAGATCTACCGCTAGTGAGGCAAGTCCTTCGTGGGCGATGGCCATGATGGAATAGACAAGGTTGCTTCTTCGTGGACCCTTCGTGGGTGGAGCCCTCCATGGACTCGCGCAACCGTTACCCTCCGTGGGTTGAAGTCTCCATCAACGTGGATGTACGATAGCACCACCTATCGGAACCACGACAAAAACATCCGTGTCTCCAATTGCGTTTGAATACTCCAAACCCTTCTCTTTACATTTTTGCAAGTTGCCTGCTTTACTTTCCACTGCTCATATACTCATTGCATGCTTGCTTGATATGTATTATGTTTGTTAAACTTGTGCTTAAACTCCACTTAAACTTAAGAATATTATAAACTGCAACTTTTGGCACTTAGTGTCTAATCACCCCCCTCTGGACACCTCTTCTCGATCCTTTCAATTGGTATCAGAGCTTTGGTCTCCATTGCCTTGGTTTAAACACCATTGTAGGAAGATGGATGTGTCTACTTTGGGGAGTCTTAGACATAGAGTGCCTATTCTTGATGGAGAGTATTTTCATGAGTGGAAAAATGAAATGCTTGAGATTTTCAATGAATATCATTTGAACAAGTACATTACTAGGCCTTGTGCACCTCATGTTGATCCTTTGCACCCTACCCTAGATGAAGGTATTGACATGATTTGCAATCTTAGAACTATTGAGCTCATCATTAGAGGCTTCCTAGAAACTTCATTTGATGTTTGCCTACTCTCAAGTGTGCCTACACCATATGGAGATTTCTTGAGGAACACTTTCCAGATTATTCCTTGAAAAATTTAGATGAAATTCTCCATAAGTCTATTGCCTTGAGTAAGATGAACTCTAGTGATCCTAGGTTTGCTGATTGTCTATTTGAGCTTACCAATCTCATGCGTGCTAAAGGAAATGTTGGAATCATTAGCGATATCATATCCGAAGCTATTAGAATTCATAAAGGTAACCATTGTGATGATCATTTATCTAATGAATTACCCTCTCTAGGAATTGATCAATCACAAGATGATGTTGAACATGGATACTATGATGAAGATGATGATAGTGACTATGATCTTGATGATGCAATGAGGCATTTTGGTCTTATGGCAAATCTTCGCGGCTACATGGCTGGAGGAAAGGAATGGGTCCTTGATAGTGGATGTACTGATCATATGACCAGAGATAAAGATATGTTCCGTGAGCTTGCTGAAAACGACGGCCCTTGAAAATATGTCACTTTTGGTGATAATTCAAAGGGTAAGGTGGTTGGCCTTGGTAAGGTGGCCATCTCACATGATAGCTCCATACAAAATGTCATGCTCGTTGAATCCCTTGGATACAATTTACTCTCAGTTTCTAGACTTGCAGATTTCGGTTTCAATGTCTTATTCACTGAAGTAGATTGCCAAGTGTTTCGTAGAGACAATCATAAAATGGTCTTTACCGGTATACGTAGAGGAGATCTTTACATTGTTGATTTCACTAAAAAGGCTCAACCTAGAACTTACTTAATTACCAAATCTTCTAAAGGCTGGTTGTGGCATAGAAGACTAGGTCATGTTGGTATGTGAAATCTTGATAAGCTTATTAAAGGTGATCATATCCTTGGAATAAAAGATGTCATATTTGACAAGGATAGACTTTGTAGTGCTTGTCAAGCAGGGAAACAAGTTGGAGGAAGTCATCAAACGAAGAACATCATGACCACAAGAAGACCACTCGAGCTACTTCACATGGATCTCTTTGGTCCAAATGCCGACAAGAGTCTCGGTGGTAACTCATTTGGTCTAGTCATAGTTGATGATTTTTCAAGATTTACGTGGGTGTTCTTTCTTGATGACAAATCGCAGGTCCAAAAGATCTTCAAAAACATCGCTAGGAAGGCCCAAAATCAGTTTGACGTGAAGATCAAGAAGGTTCGGAGCGACAACGGAACGGAGTTCAAGAACACAAATGTGGACACCTTTCTTGACGAAGAAGGGATTTCACACGAGTTCTCGGCTACGTACACACCTCAACAAAATGGAGTTGTTGAAAGGAAGAACCGGACTCTTATCGAGATGGCAAGAATGATGCTTGATGAGTACAAAACGCCAAAGCACTTTTGGGCGGAAGCGGTTGAGATAGCTTGTCATGCAACAAATCGCTTGTATCTTCACAATCTACTCGGGAAGACGGCATACGAGCTCCTCACCGGTAACAAACCCCAAGTTGGATACTTTCAAGTATTTGGCTCAAAGTGCTACATTCTTGATAAGCATCGTCGTTCTGAATTTGCTCCTAAATCTCATGAAGGTTTCGTACTTGGTTATGCCTCAAACTCTCACACTTACCGTGTCTACAACAATTTCACCCGAAAGGTTGAAGAGACGGTAGATGTGAAGTTTGATGAATCTAACGGCTCGCAAGTAGAGCAATTGCCAATTGATGTAGGAGACCAAGATCCTTCGGAAGCAATTCAAGACTTGTCCATTGGCAAGATTCATCCAACGGAAGTGAAGGAGAGTACCTCGTCCGTCAAAGTGGAAGCTTCTACCTCACGACAAGGTGAACCAAGAGTTGATACAGAAGCATCCACAAGTGGGACACGCCAAGATGAAGAAAACGAGGAAGCGCACCAAGATGAACATCAACAACCTCCTTCTCCACCACGACAAGAGAATGACAACATCAACAATGAAGAAGGCCAAGAAGAAGCACAAGATGAAGAGGATGTTCCACCCCGACCCAAGCAAAAGCTTTCACGAGTTCGAGCAAGAATTGCTAAGGATCATCCCGTCGAGCAAATCTACAATGATATCCAAACCGGGAGAATCACTCGCTCTAAAACCCGTTTAGCTAACTTTTGTGAACATTACTCATTCATCTCTAGCATTGAACCTATGAAGGTTGAAGAAGCATTGGAGGATCCGGACTGGATAAACGCTATGCATGAAGAGCTACACAACTTTGAGAGAAATCAAGTGTGGACATTGGTCGAGAAGCCCGACAACAACCACAACATCACTGGTACCAAATGGGTGTTTCACAACAAGCAAGATGAAGATGGACAAGTGGTTCGCAACAAAGCACGTCTCGTCACCCAAGGCTACACACAAGTTGAAGGTATGGACTATGGTGAGACATATGCTCCCATTGCTAGACTTGAGTCCATTCGCATCTTACTTGCTTATGCTAATCACCATGATATCACCTTGTACCAAATGGACATTAAAAGTGCTTTTCTAAATGGCAAAATTGAGGAGGAAGTTTATGTTAAGTAACCTCCCGGCTTCGTCAATCCTAAGAAACCTAATCATGTTTACAAACTTCACAAAGCCCTTTATGGTCTTAAACAAGCTCCTAGAGCATGGTATAAATGCTTGACCAAGTTCCTTATTGAAAAAGGCTTTGAAATTGGTAAAATTGATTCTACTCTTTTTACTAAAAGGGTTAATGGAGAACTATTTGTGTGCCAAATTTATGTTGATGATATCATATTTGGTTCAACTAACCCTCATTTTAGTGAGAAGTTTGGAAAGCTAATGTCGGAGAAGTTTGAGATGTCTATGATGAGTGAACTCAAATTCTTTCTCGGTTTGCAAATCAAGCAAACTAAGGAAGGTACCTTTGTCTCTCAAACGAAGTACACCAAGGACTTATTCAAGAAGTTCAATATGCAAGAATGCAAAGGTATGACTACACCCATGCCTACTAGTGGACATCTTGATTTGACCAAAGATGGTGAACCGGTTGATCAAAAGGTTTATCGCTCTATGATTGGTTCATTGTTATATCTATGTGCCTCTCGTCCCGATTTTATGCTAAGTGTGTGCATGTGTGCACGATATCAAGCTGCTCCTAAAGAGTGTCATCTTAAGGCTGTGAAAAGGATAGTGAGATACCTAATCCATACACCAAATTTTGGCAGTTGGTATCCTAAGAGGTCCTCTTTTGATCTTGTTGCCTACTACGATTCGGACTATGTCGGAGACAAGGTTGATAGAAAATCCACTTCGGGTACTTGTCAATTCCTTGGTAGATCTCTTGTGTCTTGGTCTTCCAAGAAACAAAACTCGGTATCCTTATCCACCGCCGAAGCGGAATACATTGCCGTTGGTTCATGTTGTGCTCAATTACTTTGGATGACCCAAACTCTTAAAGATTATGGGATATATGTGAAACATGTTCCATTGCTATGTGATAATGAAAGTGCTATTAAGATTGCTCACAATCCCATGCAACATTCTCAAACTAAGCATATTGAAGTTCGTCATCATTTCATTCGAGATCATGTTGCAAAAGGGGACATTAACCTTAAGCATGTTCGCACCGATAAGAAATTGGCGGATATATTCACTAAATCACTTGATGAGAAAGTGTTTTGCAGGTTGAGAGGTGAATTGAACATCATTGATGCTTCAAACTTGGAGTAGGAACTCCATTTGATACATGCGGGGCATGAGCCTATGACTAATCCTCAATATTTATCTTATAATGCTATTCATATGTCTTGGATATATTTGAACCTTGCATGTTATCTAACCCGTGTAGGTACTTGGTTGAATCTAAATCTATGAGATTGCAACGCACTCACATCTTGAGCAATCTCTACATCACCAAGTCTCTACACAATGGTGGTTGAAGACAAGGAAGCACGAAACCATTCAAACATATCCTTTGGCAAATTCTATGTTGAGTCTCATGATTGTCATTTTGGATACACAAGTGCTCTTCCTTGCAAAGCTAACCCATGTAGGTAGATGAACTCAAACTCCAAGTGGTGCTCCCAACCCTTGATGAACTACATCAACCTTGAGCAACCCACACAAGTTCAACTACATGAGCAAGATCAACACCACCACCCAAGGTATGTTATTCCATCTTAGAGAAGCTTTACTCCAAGTCATGAGTCAGAGCAACTCGACAAGATGTGAATACATCAAAAGGCTTAAACGAAAAATGGTAACCCCATTTTGAGCTTAAACGATGAGTATGACCTATGATCAAGTGATCTCACTTGACTCCTAAGTCAATATACTCTAACATAGGTGACTTTGTCGCCGACCATCTCTAGATGAAGTTCTCGTGTGTCTCTCCGTGCTTTTGTCTCTTGCATATTTGTTTCCCCTTTCAAAAAAAACTTCATCTAGAACTTTTAGTTTCTTTTCTTTCCTTTTTGTTCTGCATTTTCTGCATCCAATTCATTGCAAATCTTCCAGTAAATTCCTTGCAAATCCTTGTGAGATCTTACTTATCTAGTGAGCTGAGGTGACAAGTGGTTTCACTCTAATGAACTCGGTCAGACCGGTTTGTTCTCTTCGGCCCAACCGAAATCTTTCGGTGCAACCGAAGTACACAACTCGGAGTCACCGATTCCACCACAGGAAAACCAACTTGCCACTTATTCCTGATTTCTGTTTGCTCCAGCTCCACTCAATGATTCTTGTCCTCTACCAGCATCATATTAGACATGCTGCTTTGCTTTGTGACTCGAGGACCAACCCATTTGTATCACATGTCCAGAAGAGCCCTTCTTGGAAATTGATGTCAAAGGGGGAGAGAGAGATCACATCAAAGCTTAATCCTTCCTATAGGGGGAGAAAGAGAGAATACTCAGGGGGAGAGAGTTGCTCAACTAGGATAAAGTTATATCATCAAAGACCCCAGATGCTTGGTGTTCAAGAGGAGAGATGTCACATGTCTTTAAGAGGGGAAAGACATGTTTGGTTGCTTGCTTTATCTCAAGCTCTGTTGTTTCTTTTTTTGTTGCTCTGATTTTCTGTTCCCTATCTTCTCCCAATATCCCATGCAGATTCAGGGGGAGCAAGACATCTAAGGGAAGGAAATCTCTGATTTTATTGCATATATTTACCTTTGGGGACATGTCTATATCCAATGTGTTACTTAGTACTCACTCTACATGTCATCCCAGTATTGGTTCTCTTGTGGTTTCTCTTGCTTGCTCTGGTGAGTAGGTGTATCTGTGTTATTTAACCTTGTTTGCGCAGGTTCATCCCATCCTAAGCCAACTCAAGACCACAAGGTAAGTATATGCATCACAGTCATGTGAATGAGAAATTCTTGCTGATGTACACACTGTTTGCAAGAACGACTCATGAGCATGAAGGTACATTTCTCACATTCACATCATTTGCTCTGATGCATATAGCCAAGATACATGTAACACATTGCTTACTCTGTCATGTTTACGCATTCACATGATCCTATATTCAATATTCACATGATTGCATACATGTAGGGGGAGCCTATGCATGTTGCTTGTCTTCCCAAAGCTTTACTTGCTATTCTCTATATCTTTATCTAAAGCTTTGATGTATGTTGTCATCAATTACCACAAAGGGGGAGATTGAAAGCACAAGTGCTCCCTGGGTGGTTTTGGTAATTAATGTCAACATATCTCTTGTTGGACTAACACTTTTACCTAGTATGTTTCAGATAAGTTCAACAATGGAGTGGCAAGGACTATAGGATGTGGAACCCCTTCAAGATGCTAAGGACAAAGGATTGGCTCAAGCTTCAAGATCAAGACTCTACATTTTCTATTTTAGTGATCCAAGATCACACTGAGTCTATAGGAAAAGCCAATACTATCAAGAGGGGATGAGGTGTTGCTTAATGGCTTGCTTGCTCAAAGTGCTTAGTGATATGCTCCAAAACCCTCAACTACCTTCCCACATCCACATATGACCTAAACCAAAAGTCAAACTCGGCCCCACCGATTCTATCTATCCGGCGCCACCGAGTTTCAGATGTCATAGCCACTGCCACAAACCCTAGCAAATCGGTTTCACCGATAGGGATCTCGATCTCACCGAGATGGGATTGTAATCTCTCTGTGTATGTCCATTACCAAAATCGATCTCACCGAGTTTGAGCAATCGGTACTACCGAGATTACAATGCAAACCCTCTGGTTAGCTTATTACCAAAATCGGTCCCACCGAGTTTGTGTAATCGGTCTCACCGAGTTTACTTGACCAACTCTCTGGTTAGCTTATTACCAAAATCGGTCCCACCGAGTTTGTGTAATCGGTCTCACCGAGTTTGCCTGACCAACTCTCAGGTTGGCTTATTACCAAAATCGGTCCCACCGAGTTTGTGTAATCGGTCACACCAAGATTACGTTATGCCCTAACCCTAACCATATCGGTCCTACCGAGTTGCATCTCAGTCCCACCGAAAATCCTAACGGTCACTAGGTTTGCTGAATCGGTCCGACCGAGTTTAACCATTCGGTCCCACCGAGTTTGGCAAATTGTGTGTTACGGTTAGATTTTGTGTGGAGGCTATATATACCCCTCCACCCACTCTTCATTCGTGGAGAGAGCCATCAGAACATACCTACACTTCCAATACACATTTTCTGAGAGAGAACCACCTACACTTGTGTTGAGGTCAAGATATTCCATTCCAACCATATGAATCTTGATCTCTAGCCTTACCCAAGTTGCTTTCCACTCAAATCTTCTTTCCACCAATTCCAAATCCTGTGAGTGAGAGTTGAGTGTTGGGGAGACTATCATTTGAAGCACAAGAGCAAGGAGTTCATCATCAACACACCATTTGTTACTTCTTGGAGAGTGGTGTCTCCTAGATTGGCTAGGTGTCACTTGGGAGCCTCCGACAAGATTGTGGAGTTGAACCAAGGAGTTTGTAAGGGCAAGGAGATCGCCTACTTCGTGAAGATCTACCGCTAGTGAGGCAAGTCCTTCATGGGCCGCGGCCATGATGGAATAGACAAGGTTGCTTCTTCGTGGACCCTTCGTGGGTGAAGCCCTCCGTGGACTCGCGCAACCGTTACCCTCCGTGGGTTGAATTCTCCATCAACGTGGATGTACGATAGCACCACCTATCGGAACCATGACAAAAACATCCGTGTCTCCAATTGCATTTGAATACTCCAAACCCTTCTCTTTATATTCTTGCAAGTTGCATGCTTTACTTTCCGCTGCTCATATACTCATTGCATGCTTGCTTGATATGTATTGTGTTTGTTAAACTTATGCTTAAACTCCACTTAAGAATATTAAAAACTACAACTTTTGGCACTTAGTGTCTAATCACCCCCCTCTAGACACCTCTTCTCGATCCTTTCACCTTTTGTAGCAAAGGACAAGCCTGGACAAACTCTTATATAGAGAAAAGCGCTCCCAAGGACACATGGGAATATCGTCAAGCTAGTTTTCATCACGTTCATATGATTCGCGTTCGGTACTTTGATAATTTGGTATGTGGGTGGACCGGTGCTTGGATACTGTCCTTACTTGGATAGGCATCACACTTATGATTAACCTTTATTGCAAGCATCCGCAACTACAACAAAGGTGTTAAGGTAAACCTAACTGAGGGAGTCTTAGATTAGGGGGTGTTCGGATAGCCGAACTATACCTTCGAGCCAGACTCCTGGATTATGAAGATACAAGATTGAAGACTCCGTACCGTGTCCGGAGGGGACTTTACTTGGCGTGGAAGGCAAGCTTGGCGATACGGATGTTTAGATCTCCTACCGTTGTAACCGACTCTATGTAACCCTAACCCTATCCGGTGTCTATATAAACCGGAGGGTTTTAGTCCGTAGGACAACATATACATCAACAATCATACCATAGGCTAGCTTCTAGGGTTTAGCCTCTCTGATCTCATGGTAGATCAACTCTTGTAATACCCATATCATCAATATTAATGAAGCAGGACGTAGGGTTTTACCTCCATCGAGAGGGCCCAAACCTGGGTAAAACTTCGTGTCCCCTGCCTCCTATTACCATCCGGCCTAAACGCACAATTCGGGACCCCCTACCCGAGATCCGCCGGTTTTGACACCGACATTGGTGCTTTCATTGAGAGTTACTTTGTGTCGTCGCCGTCAGGCCCGATGGCTCCTACGATCATCAATGGCGATGCAGTCTAGGGTGAGACCTTCCTCCCCGGACAGATCTTCGTTTTTGGCGGCTTTGCACTGCGGGCCGATTCGCTCGGTCATCTAGAGCAGATCGAAAGCTATGCCCCTGGCCGTCAGGTCAGATTCGGAAGTTTAAACTACACGGCTGACATCCGCGGGGACTTGATCTTCGACGGATTCGAACCACTGCCGAGCGCGCCGCACTGTCACGACGAGCATGATCTAGCTCTGCCGCCGAACAGAGCCCTGGAGGCCACACCCGCATCGGCTCCGACCCCTAGTTTGGAGCCGGCCGCGTCGATCGAGGATGGGTGGTTGGACGCCACCTCGGGGGCTGCGATCCCAATGGCGGTTGAGCCGAACACCAGCCCCGTACTCTGCAAGACTCGTGACCCCATGGAGCCAGATTCTTCTCTGGACTCCGAACTCTCCGCGCCCCTGCCGAGCGAATCCGATTGGGCGCCGATCATGGAGTTCACGGCCGCGGACGTCTTTCAGCACTCGCCTTTCGGTGATATCTTGAAATCACTAAAGTCTCTCTCTTTGTCAGGAGAGCCCTGGCCGGACTACGGTCAGCAAGGTTGGGGTACGGACGATGAAGAAATTCAAAACCCACCCACCACCAACTTTGTAGCCACTGTCGACAACTTAACCGACATGCTCGACTTCGACTCCGAAGACATCGACGGTATGGACACCGATGAAGGAGATGATGAAGAACCAGTGCCTACTAGGCCCTGGAAAGCCACCTCGTCATATGACCTATACATGGTGGACACCCCAAAAGAGGGAGAGGGCAATGGAACAGCGGAGGATGACCCCTCCAAGAAACAGCAAAAGCGCCGGCGTCAGCGGCGCAGCTCAAAATCCCGCCAACACAAAAACGGCGATTCCAGGACGGGAGATAATAATACCCCAGAAAGCACCGAAGAACATCCCCCCGAGCAAGATTTAGCACAGGAAGATGGAGAAACCAGCCCTCATGAGAGAGCGGCCGACAGAGAGGTCGAGGACGATAATTGTATGCCTCCCTCCGAAGACGAGGCAAGCCTCGACGACGACGAATTCACCGTGCCGGAGGATCCCGTCGAACAAGAGCGTTTTCAATGCAGGATTATGGCCATGGCAAGAAGCCTCAAGAAAAAACAGCAACAGCTTAAAGGTGATCAACATCGGCCAGTCGATAGATGGACTGAAGTCCTTGCGGCCGAAGAGCATAAACCCGAACGCCCCTCCAAGTGCTACCCGAAGTGCAGGTTGCTACTCCGATTAGAGGAGGAAGCACTCGACGCGGCCGACAGGCCACCTCGTGGCCGCGACAGAGAGGCCTCATGGCCCTCCACCCAAGCCGCACCCCGTACCAAGGCACGGGAATATGCGCCAGACTTACGAGACATGTTGGAGGACAAGGCAAGGCAAACAAGATCGATCTATGGATCGCGTAGGCGCCCCATGGCTCGAGACGATAACCGTCACGCCGGCCACAAATTCGACAGGGCCGAACACAGTAGACAAAGCTCATTGGAGCTCCATCGTGATATCGCCCAGTACAGAGGCGCCGCACACCCATTGTGCTTCATAGACGAAATAATGGATCATCAAATCCCCGAGGGTTTCAAACCTGTAAACATCGAATCATATGATGGCTCAACAGATCCCGCGGTATGGATCGAGGATTATCTCCTTCATATCCACATGGCCCGCGGCGATGATTTCCACGCCATCAAATACCTCCCACTCATGCTTAAAGGACCAGCCCGGCAGTGGCTTAACAGCCTGCCAACAGGCTCAATCCGCTGTTGGGAGGACCTGGAAGCCGCATTCCTCGACAATTTCCAGGGCACTTATGTGTGACCCCCAGACGCTGACGACCTAAGCCACGTAATTCAGCAGCCAGACGAATCGGCCAGGCAATTCTGGACACGGTTCCTAACAAAGAAAAATCAAATACTCGACTGTCCGGACGCAGAGGCCTTAGCAGCCTTGAAGCATAATATCCGTGACGAGTGGCTTGCCCGGCACCTAGGACAGGAGAAGTCGAAATCTATGGCAGCACTAACGGCACTCATGACCCGCTTTTGCGCGGGAGAAGACAGCTGGCTTGCTCGCAGCAACAATATGACCAAGAGCCCTGGTCGTTCGGACACCAGGGACATTAGTGGCAGGTCGTGTCGCAACCAGCAGAAGCGCCGCATCAACGGCGACAATGCTAAGGATACGGCAGTTAATGCCGGATTCAGAGGCTCTAAATCCGGTCAACGGAAAAAGTCATTCAAAAGGAAGCCTAGGGGCCCGTCCAGCTTGGACCGAATACTACCACTTGTGCCAAATACATGGCACCCCCGAAAAGCCGGCCAATCACACCAACAGGGACTATTGGGTGTTCAAGCAGGCAGGCAGATTAAGCACCGACAATGAAGACAAGGGGCTACATAGCAATGACGACGAGGAGCCCCGGCCACCGAACAACAATGGATAGAAGGGTTTTCCCCCATAAGTGTGGACGGTGAACAAGATATACACCACCCACGTCCCCAAAAGGGAGCGGAAGCGCGCGTTAAGGGACGTATACGCGGTAGAGCCAGTTGCCCCAAAGTTCAACCCATGGTCCTCCTGCCCGATCACCTTTGATCAACGAGACCATCCCACTAGCATCCATCATGGCGGATTCGCCGCATTGGTTCTCGACCCAATCATTGACGGATTTCATCTCACTAGAGTCCTTATGGACGGCGGCAGTAGTTTGAACCTGCTTTACCAGGATACAGTGCGGAAAATGGGCATAGATCCCTCGAGGATTAAGCCCACCAAAACGACCTTTAAAGGCGTAATACCAGGTGTAGAGGCCAGCTGCACAGGCTCGGTCACACTTGAAGTGGTCTTCGGATCTCCAGATAATTTCCGAAGCGAGGAGTTAATCTTCGACATAGTCCCGTTCCGCAGTGGTTATCACGCCCTGCTCCGGCGAACCGCATTCGCCAAGTTCAATGCGGTCCCGCACTACGCATACCTTAAGCTCAAGATGCCAGGCCCTCGAGGAGTAATTATGGTCAATGGAAACACCGAACGCTCCCTCCGAACGGAGGAGCACATGGCGGCCCTTGCAGCGGAAGTACAAAGCAGCCTCTCTAGGCAGTTCTCCAGTCCGGCTATTAAACGCCCGGACATAGTCAAGCGCGCCCGGAGTAACCTACAACAAGACCGCCTGGCATGTTCCGAGCATGTGTAGCAATGCGGCCCCAACCCAACCCCCGCAAAAAGGCAACGCCAGTACTTCGTGTCCATAACTACGCTCTGGAAATACCATGGGCATAGGGGGAGGGGCACCATCACGGCACGCCCAAAACACGGCTTAAACCGCACCAGGGGCTGCCGAATTTTTTTCTTATTTTTCTCTTACTTCCAGGACTCTACTCTTTGGAAGGCTTGTTCGACAGTTTAATTGCCGCACAAACGATGCAAGAACCAGGGAAGCAGACAAGCCATGCCGCATTACGGAAATCACAGGTGGTCTCTATCACGAGTAGTATACCTGTTTCGCATACTATTTCGCAGCTTGCCCCTGGAGCAGACATGTTAAATAGTCCAAGTTTTCGTTTATCGCATTACTTGTATCGTGCTGCTTTGATCGCAGCTATTTTAATGAACAATGCATAGCTTTTGTCTATTTTTTGCATTACCTTATATATATATATATATATGTTCCTTAATGACATGTTGCACCCATACACTTTGGTACGGCCAAAATACGCCAGGGGCTTCAGTACTCCTCAACACGATGTAAGAAGTCCGAACACTTTAACAAGTGCGGCACCCCGAACTTATAGCATTATATGCATCGGCTCTGAATCATGTCTTGGGTCAATAGTTGGGTTTGCCCGGCTCCTATGTTTTGGTGCCTTACGTTCCGCTATATCGGCTAAGGTAGCACTAGGAGAACCACTGCGATTGTGCCCCAGTTAAGCTGGGTCGAGCACCTCAGTGGAGAAAGCTAAAACTGACCGTCATGATGAGGCGAGAGCTGGTCGCTGTTCGAGAGGTCTTTTCGAGTCCTTAAAGACTTATGCCGCTTAGGGCGAGGAGTCGGCTCTGTCCGGCCAAGGCGTGGATAGTGCCCCGAACTCGGTCTTCCGAATACTAGGGGCTTCGCCGAAATTTAAAATTATAGAATTCTATGGCTAAGTGAGAGTGTTCACGCATTATAGTCCGATTGCCTCGTTCGTTGGGCTAAGCGCCTCCCTCGAAGGACCCAAATATGGGAAAAAGAGCACCCAGGTTTATCCCCGAACACCCCAGCACTAGCGGCAAGGGGGCAGAAGCCGACGACTCGCCATCTCTCAGTATTGATAAACAGCCGCACAGAAGGTAATATTTTAAATTCAAGCAGCATTGCTTAGCGCATATGAACAAGTTTTCAGCGCACAGGATAACACGAGCAGGTTTTACTCAAAAAATACATCCTTGGTACATTCATCCGCAACAAGGCGGGCACCCTTCAGAACATCCTTATAATAATTCTCGGGCTTGCGATGCTCTTTCCCTGGTGGTGGCCCATCCTTCACAAGCTTCTCCGCATCCAGCTTGCCCCAGTGCACCTTAGCACGGGCAAGGGCCCTACGGGCACCTTGAATGCAGACGGAGCTCTTGATGTCTTCAAGCCTCGGACAGGCCTCCACCAGCTGCCGCACCAGCCCGAAATAGCTCCCAGGCAGAGCCTCCCCAGGCCACAGCCGAACTAGGAGGCCCTTCATGGCCTGTTCGGCCGCCTTGTGGAGCTCGACCAGTTGCTTCAGCTGGTCGCTCAGGGGCACGGGGTGTCCGGCCTCAGCGTACTGAGACCAGAACACCTTCTCCGTCGAGCTGCCCTCCTCGGCTCGATAGAATGCGGCGGCCTCGGATACACTCCGGGGAAGATCTGCGAACACTCCTGGAGAGCTCCGGATTCGGGTAAGTAACAGGTAACTCACGTTTATGTGTTTGCTTTGCATAAAGAATGCCTTACGCGCCGCAATCTTCTTCGCCTCGTCCAACTCCTGGAGGGTCTTCTGGGATTCGGCCTTGGCAGATTTGGCATTTTCAATAGCCACCGCAAGCTCGGACGCTTGCGTCTTCGAGTCACGCTCCAAACTCTCATGTTTTTCCATGAGAGCCTGAAGCTCTTGCCGCACCTTGCCAACCTCAGCCTCATACCTCTCCCGCTCGGTGCGCTCCGTGGCCGCACTCTTCTTGGCCTCGAGCAGCGATTGCTTAAGGGTCGCCACCTCAGACGTGGCCCCTACAATAGCCATGTCAATCCTGTCATTTTTTGCAATTGCACCTTTTTTATATACATATTCAAACAGGGTATTTCTTACCTTCCTTCTCCTCGAGCTGCTTCTTGACACGCCCGAGCTCTTGCTCAGACTTCTCGAGGCTCTGCTTCAGCACGTCCACTTCCGCAGTCAGTGCGGCGGACGCTAGCAAATAAGCCTGCATATGCATATTGACTCCTTTTGTTAGACTCCTGCGAATTCTTTGATCTTCTATTCGGCTTTTCTTCCTGAACGCCCAACAGAGCATCAGGGGCTACTGTCTATGCGGTAACATTATTTGAACATTCTTTACTTACCTCAAAGCCTGTTAAAAGGCTTGTACAAGCTTCAGTCAGTCCGCTTTTGGCAGACTGAACCTTCTGGATCACCGCACTCATAATAGTGCAGTGCCCCTCGTCGATGGAGGCACCTTGGAGCACCTCCAACATATTGTCCGGCGCCTCCGGTTGGACGGAGGTCACCGGCACGGTAGGCTTGCTCCTCTCGGAAGGAGGTCGCCTGCCGGACTCTAGAACCCTTGAAGATTCCGGAGCTGTGTCCGGCCTCAAGCCGGACTTGGAGCCCTGGGGGGTTTCCTCCCCTTTACTCCTGGAGTCCGGGAGGTCGCCTTGCAGCGCCTCCAGGACCACCTCCTCCCTGCTTGGAACCTGTTGGGACAACACTTCGGTGTTGCCAGTAGGGAGGGGGGAGGAAGCCGTCAGAAGTGAGTTCACCTCCGACGAGTCCAGTGAGCCACTCGACGATGCGTCGAGCCGGTCTTTGGGTGGGCTGCATAAACACATTCGACATAAGGGAAAGATGTGCAATAAACAAATACTATGAGTCACTCCGGTATCCGGATACTTACACTTTCGCCAGGGGCTTGGCCCTGGGCTGCCACTCCTCTTCATCGTCGTTGGCGTCGGTGGAGCAGTTCGGAGGAAGGGTTTTATCCTTCTTGGACCCTCCGGCCTCCTCAGAGAGGGCGGCCTTCCTTTTCTTCTCTCCTCCCGCTGGAGGGGGAGAGGTCTCTTCTTCTTCCTCCTCGTCTTCATGAGAGGAAGGCGCTTTGGGACCGTCGGATGACGAGTCCGACACCTCCTGGCGCCGGGCACTCTTTCGAGTCCCCGTGGCCCTTTTCGTGGCCTTCTTCTCCGGCACCACATAGGGAGCCGGAACCAGCAGCTTCGCCAAGCGAGCGTCCGCTAGGCCTTCGGGCAGAGGAGCCGGACAGTTGATTTGTCCGGACGTCGCCACCCAATCCTAGCAAAGATAAGGGAACTCAGATCCCGCATAGAGTCAAACTATGAAAAACTGATACCTTGTAAAAGGACAAAAATGGCTTACCACATGCAGTGGATGCGGGAGCCTCGGCGCCCTTGAAAAGCATCCTCCAGGCATCTTCGTACGTCGTGTCAAAGAGCCTGTTTAGAGTTTGATGCTGCGCCGGGTCGAACTCCAACAGGTTGAAGGCCCGTTGTTGACACGGGAGGATCAGGCGGATGAGCATAACCTGGACTACGTTGACAAGCTTGAGCTTCTTGTCCACCAGGGTTTGGATGCATGTTTGGAGTCCGGTCAGCTCTCCTTTTTTACCCCACGACAGGCCGATCTCCTTCCAGGAGGTGAGCCGCGTAGGGGGGCCGGACCGAAACTCGGGGGCTGCGACCCATTCGGGGTCGCACGGCTCGGTGATGTAGAACCACCCCGATTGCCACCCCTTTAGGGTCTCCACAAAGGAGCCCTCGAGCCACAGGACATTGGCCATCTTGCCAACCATGGCACCGCCGCACTCTGCCTGGCTGCCGCGCACCACCTTCGGCTTGACGTTGAAGGTCTTTAGCCATAAGCCGAAATGAGGGCGGATCCGGAGGAAAGCCTCGCACACGACGATAAACGCCGAGATGTTGAGGACGAAGTTCGGGGCTAGATCATGGAAATCCAGGCCATAGTAGAACATGAGCCCCCGGACAAATGGATGCAAAGGGAAGCCCAGTCCACGGAGGAAATGGGGGAGAAATACCACCCTCTCATGGGGCCTAGGAGTGGGGATGAGCTGCCCCTTCCCGGGGAGTCGGTGCGCGATGTCATTGGCCAGGTATCCGGCCTTCCTCAGCTTCTTTATGTGTCCCTCCGTGATGGAGGAGACCATCCACTTGCCTCCTGCTCCGGACATGACTGGAGAAGGTCAAGGTGGTAGTGCAGACTTGGGCGCTGGAGCTCGAGTGCGCAAGAATGGATGGGCGGAGGAGGAAGAAGGCGTGGGTGAAAAGGTGGATCCTTATCCCCTTATATGGGTGGACGCGGTTATGTGTCCCCACCAGCCTGGTAAAACTTGCTTATATCCAAGCGTCGTAATCAAAGGCGCGGTTGGGTTACCCACACCTGTATTGATGAGAATCCCAGAATAAAGGGACATGATCTCTGCTTTGACAAGACGTGCCAAGGAAACCGCCTCGCATAACGTGCTGAGGTGGGATAATGAAACGATTTGAATAAAGGCTTGGCCGTGGCGTGTCGCACCACGGAATACGTCAGCATATTAGATTTGTGTTAATATTATTATTCTCTCTATGGCAATATGTGGAAACTTATTTTGCAGAGCCGGACACTATCTTTGTGTTCAAGATCTTCTATGAAGTATTTGGAGGAGGAACCCGCCTTGCAATGCCGAAGACAATTTGCGCGCCGGACACTCGTCGTCATTGAAGCCTGGTTCAGGGGCTACTGAGGGAGTCCTGGATTAGGGGGTGTCCGGATAGCCGAACTATACCTTCAAGCCGGACTCCTGGATTATGAAGATACAACATTGAAGACTCCGTCCCATGTCCGGAGGGGACTTTCCTTGGCGTGGAAGGCAAGCTTGGCGATACGGATGTTCAGATCTCCTACCGTTGTAACCGACTCTATGTAACCCTAACCCTATCCGGTGTCTATATAAACCGGAGGGTTTTAGTCCGTAAGACAACATATACATTAACAATCATACCATAGGCTAGCTTCTAGGGTTAGCCTCTCTGATCTCGTGGTAGATCAACTCTTGTAATACCCATATCATCAATATTAATCAAGCAGGACGTAGGGTTTTACCTCCATCGAGAGGGCCCGAACCTGGGTAAAACTTCATGTCCCCTGCCTCCTATTACCATCCGGCCTAGACGCACAGTTCGGGACCCCCTACCCGAGATCCACTGGTTTTGACACCGACACTAACCATAGCATGAAACATATGGATCCAAATCAGCCCCTTACGAAGCAACGCATAAACTAGGGTTTAAGCTTCTGTCACTCTAGCAACCCATCATCTACTTATTACTTCCAAATGCCTTCCTCTAGGCCCAAATAATGGTGAAGTGTCATGTAGTCGACGTTCACATAACACCACTAGAGGATAGACAACATACATCTCATCAAAATATCAAACGAATACCAAATTCACATGACTACTAATAGCAAGACTTCTCCCATGTCCTCAGGAAGAAAAGTAACTACTCACAAAGTATAAACATGTTCATAATCAGAGGGGTATTAATATGCATATAGGATCTGAACATATGATCTTCCACCAATTAAACCAACTAGCATCAACTACAAGGAGTAATTAACACTACTAGCAACCTACTAGCACCAATCCCGGACTTGGAGACAAGAATTGGATACAAGAGATGAACTAGGGTTTTGAGATGAGCTGGTGCTGATGAAGATGTTGATGGAGATTGCCCTCTCCCGATGAGAGGAGCGTTGGTGATGACGATGGCGATGATTTCCTCCTCCTGGAGGGAAGTTTCCCCGGCAGAACAGCTCTGCCAGAGCCCTAGATTGATTCTGCCAAGGTTCCGCCTCGTGGCGGCGGAGTTTCGTCCGAGAAGATGGCTTCCTATTTTTTTCCCATCGGAAGACTTCATATAGCAGAAGATGGCCACCGGAGGGCCACCAGCGGGCCCACGAGGTAGGGGGCGCGCCCAGGGGGTAGGGCGCGCCCCCACCCTCGTGGGCACGGTATGCCCCCCTAGTGAATCTCTTCCGCTGAGTATTTTTTATATATTCTAAAAACATCTTCCGTGAAGTTTCAGGACTTTTGGAGCTGTGCAGAATAGGTCTCTAATATTTGCTCCTTTTCCAGCCTAGAATCCCAGCGGCCGGCATTCTCCCTCTTTATGTAAACCTTGTAAAATAAGAAAGAATAGGCATAATTATTGTAACATAATGTGTAATAACAGCCCATAATGCAATAGATATCGATATAAAAACATGATGCAAAATGGACGTATCAACTCCCCCCAAGCTTAGACCTCGCTTGTCCTCAAGCAAAAGCTGAAATCGAAAAATATGTCCACATGTTTAGAGATAGAGGTGTCGATAACAATAAAATACGGACATGAGGGCATCATGATCATTCTTAGAACAACAACTTATATAATTTTTGTCATATAATCTCTTATGCTAGAGTAATAATTCAATCACAATTTCAAGTATGAATTGTAAACTTCATTGAAAACTAACAAACTATAATCTCAGTCATTGGAGCAATTGCAATTTATCATAACATAGGAAAGAGTCAATGTATAAGAGCTTTTCAGCAAGTCCACATACTCAACTATCATATAATCTTTCACAATTGCTGACATTCACGCAATACTTATGGGTATGGAGTTTTAATCGGACACAGAGAAAGTAGGGGCTTATAGTTTTGCGTCCCAACGTTTTACCTCAGGGGTAATGTCAACAATAATAGTTCATAAAAACTCACATCCAATTAGCCATATATACCAGGATCTTTCCAACATATTGTGCTTGCGAAAGGATAAAATGTAAAAAGGATGGGTGAAGATCACCATGACTCTTATATAAGGTAGGAGATAAAAGTAAAGGATAAAATCTTAATGCTAAAGAACGTCACTTTATATTGCCACTTGTGATATGGACCTTTATTATGCAATCTGTCGCTTTTATTTCTTCCATATCACACGATCGTATAAAGCTTATTTTCTCCCACACTAATAAGTCATACATATTTAGAGAGCAATTTTATTGCTTGCACCGATGACAACTTACTTGGAGGATCTTACTCAATCCATAGGTAGGTATGGTGGACTCTTATGGCAAAACTAGTTTAAGGGTATTTGGAAGCACAAGTAGTATTCTACCTGGTGCAATAAATTTGGCTAGCATGAGGGGGAAAGGCAAGCTCAACATGTTGGAGGATCCAAGACAATATAATTTATCTCGGATGTAAGAAAACATAACCCATTACGTTGTCTTCCTTGTCCAACGTCAACTCTTTAGCATGTCATATATTAATGAGTGCTCACAATCAGAAAAGATGTCCAAGATAGTATATTTATATGTGAAGACCTATCTTTCTTTATTACTTCCTATTAATTGCAACGATGACCAAAACTATGTTCGTCAACCTTCAACAACTTTTATTCACCATACTTTTTCTATGTGAGCTCATTACTCTCCATAAGATTCACATGATCTCTTTGTTTCTTTTTATTCTTCCTATTTTCTTTTATTCACTTAGGATCATGGCAAAATAATCAACAAGCCCTTGACTTAACACTAATCTTTATTATATATAGCTCACGGACTCGATTACATAGAAGGATCATAAAGCAAAACTCATAACTAGATCATTCTAAAAGCTTTTATTCTACTAGATCAAGATATTATCAAAAGGATCGAACTAAGAAAAACGGTAAAGATAGAAGTGATGGTGATACGATACCGGGGCACTCCCCCAAGCTTGGCAGTTGCCAAGGGGAGTGCCCATACCCAATGCTCAATTCTTCTTTGTTGGTGAAGAAGGTAATGGTTTTGTTGATGGCGTAGGCTTCTTCCTTAATTTGCGTTTGAGGACAAAGTTTTGGTCCCTTAGGTCATCGATCTTCTGCTCCAAGCTCAGTATCTTTTTGCATAGTTCCTGCTTGTTTTCCTGTAAGAGGCGAAAAGGGACAAACTCGATCTTAGGTTTCTTTACCCTATCCGGGAGGCTTGACTTTTTGAACTCCACATGCATGTCTCCAGGTTGAGGTAGTGGGACTTCATCTTCATCTGAGCTCGTCTTCTCCTTTCCCTTGGGTTCATAGTCCTCTTCTTCTTCCGTAGTCCAACCACAATGCTCCACATCCCCATAGGCCTTAGGATCTGCAAGGTAATCGGCCACGTAGCTTTCTCCTTCCGAATCCTGGGACGACATGTTGCTCTATCTGCAGCAGGACAGCTTGAAACAAAGACAAGAGATATTTGCGTGCTATGGTGGTCAAAACCCCCGGGAGATTATATAATGAATTTTTACCGACCAAAATATGTGTCGTGTATGAAAACGGAGTCCGGAGAGCACACGAGGTGCCCACGAGGTAGGGGGCGCGCCCAGGGGGGTAGGGCGCGTCCTCCACCCTCATGGAGCCCTCGTTTCCTTCCTGGACTGCTTCTTATTTTTCTATTTTTCTAAATATTCCAAAACGGAGAAATATTGCCTTAAAAACTATTTTGGAGTCGGTTTACTTACCGCACCACATACCTATTCCTTTTCGGAGTCTAAAGCGTTCCGGAAAGTGTCCCTTATGTATTCCTCCGGGGTTACGGTTTCAATAATATTGGTTTCAACATTTATGGGATTACCTGAGATATAATGTTTGATTCTTTGACCGTTCACCACCTTCCAATTTGTGCCTTCGAAGTTGTTGATTTTTATGGCACCGGAACGATAGACCTCCTTGATAACGTAAGGACCTTCCCATTTAGAGAGAAGTTTTCCTGCAAAAAATCTTAAACGAGAGTTGTATAGCAATACATAATCACCGACATTAAACTCACGCTTTTGTATCCTTTTATCATGCCATCTTTTAACTTTTTATTTAAACAACTTGGCATTTTCGTAGGCTTGGGTTCTCCATTCATCGAGTGAGCTAATATCAAATAACCTCTTCTCACCGGCAAGTTTAAAATCATAATTGAGTTCTTTAATAGCCCAATAAGCCTTGTGTTCTAGTTCGAGAGGTAAGTGACATGCTTTTTCATAAACCATTTTATACGTAGACATACCCATAGGATTTTTATATGCAGTTCTATAGGCCCATAATGCATCATCAAGTTTCTTGGACCAATTCTTTCTAGATCTATTAACAGTGTTTTGCAAAATTAATTTGTGTTCTCTATTACTCAATTCTACTTGACCACTAGACTGAGGGTGATAAGGGGATGCAATTCTATGATTAACATCATATTTAGCAAGCATTTTACAGAAAGCACCATGAATAAAATGTGATCCACCATCAGACATTAAATATCTTGGGACTCCAAATCTTGGAAAAATAACTTCTTTAAGCATTTTAATAGAAGTGTTATGATCAGCACTAATAGTTGGATTAGCTTCTACCCACTTAGTAACGTAATCAACAACAACTAGAATATGTGTATAACCATTAGAGGAAGGAAAGGGTCCCATATAGTCAAAGCCCCAAACATCAAATGGTTCAATAACGAGTGAATAGTTCATGGGCATTTCTTGACGTCTACTAATATTACCAATTCTTTGACATTCATCACAAGATAAGACAAACTTACGGGCGTCCTTGAAGAGAGTAGGCCAATAAAAACCAGATTACAATACCTTATGTGCAGTCCTATCTCCAGCATGGTGTCCTCAATAAGCTTCAGAGTGACACTTGCATAGGATCTATTCCTGTTCATGCTCAGGTACACAACGTCTAATAATACCATCTACTCCTTCTTTATAAAGATGTGGGTCATCCCAAAAGTAATGCCTCAAATCATAGAAGAACTTTATCTTTTGATGGTATGTGAAACTAGGTGGTATAAACTTAGCAACAATGTAATTAGCATAATCAGCATACCATGGAGCAGCATGAGAAGCATTTATAACATTTAATTGCTCATCAGGAAAGCTATAATCAATAGGTAGTGGGTCATCAAGCACATTTTCTAACCTAAACAAGTTGTCTGCAATGGGGTTCTCAGCTCCCTTTCTATCAACAATATGCAAGTCAAATTCTTGTAGCAAGAGAACCCATCTAATAAGTCTAGGTTTAGCATCTTTCTTTTCCATAAGATATTTAATAGCAGCATGATCAGTGTGAATAGTTAATTTAGAATCAACAATATAAGGTCTGAACTTATCACAAGCAAATACAACTGCTAAGAATTCCTTTTCAGTGGTAGCATAATTTATTTGAGCATTGTCTAGAGTTTTACTAGCATATTGAATACATTTAGTTTCTTATCCACTCTTTGCCCTAGAACAGCACCTACAACATAATCACTAGCATCACATATAATTTCAAAGGGTAAATTCCAATTAGGTGGCTAAACAATACGTGCAGAGATCAATGCTTTCTTAAGTATTTCAAATGCTTCTACACAATCATCATCAAAGACAAATGGTATATCTTTTTGTAATAAATTAGTTAGAGGCTAAGAATTTTTTGAGAAGTCCTTAATGAACCTCCTATAAAAACCGGCGTGACCAAGCAAACTTCTTATACCTTTGATGTCCTTGGGACATGGCATCTTTTCAATAGCATCAACCTTGGCTTTATCAACTTCAATACCTCTTTCAGAAACTTTATGCCCCAAGACAATACCTTCATTAACCATAAAGTGGCACTTTTCCCAATTCAAGACAAGATTAGTTTCTTCACATCTCTACAAAACTCGATCAAGGTTGCTTAAGCAATCATCAAAAGAAGATCCATAGACGGAGAAATCATCCATGAAAACCTCACAAATATTTTCACAAAAGTCAGAGAATATAGCCATCATGCATCTTTGAAAGGTAGCAAGTGCATTACATAAACCAAAAGGCATACGTCTATAAGCAAAAGTACCAAAAGGGCAAGTAAAAGTAGTCTTTGATTGATCCTTAGCTGACACAGGTATTTGAGAGAAACCAGAATAACCATCTAGAAAGCAAAAATGTGTATGTTTAGATAATCTTTCTAGCATTTGATCGATAAATGGTAAGGGGTAATGATCCTTTTTAGTGGCCTTATTTAATTTGCAGAAATCAATTACCATCCTATAACCTGTAATAATTCTTTGAGGAATCAATTCATTTTTATCATTAGGAACAACAGTAATACCTCCCTTCTTAGGGACACAATGGACAGGACTTACCCACTGACTATCAGCAACGGGATAGATTATACCTGCCTCAAGGAGCTTTAGTATCTCCTTTCTTACCACTTCTTTCATTTTAGGGTTCAGCCGTCGTTGATGATCACAAACTGGTTTAGAATCTTCTTCCAAATTAATTTTATGTTGACATAGAGTGGGACTAATGCCCTTAAGATCATCAAGAGTATACCCAATAGCAGCACTGTGCTTCTTCAGAGTTTTCAATAATCTCTCTTCCTCATGCTCTGAAAGGTTAGCACCAATAATAACAGGATATATCTTTTTCTCATCAAGATAAGCATATTTAAGAGTATCAGGTAACAGTTTAAGCTCAAACACGGGATCACCCTTGGGTGGAGGAGGATCCCCTAGAATTTCAATAGGCAAATTGTGTTTTAGAATAGGTTCCCGTTTATGGAATACTTCATATATTTCCCTTCTTTCATTCATAAACATATCATTTTCATGGTCTAGCAAATATTGTTCTGAAGGATCACTAGGAGGTACGGCAATAGAAGCAAGACCAATAATTTCATCCTTACTAGGTGATTCTTCTTCACGGTGTTGTCTACTAAATTTAGAGAAATTAAATTCATGAGTCATATCATCTAAACCGATAGTGACCACATCCCTTTTGCAATCTATGGTAGCATTAACAGTATTTAAGAAGGGTCTACCAAATATAATGGGACAAAAGCTATCTTGTGGGGAACCAAGAACAAGAAAATCAAGAGGATATTTAGTTTTCCCACACAAGACTTCAACATCTCTAACAATTCCCATTGGTGAAATAGTATCTCTATTGGCAAGTTTAATTGTGACATCAATATCTTCTAACTCAATAGGTGCAATATCATGCATAATTTCTCTATATAGGCTAATAGGTATTGCACTAGCACTGGCACCCATATCACATAAGGCATGATAACAATGATCTCCTATTTTAACAGAAATAACAGGCATGCCTACCATAGGTCTAGGTTTATCTTTAGCACAAGGTTTAGCAATTCTAGCAGTTTCATCACAGAAATAAATAATATGCCCATCAATATTATCAAACAAGAGATCTTTAACAACAACAATATTAGGTTCAACTTTAACTTGCTCGGGAGGTGTATAAGTTTTAATATTGCTTTTACGAACTATAGTTGAAGTTTTAGCACGATCCTTTATCCTAACAGGAAAAGGTGGTTTCTCAACATAAGAAGTAGGAACAATGGGATCATTATAAGTGATAATCTTTTCTTCAACTTTAATAGGTGTAGCTACTTTTACTTCTATGGGAGGATGATATTTAAACCACTTCTCCTTGGGGAGATCAACATAAGTAGCAAAAGATTCACAGAAAGAAGCTACTATCTCAGAGTCAAGTCCATATTTAGTGCTAAATTTATGGAAAACATCGGTATCCATAAAAGATTTAACACAATCAAACCTAGGTGTCATACCTGACTCCTTAACTTTTTCGAGGTCCCAATCTTCAAAGTTGCATTTAATTCTTTCCAATAAATCCCATTTGAATTCAATAGTCTTCATCATAAAAGAGCCAGCACAAGAAGTATCAAGCATGGTGCGATTGTTATCAGAAAGTCGAGCATAAATTTTTTGAATAATCATTTCTCTTGAGAGCTCATGATTGGGGCATGAATATAACATTGATTTAAGCCTCCCCCAAGCTTGAGCGATGCTTTCTCCTTCGTGAGGCCAAATATTATATATATATATATATATATATATATATATATATATATATATATATATTTGCGATCACGATGAACAAGATGCATAGGATAAAACTTCTGATGAAATTCCAATTTCAATCGTTTGTAATTCCAAGACCCCATATCATCACATAGCCTATACCATGTCGATGCATCTTCCTTCAACGATAAAGGGAAGACCTTCTTCTTAACAACATCTCCGGGTACACCTGCAAGCTTAAATAATCCACGTACTTCATCCACATATATCAGATGCTCATCAGGATGTTTTGTTCCATCTCCTAAAAAAGGATTAGCTAGCAGATTTTCTATCATACCCGAAGGAATTTCAAAGCATACATTTTCATTTTCATTTTCATTTTCAGAAGGTTGAGTAGGTTTAGGAGCAACTCTTTGCTCTACTAGTCGGGGTGAAGATACCCCAAACAAGCCCCTCAGAGGATTACTTTCCATAGTAACAAGTGACAGTAAATTTCAGCACACTATATAAATTTTTCCTTACCAAATTCCACCTACCAGAGGCGCTTCACTCCCCGGCAACAGCGCCGGAAAAGAGTCTTGATGACCCACAAGTATAGGGGATCTATCGTAGTCCTTTCGATAAGTAAGAGTGTCGAACCCAACGAGGAGCAGAAGGAAATGTTAAGCGGTTTCCAGCAAGGTATTTTGTGCCAGTACTGAAATAAGTGGTAGCAGATAGTTTTGTGATAGGACATTTTGTAACGAGCAACAAGTAAAAAAACTAAATAAAGTGCAGCAAGGTGGCCCAATCCTTCTTGTATCAAAGGACAAGCCTGGACAAACTCTTATATAGAGAAAAGCGCTCCCGAGGACACATGGGAATATCGTCAAGCTAGTTTTCATCACGTTCATATGATTCGCGTTCGGTACTTTGATAATTTGGTATGTGGGTGGATGATACGTCTCCGTCGTATCTACTTTTCCAAACACTTTTTCCCTTGTTCTGGACTCTAACTTGTATGATTTGAATGGAACTAACCCGGACTGACGCTGTTTTCAGCAAAATTGCCATGGTGTTGTTTTATGTGCAGAAAACAAATATTCTCGAAATGACCTAAAACTCCACGGAACATCTTAGAAAAAATAATAATAAATCGTCGCTTAAGATGAAGACCAGGGGGCCCACACCCTTCTCATGAGGGTGGGGGCGTGCCCCCCCCCTAGGGCGCGCCCCCTACCTCGTGGGCCCCCTGGATGCCCTCCGACACCAACTCCAACTCTATATATTTGCTTTCCGAGAGAAAAAAATCAGAGAGAAGAAATCATCGCATTTTACGATACGGAGCCGCCGCCAAGCGCTAAAACCTCTCGGGAGGGCTGATCTGGAGTCGGTTCGGGGCTCCGGAGAGGGGGATTCGTCGCCGTCGTCATCATCAACCATCCTCCACCACCAATTTCATGATGCTCACCGCCGTGCGTGAGTAATTCCATCGTAGGCTTGCCGGACGGTGATGGGTTGGATGAGATTTATCATGTAATCGAGTTAGTTTTGTTAGGGTTTGATCCCTAGTATCCACTATGTTCTGAGATTGATGTTGCTATGACTTTGCTATGCATAATGCTTGTCACTAGGGCCCGAGTGCCATGATTTCAGATCTGAACCTATTATGTTTTCATGAATATATGTGAGTTCTTGATCCTATCTTGCAAGTCTATAGTCACCTACTATGTGTTATGATTCGGCAACCCTGAAGTGACAATAATCGGGACCACTCCCGGTGATGACCATAGTTTGAGGAGTTCATGTATTCACTATGTGCTAATGCTTTGTTCCGGTTCTCTATTAAAAGGAGGCCTTAATATCCCTTAGTTTCCAATAGGACCCCGCTGCCACGGGAGGGTAGGACAAAAGATGTCATGCAAGTTCTTTTCCATAAGCATGTATGACTATATACGGAATACATGCCTACATTACATTGATGAATTGGAGCTAGTTCTGTGTCACCCTATGTTATGACTGTTACATGATGAACCGCATCCGGCATAATTATCCATCACTGATCCGGTGCCTACGAGTTTTCCATATACAGGTTTACGCTTATTTACTTTCCCGCTCCTACTGTTACAATCACTACAAAATACCAAAAACATTACTATTGCTGACTTTACTTTTGTTGCCGCTGCCATCACTATCATATTACTTTGCTACTAAACACTTTGCTGCAGATACTAAGTTTCCAGGTGTGGTTGAATTGACAACTCAGCTGCTAATACTTGAGAATACTCTTTGGCTCCCCTTGTGTCGAATCAATAAATTTGGGTTGAATACTCTACCCTCGAAAGCTGTTGCGATACCCTATACTTGTGGATTATCAAGACTAATTTCTGGCGCCGTTGCCGGGGAGCATAGCTCTATTCTTTGAGTCACTTGAGATTTATATCTGCTGGACACTATGAAGAACTTGAGAGATCCAAAAACCAAGATCTATCCCTCAACTACGAGGGGAGGTAAGGAACTGCCATCTAGCTCTGCACTTGATTCACCTTCTGTTATGAGTAAGTTTGCGACACCTACACCTGCTTCTGCTATTCGTTCTAATATGTCGCAAGTTATTGATGATGCCACTTCTGCTATGCATGATACTTATGATGAAACTGCTTCTATGCCTGATACTACTGTGCCCCTGGGTGAATTTCTTGATGAACAAATTGCTAGGGCTAGAGAAAAAGAAATTATTGAATCTGAATACGATGATGATAGTGATGATGAAAATATGCCTGTTATTCCTGAGGGTTATCTTTTTGATATGGAATCTTCTGCCGCTATTTTAGCTTGCAAAGATAGATATGAGCTTAAGAGGTTATTAGTTAAATGGAACAAAGAATCACTTAGAGATAAAATGAAACCCGACCCTGCTTTTGCTACTTCACCTATATGTGTTCCTGATAAGGATTATGAATTCTCTATTGATCCTGATATAATTACTTTGGTTGAATCTGATCCGTTTTATGGCTATGAATCTGAAACTGTTGTGGCACATCTTACTAAGTTAAACGATATAGATGCCCTGTTCACTAATGATGAGAGATCGCCTTAATTTTATATACTCAAAATATTTCCATTCTCATTAAAGGGTGATGCTAAGATATGGTTTAATTCTCTTGATCCTGGTTGTGTGCGTAGTCCCCAGGATATGATTTATTATTTCTCTGCTAAATATTTCCCTGCTCATAAGAAACAAGATGCTTTGAGGGAAATATACAACTTCGTGCAAATTAAAGAAGAGAGTCTCCCACAAGCTTGGGGGAGCCTTCTCAAGTTACTTAATGCTTTGCCTGATCATCCTCTTAAGAGACCTGAAATACTTGATATCTTTTATAATGGACTAACAGATGCTTCCAGAGATTACCTGGATAGTTGTGCTGGTTCTCTTTTCAGGGAAAGAACACTGGATGAAGCTGAAATCCTATTGAATAATATGTTGACAAATGAAAATAATTGGGCACCTCCTGAGCCAGCTCCTGAGCCATCTCCTGCTCCAATTACTGAACCTATTGCTAAACCAACTCCGAAGAAGAGAGGTGTTCTATTCCTCAGTCCCGAAGATATGCAAGAGGCAAAGAAATCTATGAAAGAAAAAGGTATTAAAGCTGAAGATGTTAAGAATTTACCTCCTATTGAAGAAATACATGGTCTGAATATACCGCCTGTTGAAGAAACATATGATCTTAATTCTTTATTTACTGAAGAACCTCCTGATCCCGATATCCCGACACAGGTAGATATGATAAAGCTGAAGTTCCTCCTACTAAAATTGCTAGTTAGTGCTTGGATGAGTTTGATAACTTTATGTTTAAGCAAGATGACTTCAATGCTTATTTTGGTAGACAATTAAAAGAAAATGCTTATATGATTAGACGCCTGGGTGATTATATGGCTAATATGAAAGGTGAACTTAAACTTGTTAGCAAACATGCTTCTATGGTTACCACTCAAGTAGAACAAGTACTTAAGGCTCAAAAAGAAGTGCTTGATGAAATGAATAGTAAGAAAAATGATTATGCTGTTAGAGTGGCTACTAGAACTGGTAGAATGACTCATGAACCTTTGTATCCTGAAGGCCACCCTAAGAGAATCGAGCAAGATTCTCAAAGAAATAATATTGATGTTCCTAGTTCTTCTAAAAAGAAGAAGAAGAAAAATGATAGAACGCTGCAAACTTCTAGTGAACCTATTGCTGAACCACCTGATAATCCAAATGATATTTCTATGTCTGATGCTGAAACACAATCTGGTAATGAACATGAACCTAGTGAAAATATTAATGATAATGTTCATGATGATGCTCAACCTAGTAATGACAATGATGTAGAAGTTAAACCTGCTGTTGATCTTGATAACCCACAATCAAAGAATCGACGTTATGATAAAAGAGACTTTGTTGCTAGGAAACATGGTAAAGAAAGGGAACCTTGGGTTCAGAAACCCAAGCCTTTTCCTCCGAAACCATCCAAGAAAAAGGATGATGAGGATTTTGAGCGATTTGCTGAAATGATTAGGCCTATCTTTTTGCGTATGCGATTAACTGATGTGCTCAAAACAAATCCTTATGCTAAATATATGAAGATACCATTACTAATAAAAGAAAGATACCGGAAGCTGAGATTTCCACCATGCTTGCTAATTATACTTTTAAGGGTGGAATACCAAAGAAACTTGGAGACCCCGGAGTACCTTCTATACCTTGCTCCATTAAAACAAATTATATTAAAACTGCTTTATGTGATCTAGGAGCCGGTGTTAGTGTTATGCCTCTCTCTTTATATGGTAGACTTGACTTGAAGAAGCTAACACCTACTGAAATACCTTTGCAAATGACTGATAAATCAACTGCTATACCTATCGGTATTTGTGAGGATGTGCCTATTGTGGTTGCAAACGTTACTATTTTAACGGACTTTGTTATTCTTGATATTCCCAAGGATGATAGTATGTCTATTATTCTTGGAAGACATTTTCTTAATACTGCAGGGGCTGTTATTGATTGCAACAAAGGCAATGTCACTTTTCATGTTAACGGTAATGAGCATATGGTACACTTTCTGAGGAAACAACCTCAAGTTCATAGTATCAACTCTATTGGAAAAGTTCCATCGATTATACTTGGAGGTTTTGAATTTCCTCTTCCTATTGTCAAGAAGAAATATGATATTCTTATTATTGGGGATGTGCATATCCCCGTTGAGGTAACTTAGTGTTATTCGAAATTTCTCCGGTTTCATGATTATCGGAATGAGTTTGTTAACAAGACTTGATCAACCTTGTTAGTGGATTATTTTTGATGAGCATGAGATGGATGAAACTAGAAGCACAAACTTCTGTACCCCACTTTTACTTTCTGTTATTTATATTAACTAAAGTAAAAATAGTATTTTCAGTCTGTTTCCTGGCTTATCCTTGCAATATAAAAATATCCCGAAAATAAAAGTCCTCAGAATGCCATGCCAATTTAATATGATTTTTTCGGGAATATTTGAGGATTTATTATGCAAAAATTACCGCGGGAGGAGCTTCCACCTGACCACGAGGGTGGTGGGCGCACCCCCTGCCTCATAGGCCCACGGTGGCCCTCCTCCACTTATTCCAGCACCCATCTTCTTCCTCTGTCTCACACAAACCCGAAAAACCAACTCAAGCATGAGTTCCAGCCACTTTTGCTGTGATTTTCGATCTCCTTGCTCAAAGCACCTCTCGCAAAACTGCTTGAGGAGATTGTTTCTTGGTATGTGACTCCTCCATTGGTCCAATTAGTTTTTGTTCTAGTGCTTTATTCTTTGCAAATTTGTGCTGCATAGGTGACCGTGTTCTTGAGCTTGCATGTCAAATTTATATGGTTCTAAGTAGTTCTAATGCTTTATATAGGCTCTAGGCACTTGTAGGAGTAGTTGCTATCAGTTTTATTGAAGTTGGTTCACTTTTGTTTGAAGTTACTAAAAATTTCAGAATTTTTCAGAGAAAGACATTATGCTTAGGAAGATGTTCCAAGGTGGTTCCTCTAAGAAGCAAGGACCCAGGATTGCTATGCGCGATGCTGACGAGGATCCACTAAGAGACGCTCCGGTACGGCCTTGCGAATGGCCGTCGGAAAATTTTATGGACCGTGCGGGAATTAAAGAAGAATTCAAAGCATATTTGCGCAATGCCGGTCTTGAGGATTTTGAGGCTAACAAATGCCCCCAGTATCATGATCTCACAAGTTCATTTGTGAGGAGGTTTGAGTATTCATCTTCGCGTAATTCTCCTTCAGTCATGTTTGATCTCTATGACAAATCTTATACCATGGACTTAGAGGATTTCACTTCTGCTTGCAAACTTCCATCATGGGGTAGTGTTAGGGATCCACCTAAATCTGAATTTAGAAACTTTCTTGCTAGTATAACTGTGGGGGAATCTAGAGATATAACGCATGCTACCATATGGAGCATTCACTTTCCTGCTATACACTATTTTGCTCTTTTCATCGGTAGATGCATAAATGCTAAGGTTGAAGCATGTCACATGTGTGTCCCTGATCTTAGCATTCTTAGGAGTGTTGTGTTAGGAGACCAATCTTATCATATGGGAGCCATTGTAGCTCGTAGGTTGCATCATAATAGACATAATGGAGATTTCTTTGGAGGAATTTATGCAACCCGCTTAGCTTATTTTCTTGAGATAGACATTCGTGAGGGTGATACGGAGTTGCCTCCTGCATATTTAGATTATGATTCTATGTCTTCGCACCAGTTTGTCGAGAGGCCTGAATCACCTCTCTTATATCGTTTAATTTTTGATAAACGACGTGTTTTCCGTATTACTCTCCCTGCTCCTGCCTTCTTTGATTCACAGACAAAAATAAGATATGCTATTACCAGAGAGGAAGTAGAAGAGTACGAGAGGAGAGCGGAGGAAGCTCGACTCCACGCTGCAGCTTAGTAGGCGATAACCGCTGCACATTAGTATGATCCCAACTATTCTTCCTCATCACAGTACGACCCTGTCAGTGTCAAAACCGGCGGATCTCGGGTAGGGGTCCCGAACTATGCGTCTAGGTCGGATGGTAACAGGAGGCAGGGGACACAATGTTTTACCCAGGTTCGGGCCCTCTTGATGGAGGTAAAACCCTACGTCCTGCTTGATTGATATTGATTATATGGGTAGTACAAGAGTAGATCTACCATGAGATCAGAGAGGCTAAACCCTAGAAGCTAGCCTATGGTATGATTGTATGTTGTGATTGTTGTCCTATGGACTAAAACCCTTCGGTTTATATAGACACCAGAGAGGGTTAGGGTTACACATGGTCGGTTAAAAAGGAGGAGATATCCATATCCGTATTGCCTAGCTTGCCTTCCACGCCAAGTAGATTTCCATCCGGACACGAGACGAAGTCTTCAATCTTGTATCTTCATAGTCTAACAGTCCGGCCAATAGAGATAGTCCGGCTGTCCGGAGACCCCCTAATCCAGGACTCCCTCAGTAGCCCCTGAACTAGGCTTCAATGACGATGAGTCCGGCGTGCAGTATTTTCTTCGGCATTGCAAGGCGGGTTCCTTCTCTGAATACATCACAGAAGAACTTGAAAACGAGGATAGTGTTCGACCCTGCAAAATAAGTTCCACATACCACCGTAGAGAGAATAATATTTTCGCAATTCTAATTTTTTGACTTGTCTTAACAGTATGACGTTATGCCATGGCCCGGTGATTATTCGAACCGTTCCCTTTAACCAGCCCCGCACATAACGCGAGGCAGCTTTTCGACACGTCTTGTCAAAGCAAAGATCGTGTCCCCTTATTACAGGATTCTCATCAATACGGGCGTGGGTAACCCAACCGCGCCATCAATTACGGCGCTTGGAGGATAAGAGAGTTTTACCAGGCAAGTGGGGACGCTTAGCTTTCTATCCACGCCTTCTTCCTCATTTGCTCATCCGTTTTCACACACTCGAGCTCTAGCGCCCAAGTCCGCACTTCCCACGTCAACCTTCTCCAACCATGTCCGGAGCGGGAGGCAGGTGGATGGTCTCCTCTGTCATGGAGGGAGACATCAAGAAGTTGCGCGGAGCCGGATACTTAGCCGCGAACATCGTGCATCGGCTGCCCGCTGCGGGGCAGATCGTCCCTACCCCGGAACCTCACGAGAGGGTAGTTTTCCTTCACCACTTCCTCCGCAGACTAGGGTTTCCCCTCCATCCATTCGTCCGTGGTCTCATGTTCTACTATGGGCTGGACTTTCATGATCTGGCCCCGAACTTCATCCTCAACATTTCAGTGTTCATCGTCGTGTGTGAGGCTTTCCTCTGCATCCGGCCCCACTTCGGCCTATGGTTAAAGATCTTCAATATCAAGCCGAAGGTGGTACGAGGCTAACAAGTAGAATGCGACGGAGCCATGGTGGGCAAGATGCCCAACGTTATATGGCTCGAAGGCTCCTTCATGGGGACAATAAAGGGATGGCAATCGGCGTGGTTCTACATCACTGAGCCGCGCAACGCCAAATGGGTGGCAGCCCCCGAGTTTCGATCCGGATTCCCTACACGGCTCACTTCCTGGAAAGAGAAGGTCTTGTCATGGGGTTCGTCGGTGGAGCTGGATGGACTCCATAAATGTATCCGGAGTATGGCGAGCAAGAAGCTCAAGCTTGTCAACATAGTCCAAGTTATGCTCATCCGCCGGATCCTCCCATGTCAACAACGGAATTTTACCTTTTGGGAGTTCGACCCGGCCCGGCACCAGACTCTAAGCGAGCTCTTTGATATGACGCACAAGGACGTCTGGAAGGTGTTGTTCAAGGGCGCCGAGGTCCCTCCTTCTCTCGCCGAGGACCGCAGACTAAGCGCAAAGCGCCTAGTGCGTTCGGTGAGTTCAATACATCCCGTAGGACATTTATTTTCCCTAGCTTAATTATGTGCGGGGTCTAATCTCCATGCCTTTGATTGGACTGGGTGGAGATGTCGGGGAAGATTAACTGTCCGGCCCCTTTGCCCGAAGACACTGCGGGCGCTCTCCTGACGGAGATGCTGGCTCTGGCTCCTTACAAGGTGCCGGAGAAGACCAAGAAGGCCAAGGGAACCCGAAAGGGTTCCCGGCGCCAGGTGTTATCGGACTCATCGTCCGATAACTCTGCGGCACACTCTTCCCCCGAAGACGAGGAGGAAGAAGAAGATGCTCCCCCTCCAGGCGGGGGAGACAAGAAAAGGAAGGCCGCCCCAAGTAGGGAGGCCGAAGGGTCCAAGAAGGGAAGGACTCTCCTTCCGGACAGTTCCACCGCCACTGACGAAGGCGAAGACGAGTGGTTGCCCAGGTCCAAGCCCCCGAGGAGATCGTAAGTATTCGGATACCAGAGTAACTCATAGAATTACTTTGTCGCATTGTTTTCCCTAACGCCGAACATAATTATGCAGGCCGCCACGAGCCAATATCGAGGTATCATCGGACAGCTCCCTGGGCTCGTCGGACATGGATAGCGATCCAGTCCCGACCGCCACCTCCCCTCATCCTATCGACGACGCCAAGGTGCTGTCTCAAGAGGCACCGGACCAAGGGGAGACAGTCCCGGAGGTGCCTCAAGGCGACCTTCAGGACTCCGGGAGCCGAGGGGACGGGGCCCCTGAGAGCTCCGAGTTTGGCCCTTAGCCGAACACCGCGCCGGAACCTCCAGCGGTTCCAGGCTCGGGCAGGCGGCCTCCTACTAAGAGGGACAAGACGCCTGTGCCAGTGACCTCTGTCCATCCAGAGGCGCCGGACAATCTGCTGGAAGCGCTTTGCAGCTCTTCCATCGACGAGGAGCATCGTACTGTTATGAGTGCGGTGGTGCAGAAGGTTCAGTCCGCCAAGAGCGGGTTGACTGAAGCCTGTGCCAGCCTTCTAATAGGCTTTGAGGTAAGTGTTTTAAAATATAGTAGAAATATTACCGCATAGACAGTAGCCCCTGATGCTTTGTTCGGTGTTCACAAAGAAAAGCCAAACAGAGGATCAAATAATATCGCAGGAGTCTAATATAAGTGTGTCAATATGCATATGCAGGCTTCGCTGCTGGCGTCCGCTGCACTGACTGCGGAGGTCGCCGTACTGAAGCAGGACCTCGAGGGGTCCAGGAAAGAGCTCGGTCTTGCCAAGAGGCAGCTCGAGGAGAACAAGGGTAAGTAATACCATGTCTATAGATATGTATATATAAAAGAAGAAGCGATTGCAAAATGACAGGATCATCGTATATTTGCCAGGGGCCATGACCGAGGTGGCGACCCTGAAGCAAGCGCTAACCAAGGCCAAAGATAAAGCGGCCAAGGAGCGCGCCGAGCGAGAGAAGGACGAGGCTCGGGTGGGCGAGGTGCAGCAAGAGCTCCAGGCTCTCGTGGCGAAGCACGAGGCATTGGAGCTTGACTCAAAGACGCGAGGGTCTGAGCTTGCCGCGGCCCTCAAGAGTGCAAAAAGTGCCAAGGCCGAAGCCCAAAAGGCTCTCCAAGAGATTGACACGATGAAGAAGATAGCGGCGGGTAAGGCTTTCTATATGCAAAGCAAGCATGTAAAAGTAAATTACCTATTACTTACCCAAATTCGGAGCTCTCCAGGAGCATTCGCAGATTTGCCCCGTAGTGTGTCCGATGCTGCACAATTTTACCAGGCTGAGGATGGAAGCTCAACGGAGAAGCTGTTCTGGTCTCAGTATGCTGAGGCCGAACACCTGGTGCCAATGAGCGACCAGCTGAAGCAGATGGTCGAGCTACATAAGGCGGCTGATCGGGCCATGAAGAGCTTTATAGTCCGGCTGTGGCCTGGCAGCGCCCTTCCGAACAGCTTCTTCAGCCTGTTGAGGCGGCTTGTGGATGCCTGCCCGCGGCTAGAGGTCGTCAAGCGATCTGTCTGCATTGAAGGTGCACGTCGGGCTTTCGCCCATGTGAAATTGCAGTGGGTCAAGCTAGACACCATGAAGCTGATCAAGGAGGGGCCGCCGGAGGGCAAGGAGCACCACCACCCCGAGATGTACTACGAGGGTGTTCTGCCGGGTGCCCGTCTCATTGCGGACGAGTGTTCAAAAGATGTAATATTTGAATGAGACTTGCTCGTTTTATCCTGTATTTATGAAAACTTGTTTCATATGCGCTATGCAACGCTTGTTTGAATTTAAAATATTACCTTATGTTTGGTTGTTTATCCAATCTGAGAGATGGCTAGTCCTCGGCTTCTGCCCCCATGCCACGAGTGCTGGGGTGTTCAGGATAAACCTGAGCACTCTTGTTCCCATGTTTGTGTCCTTCGAGGGAGGTGCTCAGCACAGCGAACAAGGCAACCGGACTAATAATGCTTTATCACTCTCACTTAGCCATAGAATTCTATAATTTTAAATTTCGGTGAAGCCCCTGGTATTCGGAAGGCCGAATTTGGGGCGCGATACACGCCTTTAAGCCGGACAGGGCCGGCCCCTCGCTCTAAGCGGCATAAGTCTTTAGGGACTCGAAAACCTCGCCAAACAGCGACCAGTCTCTCGCCTTATCATGACAGTCAGTTTTAGCTTTCTCTACTGAGGTGCCGAACCCAGTAGAACCAGGGCACAATCGCAGTAGTTCTCCTAGCGCTACCTTAGCCGATAGAGCGGAACGTAAGGTACCAAAACATAGGAGCCGAGAAAACCCAACATTTGACCAAAGACATGATTCGGAGCTGATGCATATAATGCTATAAGTTCGGGGTGCCGCACTTGTGAAAGTGTTTGGACTTTTCACACCGCATTGTGGGGTATGTAAGCCCCTGGTGTATTGGCCGTACCAGAGTGTATGGTTGCAAGGCGTCATTAATGAACACACACACATATATATATATATATGACAAGAATGCGATAATAGTCGTAATGTCATGCATTGTTTATTCAAAATTGCGTTAAAGCAGAATGATACAGATAGTGCAATAAGCAAAGAGTAGGACTATGTCCCTTCCAAGGGAAAGCTGAGGAATGATATTAAATCGAATATTTCGCTCGTTACTGTAATCCACCTGTGAATTCCGTGGTATGACGTAGATGTCTGCCTCCTTGGTTGCTGCATCATGTGTTCGGCAATAGTGCTGCCGGATAGTGTTTCCAGAGATTAAGGTCCTGAAAAAAGAAAGATAACAAAACGGGAAGCCCCTAGTGCGGTTTAAGCCGCGTCTTGGGGCGTGCCACGGTTGTGCACCCCTCCCCATCTGTGCCCATGGTATTTTTAATGTGTAATTATGTACGCGCGGCACAAGTTTCGCCGCTGGGCTGGGATTGGGGTGGCTGCCGTATTGCTACGCGAGCTCAGATCGCGCCAGGTGGTCTATTTGCCGATTGCTCCGAGCGTGCTTGAAGGTGTCCGGGCTTTGAAGCACCGAACTGGTTGATTGCCTTCAGAGGCTGCTTTGCGCTTCTGCTGCGAGGGATGCGGTGTGCTCCTCTGTTCGGAGAGAGCGCTCTGTGTTTCCATTGACTCTAATAATTCCGCGAGGTCCTGGCATCTTGAGCTTGAGGTATGCATAATGCGGTGCCGCATTGAATCTAGCAAATGCGGTTCGCCCGAGCAGCGCGTGATAACCACTGCGGAACGGGACTATATCGAAGATTAACTCTTCACTTCGGAAGTTATTCGGGGATCTGAAGACCACTTCCAGTGTAATTGAGCCTGTGCAATTGGTCTCTACACCTGGAATGACACCTTTAAAGGTCGTTTTTGTGGGTTTGATCCTTGAGGGGTCTATACCCATTTTGCGCACTGTGTCCTGATAAAGCAGGTTCAGGCTGCTGCCGCCATCCATAAGGACTCTAGTGAGGTGAAATCCGTCAATGATTGGGTCTAGGACCAGTGCAGCGAATCCGCCATGACGGATATTATTTGGGTGGTCCCTGCGATCGAAGGTGATCGTACAGGAGGACCAAGGGTTGAACTTTGGGGCGACTGGCTCCAACGCATATACGTCCCTGAGCGCATGCTTCCGCTCCCTCTTGGGGATGTGGGTTGCGTATATCATGTTCACCGTCCGCACTTGCGGGGGAAACCTCTTTTGTCCTCCAGTGTGCGGCTGCCGGGGCTCCTCCTCGTCATCGCTATGCGGCCCCTTGTCCTTGTTTTCAGCAATTAACTTGCCGGCCTGCTTGAACACCCAACAATCCCTGTTGGTGTGATTGGCTGGCTTGTTTGGGGTGCCGTGTATTTAACACAAGCGATCGAGTATACGGTCCAAGCTGGACGGACCCGGCGTACTTTGTTTGAATGGCTTTTTCCGCTGACCGGGTTTAGAGCCTTTGAATCCGGCATTGACTGTCGTATCCTCAGTATTTTTGCTGTTAATGCGGCTCTTATGTTTGTTGCGACGTGACCTGCTATTGCCGTCCTTGGTATCTGAGGTACCATGGTTCTTTGATATGTTATTACTGCGAGCCAGCCAACTGTCTTCTCCCGCACAAAAGCGGGTCATGAGCGTCGTGAGAGCTGCCATAGATTTCGGCTTTTCCTGACCAAGGTGCCGGGCTAGCCACTCGTCTCGGATGTTGTGTTTGAAAGCCGCTAAGGCCTCTGCATCCGGATAGTCGATGATTTGATTTTTCTTTGTAAGGAACCGAGTCCAGAATTGCCTGGCCGAGTCTTCTAGCTACTGAATTATGTGGCTCAAGTCATCGGCGTCTGGTGGTCGCACATAAGTGCCCTGAAAGTTGTCGAGGAATGCGACTTCTAGATCTTCCCAACAGCTAATGGAGTCCGCTGGCAAGCTGTTAAGCCAATGTCGCGCTGGTCCTTTGAGCTTTAGTGGGAGGTATTTGATGGCGTGTAAGTCATCACCGCGGGCCATGTGGATGTGGAGGAGGAAATCCTCAATCCATACTGTGGGATCTGTTGTGCCATCGTATGATTCAATATTTACAGGTTTGAAACCTTCTGGGAATTGATGTTCCATTACTTCGTCTGTGAAGCATAAGGGGTGTGCGGCGCCTCTGTATTGGGCTATATCGCAACGCAACTCGAATGGGTCTTGCCCGCTGTGTTCGGCCTGGCCGGATTTGCTTTTACTGTATCCGGCGTGACGTTTATCATCTCGCAGAGTGGTGCGCTGTCATGATCCATAGATCGATCTTGCATGCTTTGCTTTGTCCTCCAATATGTCTCGCAGGTCTGGCGTATCTCGCCATGCCTTTTTATTTGAATGGCGTCGGGGTGGAGGCTGAGCTTTTGGCTGGAATGCCTCTCTATTGCGGCCACGAGTTGGCCGATCAGCCATATCATACGCTTCTTCCTCCAATCGGGTAGTAACCTACACTTTGGGTAATTCTTGGAGGGGTGCTCGAGTTTATATTCCTCGGCCGCGAGGACTTCAGTCCATCTGTCAGCTAGCAGATCTTGATCAGCTTGAAGCTGCTGCTGCTTTTTCTTCAGGCTATTTGCCATGGCCATAAGCTGGCACTTGAAGCACTCTTGTTCGACGGGATCCTTTGGTACGGCAAATTCATCGTCGCCGAGGCTTGCCTCGTCTTCGGAGGGGGCATGTAATTGTCATCCTCCTCCTCTCCGTCTGTCGCTCTCTTTGGAGAGCTGGCTCCTCCATCGTCCTGCTCTAAATCATGCTGGGGGGATTGTTGTTGTCTTCGGCACTATCCGGAGTGTTATTATCTCATGTGCCGGTATCACCACTTTAGCTTTGGCGGGACTTAGAGCGGCGCTGCTGACGTCGGCGCTTGGGTTGTTTCTTGGAGGGGTCATCCTCCACTATCTCATCGCCATTGCCTTCTTTGGGTGTATCCACCATGTATATCTATGACGAGGTGGCTTTCTAGTGCCCTATAGGCGCTGGTTCTTGTTCGTCTCCTACATCGTCGTCCATACCATCGATGTCCTTGGAGTCGAAGTCGAGCATGTCGGTTAAATCATCGACAGTGGCTACGAAGTGGGTGGTGGGTGGGCGTCGAATTTCTTCGTCGTCCGCATCCCAATCATGTTGGCCATAATCCGGCCAGGGCTCTCCTGACAAAGAGAGAGACCTTAGTGAATTCAGAATGTCACCGAAGGGCGAGTGCTGAAAGATATCCGCGGCGGTGAATTCCATGATCGGCACCCAATCGGATTCGATTGGGAGGGGCACGGGCGGTTCGGAGTCAGAAAAAGAATCCGGCACCTTGGAGTCACGGGCTGCGCAGAGGATTAGGCTGGTGTTCGGCTCAATCACCGTTGAGACTGCAGCCCCTGAGGCGGTGTCTAACCACCCGTCCCCGATTGGCACAGTTGGCTCCGAGCTAAGGGTCGGAACTAATGCGGGCGCGGCCTCTGGGGTACTGTTCGGCTGCAGAGCTAGGTCATACCCATCGTGACAGTGCGGCGCGCCCGGCTGTGGCTCGAATTCGTCGAAGATCAAGTCTCCGCGGATGTCGACCATGTAGTTCAAACTTCCAAATCTGACCTGATGGCCAGGGGCGTAGCTTTCAATCTGCTCCAGATGGCCAAGCGAATTAGCCCGCAGTGCAAAGCCGCCGAATACGAAAATCTGTCCGAGGAGAAAAGTCTCACCCTGGACTGCATCATTATCGATGATAGTAGGAGCCATCAAGCCTAACGGTGATGACACAGAGGAACTCTCAATGAAAGCACCAATGTCGGTGTCAAAACCAGCGGATCTCGGGTAGGGGGTCCCGAACTGTGCGTCTAGGCCGGATGGTAACAGGAGGCAGGGGACACAATGTTTTACCCAGGTTCGGGCCCTCTTGATGGAGGTAAAACCCTACGTCCTGCTTGATTGATATTGATGATATGGGTAGTACAAGAGTAGATCTACCACGAGATCAGAGAGGCTAAACCCTAGAAGCTAGCCTATGGTATGATTGTATGTTGTTATTGTTGTCCTACGGACTAAAATCCTTCGGTTTATATAGACACCGGACAGGGTTAGGGTTACACAAGGTCGGTTAAAAAAGGAGGAGATATCCATATCCGTATTGCCTAGCTTGCCTTCCACGCCAAGTAGAGTCCCATCCGGACACGAGATGAAGTCTTCAATCTTGTGTTCTCATAGTCTAACAGTCCGACCAATAGAGATAGTCCGGCTGTCCGGAGACCCCTTAATCCAGGACACCCTCAGACCCCAACAACTATTATTATGGATATCCGCCAGGCCAGCCGTGGCCATAGACCAACTTAGGCCAAAAGCCTAAGCTTGGGGGAGTACGTATTTCTCACCGACATTACATTTATGTTCACACACACTCATTGCTAGACGTCGGTGCTCATACTCTTTCACTGTAATACCCATGCTAGTTTATTTTCTTTTTCCTGCTTTCTTCTTGTGTGTTTGTTAAACCTTAAGAAAATCAAAAAATTAGTAGTAGTTTATTTTTCTGTTGTAGTAGTAATAATTAAAAAGAAAACCCCAAAATATTTCCCGTTCTTCTTTTGCTTGTTGGGAGCTTTCCCGTGTAAATAGTTTTATTTCTTTTCTTTTCTTTGGGGGTCTGTAGGAGAAGACCATAATTAAATTGTTGAAGTGGCTCTTATATGCATTATTGTTGATTTAACCCAGAGCCCATATTGCCTTGTCTTCTCCTGTTTATTGAATGCTCGCAGATTCCAGCTTAGTCCAATGCATGTACACTCTTATTATTATTCACATCGTTCGGTCGTGCAAGTGAAAGGCAATTATGATGATATATGATGGACTAACTAAGATGAGAAAAGCTGGTATGAACTCGACCTCTTTTGTTTTTGTAAATATGATGAGTCCCTCATTCTTGATTCAGCTTATTATGAATAAACATGTTTGCAATGACAATTAGAGATCATAGTTGCTTGTGCCATGCTTGATTATCTATGAGTTATAATGATTTACCTTGTGTGCCAACATGCTATTGAGATGATTATGATGTGGTATGATGGGGTGGTATCCTCCTTTGAATGATTTAAGTGACTTGACTTGGCACATGTTCACACATGTAGTTGAAACGAAATAAACATAGCCTTCACGATATGTATGTTCATGGTGGATTATATCCTACTCATGCTTGCATCCAATGTTTATTAATTTTAATGCATGTACATGGCTGTTGTCGCCCTCTAGTTGGTCGCTTCCCAGTCTTTTGCTAGCCTTCACTTGTACTAAGCGGGAATACTGCTTATGCATCCAGTCCCTTAAACCCCAAAGTTATTCCAGATGAGTCCACCATACCTTCCTATATGCGGTATCTACCTGCCGTTCCAAGTAAATTTGTATGTGCCAAACTCTAAACCTTCAAATAAACATTCTGTTTTGTATGCTCGAATAGCTCATGTATCAACCAAGGATGTCCTTATCTTCCGTGTTAGGCGGTTTATTCTCAAGAGAAGTGGACTCCGCTCCTCACTCACGAGAAAATGGCTGGTCACCGAGTGTCGGTGTACTAGAGTAGGGGTACCCTAGTATCCCGAACTTGTGCACGAGCAGTCGCAGCATCCCGCGGCAAGGCTTGCCGGGTGACCGCCAAGATCCTCTGTGGTTCCTTTGGAGCCATTCAAGAACAAAGTATCCAAGCCAAGGAGACAAGACCCCGGCAAGAGAAGCTTGCCGAGAAGGCCAACCAAGGCATCTCAAGGAACTTGCTGCGACGCGTCACGCGTCCCGGCAAGGCCCGGTGAGCGACAAGCTCCCGGACGCGACAAGACAACGACCGCGGCAAGGCGCTTGCCGCGGCAAGCCACCACCCTGTGCCCGCGCTCCAGCACATCCACCAACGTGTCGCTCTGGGACCCTTCCAAGTGTACGTGGCAGGAGGCTGTGCAGCCACCGGTGCGCGGTGGCAAGCGGCGCTGACAACATTGCCATCATGGCGAGCGGTGGCGTCCCTGAAGGTCCCTTTTGCACTATTTAGGCGACGCAGATGGGCATTTAATGCCCTTGTCCCCTGCCGTCAGGGTTAGGTATGATACACTGTAGCAGGTAGTTGTACCAACCGCAACACCTTTCCATTTTTACCCTTGTCTACGTTGCCACCTGTCGGTGACCCCTTGAGCATATAAAAGGAGGCCCATGCGCAACGTAGAGAGGGAGAAAGAGAAAAGAGAACACTCAGGCTCGGTCTCGTTAGCTGCTGGGGTGTACTGTAGCACTCCGCGCTCCCGAGCAAGAACTCAATACAAACCACAAAGCAGGAGTAGGGTTTTACGCATCCGTGCGGCCCGAACCTGGGTAAACCGCTCGTGTGCTTTGCCTCGATCCGCTCTTTGTGCGACCTTCGCCCCCGCCGAACCGAAAGGGACTCGGTCCGCCGGTCCCATAGGTGCTCGTGGATTAGTCCCCCGACATCTTTGGCGCGCCAGGTAGGGGTGTCGAGGTTGTGTGAACCAGATCCGGCGTTCACACAAGCTAGATCTTCATCATCTTCATCGACATGCAGCCGAAGAAGAAGGCTTCGGAAGCGGCTGCTCCGTCCGCACCGAACCCACCACCGCCGGAGCAAACGGCTGATGGGGCAGACGCCGGCAGAAGAACGGGCGTCGACGAGGGAGCTCACGGTGCTGTCAGGTCCAAGGACAAGACTGCGCTGCCCACCGGCGGCGTAGCCGGCTCCCACAACGACCGGGCGCACTCCAAGACCTCGGCGTCCGTACATGCACCGCACCCATCTCAGGAGGCGCGGGACCGGTAGCGTCATGGTACTCAGGGTACCATGCGTTTGCTGGAGCAAGATCGAGCTGGTGGATCTCGGAGTGCCCAAGACCAGCATGCACGCCAACATGCTGGCACGAGCGAGGCACGGTCGCCTGGACGGGATACTGCTCGTTCTAACATAGTTAGAAGTCCGAGCATATCCTGCTCTTCGCACCGTTCACCACCGCCACCCGCCACTACAGCAGAAGCTTTGGCGCGAGCTCAACTGCTCCTGGACTACCCTCCAATGGCAGACAAGATCGACGACTGGAGGGCCACCATTCAGAGTCTCATCGGCTTCGCCAACGGCGACACTCAACGGCAGCCGAGCACGTCGCAGCCGCAGCAAGTCAGCCAGGCATGAGCCGGTGGCGACAAGACCGGTGGGGGTACAACCACTATGCACTCTCCGCCCTGAAGGCCAAGATCGCCGACTCGCCGGATCCACCTCGACAGCGACTCCACCGCGTCATCAGATCCACGAGCTCGTCGCGATCAGCGCCAAGTTCTTCACGAACGACAGCAAGAAGACGCTCGTACTCGCATCGAGCGCCGAAGAGAAGCGCGACGTCAATCGGACCAGCGCGCTGGGCCCTCTATCGACATGCTTGCGCCAGGGGAACCAGGCGACTTGCCTTACGCGGTATGTTGCCCTGCATTTACTCGTGAGCTGCGGCAAGTCCAGTGGCCCAGCATGAAGAATTTCAAGCCAGACGTACCAGAGAAGTACGATGGCAAGTCGCATCCGTCGGAGTTCCTCAGCATCTACACCATCGCGGTGCAGGCTGCCGGGGGGCGGGATGACAAGATCCTTGCCAACTACTTCTCGCTGGTGCTCAAGCCCAACGTCAGGTCCTGGCTCATGCACTTGCCGGACAACTCCATATCCTCCTGGGCAGACCTATGCCATCAGTTTGTCGGCGCCTTTACAGGCGGCCACAAACCTCATGGCCAAGAGAGTGACCTTCATCTGCTCGCCCAGAAGGAAGGAGAGCCCCTGCGCAAGTACATTCAGAGATTCAGCCGTGTACAGCACAACATCCCAGATGTCCACCCTGCCGCGGTCATCAGCGCGTTCCATCAGAACGTGCGTAACCGCAGGATGCGGGAGGAGATGGCGATGTGCAGGATCAGAGACGTTAGTGAGCTGTATGCCCTGGCCGACAAGTGTGCACGTGCTGAGGAAGGGAGGAAACTCCCCGGAGAGAATACAGGAGCAGGAGGATCTGACAGCGAGGATGCTGCCCCGACAAAGAGAAACCGGCAGCGGAACAACAGAAAGAAGAAAGGCAAAGATGTGCTAGTCATTGAGCAGTCCGGCAATGAAGGTGGCGCCAAGAAAGCCAAAGCTGGTAGCTCCGGCAAGGTGGTTGCCGCATGCACCAACTGCCAGACTATGGCGGTCGTCGACAAGCAGAACGACACCGACAAGCAGTACTGCAAGATCCACCGCACCAAGGGCCATGACCTCCAGAGCTGCAAGAAGGTCGAGCAGCTTGTCCAGCAGCAAAAGGCTGAATACGAGCGACGCGACAAGGAGAGGGCCCAAGGAGGCGCTGGAGAATCCGGCAAGAAGCGCGCCGGCCGGGGAGGACGCTGCGGCAAGGCCAAGCAGCGGCAAGGAGACAGACCTCCCCGCGGCCGCGACAAGGATGAAGATGACGATGACGACGAAGACATGGATGATGTCGAGACCAGTGAGCAGGAGTTCCAGAAAGCCACAGAAGTCTTGTGCGTTGACGGCGGTGATTCTCTGCATACTTCGCACCGCCAACTAAAGCAGTGGGTGCGGGAAGTCAATGCGGCGGAACCACCTGTCGAGTCACGCAAGCTTCTGAAATGGTCCAGCACGCCTATCATCTTTGATATTGAGGACCACCCTGATCGCACAACTGCGGTCGGGTGCTTGCCGATGTTGGTTTCACCAACTATCCGCAACCTCAAGGTCACTAAGATGCTAGTTTACGGCGGGGCCGGCTTGAACCTGATCTCCTCCGCTGTACTCCAGAAACTCCAGATCCCTGACAGCGAGCTTGAAGAGACCGGCACATTCCAAGGAATCAACCCGGGAAGGAGCAAGCCGAAGGGGAAGGTCACGTTGCCAGTAACATTTGGCAGCGAGGTGAACTTCAGGACTGAGAGGGTCACTTTTGATGTTGCCAATTTTCCATTGCCTTACAATGGGATACTCGGCCGTCCAGCACTCACCAAGTTCATGGCAGCCTCTCAATATGCATACAACATGCTGAAGATGCCAGGCCCGATAAGCGTCATCTCTGTCCCTGGCGACAAGAAGGATGCTCTTATCTGCGCCGACAAGATCTACCGGGAAGCGGCAGCCGCAACAGATCGCAAATCACCTGCCGTTGAAGCTCCCGGGGGGAAGAAGAAGACCAAGTCCGGCAAGAGTTCTGATGCCCACTCCGGCAAGCGCACCCCTTCGGAGTGCTGCGCTGCCGTCGAGGACGCACCATCGAGCTCCACCGGCAAGTGTAAGAAGACAATGGCAGCTCCGCCAGGGACCAAGAAGGTGTCCGCCAAGGAGGACGGCACTGGTGGTACCTTCACCATCAGTGCCACTCTCGACCCTAAATAGGAAAGCGCGCTCATTGCTTTCCTGCGGGCGAACGTCGACGTGTTTGCGTGCCAACCGTCTGACATCCCCGGTGTTCCCAGGAAAGTAATTGAGCACCATCTTGCTATTTGTCCTCATGCGCGGCCCGTCAAGCAGAAGGTCAGGAAGCAAGCAGTGGAGCGCCAAGAATTCATCGCAGAAGAGATCAAGAAGTTGGAAGCAGCAGGCCTTGTCAGAGGAGTGCTCCATCCTACGTGGTTGGCCAATCCTGTAGTCGTGCGCAAGGAGAACGGGAAATGGAGACTTTGTATCGACTTTACCGATGTTAACAAAGCTTGTCCCAAAGACCCATTTTCTTTGCCGCGCATTGACCAGATTGTTGACTCCACGGCCGGATGTGACTTGCTTTCATTTCTTGACGCATACTCAGGATACCATCAGATCTTCATGGCAGAAGAGGATGAGGAGAAGACCGCATTCATCACTCCATGTGGCACGTACTGTTTCATACGGATGCCTTTCGGTTTAAAAAATGCTGGTTCAACATTTGCAAGAGTAGTCCATGTCGCTCTTGAGCCACAAATACACAGAAATGTGGAAGCCTACATGGATGACATAGTGGTCAAGAGCAAGGACATGGCAACTCTAATTCAAGATTTAGACGAGACCTTTGCAAATCTGCGCAAGATCAGCCTCAAGCTCAACCCCGAGAAGTGTGTGTTTGGAGTCCCCTCAGGCAAGCTTCTCGGGTTCTTCGTGTCTCAGCGGGGAATCGAAGCCAATCCCGACAAGATCAAGGCCATTGAGCAGATTGAAGCACCAAAGCGCGTCAAGGATGTACAAAGACTTGCCGGTTGCGTGGCTGCTCTCAGCAGGTTTATCTCTAGGTCTGCTGAGCGCACCCTGCCGTTTTTCAAAATATTGAAAAAGGCAGGTCCAATGAAATGGACTCCGGAAGCGGAGGCTGCGCTGCAAGACTTGAAGACATACCTGTCCTCCGCTCCAACACTTGTTGCACCTAAGCCACAAGAGAAGTTGCTGCGGTATATAGCGGCAACCAATCAAGTGGTTAGTGCTGCGTTAGTAGCAGAGAGGGAGGCACATGACGAGCCACCAACCACGGCAAGCGCATCCAGCGACAAGCAGGGGGCTTCCCCGACAAGCTCTGGTCCCGACAAGGATGGACCTGCGCAGACGCGCGAGGAGATACAGAAGAGAATGGTACAGCGCCCAGTTTACTTTGTCAGTTCCCTTCTGCAGGGGGCTAGGTCAAGGTACTCTGGCGTGCAGAAATTGCTTTTCGGCCTTCTCATGGCCTCGATAGAGCTGCGCCATTACTTCCGAGCACACGAGATCACAGTTGTCACTCGTTTTCCGCTGAAGAGGATACTACAGAATCCAGAAGCGACAAGCAGGATTGTTGAGTGGGCACTGGAACTGTCAAGCTTTGGCCTCAAGTTTGAGAGTACTTCAACTATCCAAAGCAGAGCATTGGCAGAATTCATAGCAGAATGGACGCCAACACCAGATGAAGAAATTCCAGAAACGAGCATCCCCGTCGAGGAAGCAAGCAAAGAGTGTCTGATGTACTTTGATGGTGCCTTTTCGCTGCAAGGCGCCGGCACTGGCGTGCTGCCTGTCGCATCCACCGGAGAGCACCTCAAGTACGTAGTCCAGATGCACTTTCCCAAGGAGCAAGCAACAAACAATACTGCAGAGTATGAAGGCTTGCTTGCCGGTCTCAGGATCGCGGCAGACCTTGGGATCAAGAAGCTCATTGTCAGGGGTGACTCGCAGCTTGTCGTCCGCCAAGTGAACAAGATCTATCAGAGTCCATTGATGGAAGCCTACGTCGATGAAGTGAGAAAGCTAGAAGAGCACTTTGACGGCCTACAGATGGAGCATGTTCCAAGAGCTCAGAACGTCATTGCCGACGGCCTATCAAAGTGCGCTGCACTTAAGTTACCTGTGGAACCAGGGATCTTTGTGCTCAAGCTGACTCAACCGTCTGTAACACCATCAACTGGACAGAGCAAGAAGAGGAAGTTGATTTCTGGTGACTATTTTCCGGCAGAGCTTCCCGAAGCCGCCGCCAAGAAGGTCCCCAAGATCAACGCCAAGAGCGCTGAGGAGCAGTCTGCTCCGGCAAGCCCTAGGGTTTGTTCCATTGAAGCAGAAGCTCCCGACAAGTTTTGCTCCGGCAAGCTTGCCAGGGAACGTCAAGCTCCGGCAGAGCCGCAGGTTCTCGCCATAGAAGCAGATGTTCCCGCAGCAGCAGATTTGCCTTTAGTCCTTGTTATCGAGCCACAAGCTCCAGCATGGGCACAACAGATTGTCCGTTTCCTTCAGACAGGAGAACTTTCCGAAGAGCAAGAAGAAGCGGAAAGAGTATCTCGGCAGTCAAGTATGTACCAGTTTGTCGACAACACACTGTACAGAAGAAGACTCAACGGTGTGAAATTGAAGTGTATTCACCGGGAAGACGGACAAAAGCTATTGTCAGAGATACATGGAGGCATATGTGGTCACCACATTGGCGCAAGAGCACTTGCCGGCAAAGCATTCCGGCAAGGTTTCTTTTGGCCGACAGCCCTCCAGGATGCAACTGCACAAGTAACCAAGTGTGAAGCGTGCCAGTTCCATTCCAAGCAGATACATCAACCAGCTCAAGCTCTCCAGACGATCCCTTTATCCTGGCCATTTTCGGTCTGGGGGCTCGACATCCTCGGCCCCTTTCCCCGAGCAGTCGGGGGCTTTGAGTACTTGTACGTTGCAATCGACAAGTTCACAAAGTGGCCGGAAGTGGAAGCAGTGAGGAAGGTGACAGCACAGTCAGCAGTCAAGTTCTTCAGGTCGATTTTTTGCCACTTCGGGATCCCTAACAGGATAATCACCGACAACGGTACGCAATTCACGAGCCGCACCTTCATGCAGTACGTCCAAGATCTTGGCGCCAAGGTCTGCTTCGCTTCTGTTGCTCACCCGAGAAGCAACGGTCAAGCGGAGAGGGCAAATGCTAAAGTGCTGCGTGGGCTCAAGACCAGGACTTTCGACAGGTTGCACAAGTGCGGAAGAAACTAGATCGAGGAGCTGCCGGTGGTTCTTTGGTCGATCAGGACGACGCCAAATCGATCCACTAGCCAGACACCTTTCGCTCTAGTCTATGGAGCAGAGGCAGTTCTCCCCACGGAACTCGTATACGGGTCACCTCGAGTGTTCGCTTATGATGAGCTTGAGCAAGAGCAGCTGCGACAAGATGACGCGCTACTCCTTGAGGAAGACCGTCTTCAGGCTGCTGTACGAGCTGCTCGCTACCAGCAAGCTTTGCGCCGCTACCATAGCTGCAAAGTTAACGCCAGAAGTCTCGAGGAAGGCGACCTTGTTCTTTGGCGTGTTCAGTCCGCCAAGAATCCCAACAAGTTGACGCCGAAGTGGGAAGGCCCTTACCAGGTGAAACGAGTCACTCGGCCTGGCGCTGTCCGCCTTGAGACCGAAGATAGCATTCCGGTGAGCAATTCCTGGAACATTGAGCATCTTCGTAAGTTTTACCTGTAAGGCGCAGTTGCCGGAACCTGTTCCGGCAACCACCCTTTGTACAAGTCTTGCCGCTGTTGCATGTAATCCTTTGTACAAAGCCGGGCGCAGACCCCGTGCATAAGTAAAAGCTCATATGCTCCGCACATCTTGTCAATTTGATGCTATCTATTTTTGGCATATGTGATCTGACACTTTGTGCAGCACCTACTCACCGGTAAGCAATAACGAGCCGTAAGGCTCCATATCTTTATTTTCTCTTCTTTCTTTTTTCTCAAGGAAAGGAAGGTTCCCTCGCCCACAAGTTTGTCGGGGGGGAAAGGAGAAGATAATGGTATGGACCAGGCGTCGTTCAAGAAAGTTTCGCCTTACCGGGAAGCAAACAACAGAAAAGCTAAGTTGCCAAAGTTTGAGCAATCAGATTTTTAAAAAATTTAGGTTATCTCCCTTGAACGACCGCACTTTGTATGGAAAACCTGTGTGCAGAGGAACCAACTCGTAGCTAGTTGCGCCCTTACTTTGTTTCGAGTCCGCTCAACAACTTAAGTGAGCTGCGACTAGTTGCGACAAGGTTTCTTGTCTGTAGTGGCACCGCCAGCAGGCTGCTGACGTCCCGCACTCAGCGCTCGTGGCTAAGGTGCCTGCACCGGCAAGTTCCCTAAAAGCGTATGGCAAAAACATACAAAGGGAGGAATCAAGTAAATGGAATAACATTGCAATCATTACCCGGAATAGAGTTATATTACAAGATTGCTTGTCGCGGCTCTAACAGATTGTTCTCATAACATGACCAACAGTGACAAGAAAAGAAGAAAACGGGCAGCCTAGTCTACGCGATCGCCCTCAATCCTCTTAATCCCGCTCACCTTGTCCACAATGGGTGTAACAAGGGTCTTGAGCGCCTCCAGATCAGCATCCGGCCGCAGGGTCTTGAGGACGTTGGTGAGGTTGAGGCCCGGGTTGTGGAAGGCCACCTTCACCAACACCTTTTGAAGAGCTCCCGCGCAGATCTTGCATGACTCGTCGGCCAGCTGCTTTGGGATCTTCTCCCAGAGCCGCTGGAGCGCCGTCGCCACGCCTTTGAAGAACAAGGTGAGCTTGGCGCTGGGTTGGAGGTTCTCATCAGAGGGATACCCGAGATCCTCCACCCCCAGCTGCGCCAGCTCCCTGTCAATATCTGCGGCAGCACTCACGAGACTCTCCGTCCAGTGCTCCACGTTCTCCCTAAAAGCATTCTGGGCGGCGGCAGCACTCGCCAACAGCGCCTTGTCGGCCTTGATCTCCTCCTTCAAGGCCACCTCCTGCTCCCTGGCGCCGTCCAGCGTCTTGGTCAAAGTGGTCAGCTTCAACTCAAGATCTGCGTTGGAGTCCTTGGCGGCGCTGAGCTCCTTGCCCTTCTCGGCGAGACGAGCCTGCAGCTCTGAGTGGCTGTAGGCGTCCTTCTCCCGCTCACGCTTGAGCACGGCAAGCTCTTCACCAGGCCCCTTGAAATCGGCCTCCAGCTGTGCCACCTTCGTCTCCAGCTCCTTCTTGGCGGCCTCGGCGGCTGCGGCAGCATCCTCCGCTTGCTTGAGGGCTCCGCCGAATGATCGCTCGCGCGCGGCAAGCTCCTCTTCATGGGCGTCAAGGTTGACCTTCCGCTGCACCAGCTCGCCCTCCTGCGCAAACAGCTTTTCAGCGGCAAGCCGCCGTTGCTCTTCGACTTCAGCCTTCTCGAGGAGGAAGGCCTTCTGCTCCTCGGCGAGTTGCTCCCGCTCCTCTGCCAGGGACCGGAGAGCTTCCTGGTTGAGACCCCGAAGCTCCTCCACGCGCTTCTCGATGTTCGCTCCCGCCTTCACGACAAGCGCCTCGCGGGATTCCAGCTTGGCTTGCCGCGCGCGGTAGAGCGACAACAGCTTCCGCAGCAGCCGCTCCTCCTCAGGCTCACTGCTGCTGCTGCTCGGCGCGTCAACTAGCGTCAGCCCAGCGGAGGCAAGCACCTCTCCGTCGAAGCTCTCTCGTTCGACCGGCGCCCTGGAGCTCGACGCCCAGGGGAGGTTGATGAAGACGCCATCGCCGACCTTCAAGTAGACGCCTGGCTAGGGATCTTCTGAGCCTGATGCCGCGGTAGCGGCGGAGGGATCGGCGGTCGGTGTAGCGCCTGGCGCTCCTGCAGCCTCAGGGTCGTCAGTGCGATCGCCAGACCCCCCGCCTGCTTCTGTGGCGGCAGCTTTGGCGGCCTCTGCGCCGGCGGGATCGTCAGCACCGGCTGCTTCTTCGGTGGCAGCGGCGTCGTCGGCGGCAACCTAGATCTCCATCGGCTCCGCAGCAGATGGGTCTAACGGCCGGAAAAGGGAGAAGAGTCAAGCAAATACCCAAGAAGAAGATAAAAAGAAGAAGAACCCAAGGGAAGTTTTTGAAGCGAGAGGATTACCTGTACCGGGTTCTGCAGTCGTGGTCTTCGCCGCTGGAGGGCCGCTAGTGCTGTCCCTTGCCGGAGAACTCTCCCTTGCCGGAGAACTCTCCCTTGCCGAAGAACTATCCCTTGCTGGAGGACTCTCCCTTGGCATTTCGTGGGCGGCCTCCGGGCGCTCCTGGTGGGGCTGCTCTGCTCCTACACAAACCAACAGTCAGATGTCAGCAAAGAAAGAGTGTCCATGTGCGCCTAACAGCGGAAAGTGAACCATATACTTACGCTGGGGGTTGCTCTGGAGAACAGCTGCCGGGTCCGGCAAGGTTGTCTCGGACGCACCCCCTGCTGTCGCGGTGGGTTCGTCCTTGATGATAATCACCGGGACCTTGGCCCTCTTCGCTTCTCTCTGGGCCAGAGTCCTAAAAAGGAACAAGTTCAGAGTAAAGCAAATGAGATACAAGACAAAACAGCAAGAATTGAAGAACTACAAGTACAACAAGAGAATCTTACTCTTCTTCTTCCTCGTCGGAGCTGAACGCGGAGAAGTCGAAGTCCGGCTCACGTCCGGCGCGAGGAGGCGGAGGAGTAGTTTCCCTTGGCCGCTTGGCGGGAACAGTGGCGGTGGTCTGAGACGACCCCGCTCCGGCTGCCGCTGCGGCGTGAGAAGCGGCAGGAGCAGAAGCGGTGGTCCGGGTGGACCCCGCTCCAGTTGCCGCAGCAGCGTGAGGTGCTCCCGTGGCAACAGTGCTTGCCGCGGTGGAGCGTGTCGCGTGGTGCGGCGGCTGTTGACTCGCCCGCCGCTCTGCTACGTCCCCGGCCTTGCGGAGACGCCTTCTTGGTGGGGATGGAGGCTCTGCTTGCGGCGAGCTGCCTGAAGATGAGGAGGAAGAGGAGTTGATCTCCAGCGAGCCGCTCGTATCCTCGGCGTGCTCGTTCGACTCGATGCCATGCCCGGCAAGTTCTTTCTCGCCGACAGGCTCCTCTCGCTCGGCACGGCTTGCCGCCTCTGCTGTATCTGCCTCCTCCACGGTGAATCCAAATTCGGCCGCGGCTGCGGCTGCCGCCGCCTCTTCCAGCCTAGTGGCGATGCGTGTCATCTCCGCATCAGTGGTGTCGCAGGTGAGGCTCTCCTTTTCGTTGGAGCGGACCGGCACTTCTACCAAGCCGTCAAAAAACTCCTGCATGATGTTGTCTACAGGCTCTTGCCAAGTTGGGACAATTCCATGCAAATCGCACAGTGGCATCATTGCACGGATGCGGTCGAGCGTGGAGTTGTTGCACAGCGAAACGACACCCTGCGGCAACCTGAACACTTCGGGATGTTGAGGGTCGTACTTGAACAGCTCCTGGAGCATCGCATTAAGCTCTAGAACAGTGAAGTTGAAGTTGAGGCCCGGACGCAGCCTCATGATATCCGCCGCATTCTTGAATTCCCAGGCGGGTCTCCCCCGTTCCTGCAGGGGGGCGATGCAGCAACGAATAAAATCTGCGCCAATAGAGCCTACAATGAGCCCGGCAAGCCTGAGGCGTAGGATCCAGGTGACGGCAATCTTCAGCCTATTGTCTTCCGGGGCCACGTCACTCCAATCGCTGCCGCGTGCTACTGGGGCTTGGCGCCGGGCGGTAAACGGCTGCGGGTTCTCCTCGACAATCCAGCACCAGTCTGCTCTCCATTCCTCCCACTTGCCGCGGAACTCTCCCTCCAGATAAGTGTCCTTCTTGCCGGCCCTTGAGATCCAGGCGATTCCGCCAGATAAAGGCTCTCCTCTCTCTACTCAGGGCATAAAGAAGTGGAGAAAAAGGGCTACATTGGGATGGACTCCGACAAAGTTTTCGCAGAGATGTGCGAAAACTGCCATGGTCAGAACGGCATTGGGGGTGAAGTCAAGGAGGTGGAACCCGTAGGTGTTCATAATATCGCAGAAAAACTCAGAGAAAGGCGGGCAGAGCCCGCAGTAGAAGAACAAGGCGAAGAATGGATATCCATTTGGAGCCATTTTCCAAGCGGCGGCTGGAAGTACCTTCGTGCGCAGATGCGCTCGCGTCTCCGTCGACCAGAAGAGGTAATAATTCTCCCTCAGCTCCCTCGCGGTGAGCTTGGGGGGGGGGGGAAGATTGTCCGCTCCTTTCGCAGCGCCGCAAGCCGCTGCGCCTCGGTCGACTTCATAATCTTCCCCTTGTCGGCTCTCGGAACCACGGCGGAAGTGGTGGAGGAGGTTGGTGGTGCTGGTGGCGACGGGAGGCGGGGCGCTGCTATCTTTCAGCTTTGGAAAGACGAGGGGGTGGCGGAGATTTCCGAGATTGGAGTAGCAACCGGCGAATGGGCGAACTACCCCTATTTCCCCTGCTTATAAAGAGGGAGGGGGCGGACGTTCCGCCTTTCCGAATAAAGAAACCACCCACGATCTCTCCCACGATGCCGCATTCAACGCATGCCGTTCGGGGAGGGCGTGGTGGATACGGGGAGAGATACGGCGTAACCCAGGCCGCGCGTGCCCGTGCCCTATTTTGGGCCTGGCCCAACAGCGCTTGGCACCGTGTATGGCCCAGGCCCGGGGGCTCCTGTCGGTGTACTAGAGTAGGGGTACCCTAGTATCCCGAACTTGTGCACGGGCAGTCGCAGCATCCCGCGGCAAGGCTTGCCGGGTGACCGCCAAGATCCTCCGTGGTTCCTTTGGAGCCATTCAAGAACAAAGTATCCAAGCCAAGGAGACAAGACCCCGGCAAGAGGAGCTTGCCGGGAAGGCCAACCAAGGCATCTCAAGGAACTTGCCGCGACGCGCCACGCGTCCCGGCAAGGCCCGGTGAGCGACAAGCTCCCGGACGAGACAAGACAACGACCGCGGCAAGGCGCTTGCTGCGGCAAGCCACCACCCTGTGCCCGCGCTCCAGCACATCCACCAACGTGTCGCTCTGGGACCCTTCCAGGCGTACGTGGCGGGAGGCTGTGCAGCCAGCGGTGCACGGTGGCAAGCGGCGCTGACAAGATTGCCATCGTGGCGAGCGGTGGCGTCCCTGACGGTCCCTTTTGCACTATTTAGGCGACGCAGACGGGCATTTAATGCCCTTGTCCCCTGCCGTCAGGGTTAGGTATGATACACTATAGCAGGTAGTTGTACCAACCGCAACACCTTTCCATTTTTACCCTTGTCTATGTTGCCACCTGTCGGTGACCCCTTGAGCATATAAAAGGAGGCCCATGCGCAACGTAGAGAGGGAGAAAGAGAAAAGAGAACACTCAGGCTCGGTCTCGTTAGCTGCTGGGGTGTACTGTAGCACTCCGCGCTCCCGAGCAAGAACTCAATACAAACCACAAAGCAGGAGTAGGGTTTTACGCATCCGTGCGGCCCGAACCTGGGTAAACCGCTCGTGTGCTTCGCCTCGATCCGCTCTTCGTGCGACCTTCGCCCCCGCCGAACCAAAAGGGACTTGGTCCACCGGTCCCATAGGTGCTCGTGGATTAGTCCCCCGACACCGAGATGCCCAGTCCCATGCTTTATGCAAACTAAATCAAAATTAATTGCAAACAAAACTCCCCCTGGGACCTGATGTATGTTGGAGGCACTCGTTGTTTCGAGCAAGCCATGGATTGATGCTTGTTGGTGGAGGGGGAGTATAAACTTTACCATTCTGTTTGGGAACCGCCTATAATGTGTTTAGCATGGAAGATATCGCCATCTCTTAGTTGTTACGCTGACAATGAGAGTATACCGCTCAAAGTACAATTAATCTCTATTTCAAAACCAAGCTTTGGCACCTCTACAAATCCCTGCTTCCCTCTGCGAAGGGCCTATCCATTTACTTTTATGTTGAGTCATCACCCTCTTATTAAAAAGCACTAGCTGGAGAGCACAGCCGTCATTTGCATTCATCACTGTTAATTTATATTGGGTATGACTATGATTGAATCTCGTTTACCATGAATTACAATGTCTAGTCAGTCCTTGATCTTTAAAGGTGCTCTGCATTTATGTTTTGCGGTCTCAGAAAGGGCTAGCAAGATACCATCTTGTTATATCATATTATGATTGTTTTGAGAAAGTGTTGTCATCCGAGATTTATTATTATGACTTGCTAGTTGATTATGCTATTGATATGAGTAATTATGAGACCTGAGAATTATTGCAAATGTGGTTAGTTATGATCTATGCTGAAAACTTGAATGCTGGCTTGACATAGTTACAACAACAAGAGCAAACAGAATTTGTAAAAGTTTTTCTTTCTTTCTTTCAATTTGTCAACTGAATTGCTTGAGGACAAGCAAGGGTTTAAGCTTGGGGGAGTTGATATGTCTCCGTCGTATCTACTTTTCCAAACACTTTTGCCCTTGTTTTGGACTCTAACTTGTATGCTTTGAATGGAACTAACCCGGACTGACGCTGTTTTCAGCAGAATTGCCATGGTGTTGTTTTATGTGCAGAAAACAAATATTCTCGGAATGACATGAAACTCCACGGAACATCTTAGAAAAAATAAAAAAAAATCCTCGCCAAAGATGAAGACCAGGGGGCCCACACCCTTCTCACAAGGGTGGGGGCGCGCCCCCTCCTAGGGCACGCCCCCTACCTCGTGGGCCCCATGGATGCGCTCCGACGCCAACTCCAACTCTATATATTTGCTTTCGGGGAGAGAAAAATTAGAGAGAAGAATTCATCGCATTTTACGATACGGAGCCGCCGCCAAGCCCTAAAACCTCTCGGGAGGGGCTGATCTGGAGTCCGTTCGGGGCTCCGGAGAGGGGGATTCGTCGCCGTCGTCATCATCAACCATCCTCCATCACCAATTTCATGATGCTCACCACCGTGCGTGAGTAATTTCATCGTAGGCTTGCTGGACGATGATGGGTTGGATGAGATTTATCATGTAATCGAGTTAATTTTGTTAGGGTTTGATCCCTAGTATCCACTATGTTCTGAGATTGATGTTGTTATGACTTTGCTATGCTTAATGCTTGTCACTAGGGCCCGAGTGCCATGATTTCAGATCTGAACCTATTATGTTTTCATGAATATATGTGAGTTCTCTTGATCCTATCTTGCAAGTCTATAGTCACCTACTATGTGTTATGATGCGGCAACCCCGAAGTGACAATAATCGGGACCACTCCTGGTGATGACCATAGTTTGAGGAGTTCATGTATTCACTATGTGCTAATGCTTTGTTCCGGTTCTCTATTAAAAGGAGGCCTTAATATCCCTTAGTTTCTAATAGGACCCCGCTGCCACGGGAGGGTAGGACAAAAGATGTCATGGAAGTTCTTTTCCATAAGCACGTATGACTATATACAGAATACATGCCTACATTACATTGATGAATTGGAGCTAGTTCTGTGTCAACCTATGTTATGACTGTTACATGATGAACCGCATCCGGCATAATTATCCATCACTGATCCGGTGCCTACGAGTTTTCCATATACTGGTTTACGCTTATTTACTTTCCCGCTGCTACAGTTACAATCACTACAAAATACCAAAAACATTACTATTGCTGTCTTTACTTTTGTTGCCGCTGCCATCACTATCATATTACTTTGCTACTAAACACTTTGCTGCAGATACTAAGTTTCCAGGTGTGGTTGAATTGACAACTCAGCTGCTAATACTTGAGAATATTCTTTGGCTCCCCTTGTGTCGAATCAATAAATTTGGGTTGAATACTCTACCCTCGAAAGCTGTTGCGATCCCCTATACTTGTCGGTTATCAGTGGACTGGTGCTTGGGTACCGTCCTTACTCGGAAAAGCATCCCACTTATGATTAACCTCTATTGCAAGCATCTGTAACTACAACAAAGGTATTAATGTAAACCTAACCATAGCATGAAACATATGGATCCAAATCAACCCCTTATGAAGCAACACATAAACTAGGGTTTAAGCTTCTGACACTCTAGCAACCCATCATCCACTTATTACTTCCAAATGCCTTCCTCTAGGCCCAAATAATGGTGAAGTGTCATGTAGTCGACATTCACATAACACCACTAGAGGAGAGTCAACATATATCTCATCAAAATATCGAACGAATACCAAATTCACATGACTACTAATAGCAAGACTTCTCCCATGTCCTCAGGAAGAAAAGTAACTACTCACAAAGTATAAACATGTTCATAATCAGAGGGGTATTAATATGCATATAGGATCTGAACATATGATCTTCCACCAATTAAACCAACTAGCATCAACTACAAGAAGTAATTAACACTACTAGCAACCTACTAGCATCAATCCCGCACTTGGAGACAAGAATTGGATACAAGAGAAGAACTAGGGTTTTGAGATGAGATGGTGCTGATAAGATGTTGATGGAGATTGCCCTCTCCCAATAAGAGGAGCGTTGGTGATGACGATGGCGATTATTTCCTCCTCTCGGAGGGAAGTTTCCCTGACAGAACAGCTCTGCCGGAGCCCTAGATTGATTCCGCCAAGGTTCCGCTTCGTGGAGGCTGAGTTTCATCCGAGAAGATGGCTTCCCATTTTTTCCCATCAAAAGACTTCATATAGCAGAAGATGGCCATCAGAGGGCCACCAGGGGGCCCACGAGGTAGGGGGCGCGCCCAGGGGGGTAGGGCGCGCCCCGCACCCTCGTGGGCAGGGTATGGCCCCGTGGTGAATCTCTTTCACTGAGTATTTTTTATATATTCTGAAAACGCCTTTCGTGAAGTTTCAGGACTTTTGGAGCTATGCAGAATAGGCATCTAATATTTGCTCCTTTTCCAGCCCAGAATCCCAGCTGCTGGCATTCTCCCTCTTTATGTAAACCTTGTAAAATAAGAAAGAATAGGCATAAGTATTGTGACATAATGTGTAATAACAGCCCATAATGCAATAAATATCGATATAAAAACATGATGCAAAATGGACGTATCAATGCTACTGAAAATTATTATGAGGGAGGAATATATGCTTGTAGGAATTGCAATAATACCAAGTTTCCTCTCTATGTGCTTAAAGTTTTGAAGTTATGCTTGTTTTGCTTCCCTATGCCAGTTGATTCTTGTTCCCATAAATTGTTTGCTCACAAAATCCCTATGCATAGGAAGTTGGTTAGACTTAAATGCTCTAGTCATACTCTTCATGATGCTCTCTTTATGTTTCAATTCTTATCTTTTATGTGAGCATCATTGAAATCATCATGCCTAGCCAGGGGCGTTTAACGATAGCGCTTGTTGGGAGGCAACCCAATTTTATTTTTGTTCTTTACTTTTTCTTCCTGTTTAGTAATAAATAATTTATCTAGCCTCTGTTATGATTGTGTTTTTATGTTTTAATTAGCGTTTGTGCCAAGTAAAGCCTTTAGGATTGCCGGGGTTCTAATCCACGAGCACCTATGGGATCGGCGGACCGAGTCCCTTTCGGTTCGGCGGGGGCGGAGGTCGCACGAAGAGCAGATCGAGGCGAAGTACACGAGCAGTTTACCCAGCTTTGGGCCGCACGGATGCGTAAAACCCTACTCCTGCTTTATGGTTTGTATTGAGTTCTTGCTCGGGAGCGCGGAGTGCTACAGTACACCCCAGCAGCTAATGAGACCGAGCGTGAGTGTTCTCCCCCCTCCCCGTTGTGCACGGGCCTCCTTTTATATGCTCAAGGGGTCACCGACAGGTGGCAACGTAGACAAGGGTAAAAATGGAAAGGTGTTGTGGTCGGTACAACTACCTGATACAGTGTATCATACCTAACCCTGACGGCAGGGGACAAGGGCATTAAATGCCCGCCTGCGTCGCCTAAATAGTGCAAAAGGGACCGTCAGGGACGCTACCGCTCGCCACGGTGGCAATCTTGTCAGCGCCGCTTGCCACCGTGCGCTGCTGGCTGCACAGCCTCCTGCCACGTACGCCCGGAAGGGTCCCAGAGCGACACGTTGGTGGAAGTGCTGGAGCGCGGGCACAGAGTGGTGGCTTGCCGCGGCAAGCGCCTTGCCGCGGTCGTTGTCTTGTCGCGTCCGGGAGCTTGTCGCTCACCGGGCCTTGCCGGGACGAGTGGCGCCTCGCGGCAAGTTCCTTGAGATGCCTTGGTTGGCCTTCCTTGCAAGCTCCTCTTGCCGGGGTCTTGTCTCCTTAAGCGCCTTGCCTTGGTTGGCCTTCCCAGCAAGCTCCTCTTGCCGGGGTCTTGTCTCCTAGGCTTGGATACTTTGTCCTTGAAAGGCTCCAAAGGAACCACGGAGGACCTTGGCGGTCACCCGGCAAGCCTTGCCGCGGGATGCTGCGACTGCCCGTGCACAAGTTCGGGATACTAGGGTACCCCTACTCTAGTACACCGACAGGAGCCCCCGGGCCTGGGCCATTCATGGTGCCGAGCGCTGTTGGGCTAGGCCCAAAACAGGGCACGGGCACGCGCGGCCTAGGTTACGCCGTATCTCTCTCCATATCCACCGCGCCCTCCCCAAACGGCACGCGTTGAATGCGGTGTCGTGGGAGAGATCGTGGGTGGTTTCTTTATTCGGAAATGCGGAACGTCCGCCCCCTCCCTCTTTATAAGCAGGGGAAACAGGGGTAGTTCGCCCATTCGCCGGTTGCTGCTTCAATCTCGGAAATCTCCGCCGCTCCCTCATCTTCCCAAAGCTAAAAGAGAGCAGCGCTCCGCCCCCCATCGCCACCAGCACCACCAACGCCGTCGACCTCCTCCACCACTTCCGCCATGGCTCCAAAAGCCGACAAGGGGAAGGTTGTGAAGTCGACCGAGGCGCAGCGGCTTGCGGCGCTGCAAAAGGAGCGGGTTGTCTTCCCCCCCAAGCTCACCGCGAGGGAGCTGAGGGAGAACTACTACCTCTTCTGGTCGACGGAGACGCGAGCGCATCCGCGCACGAAGGTACTTCCAGCCACCGCTTGGAAGACGGCTCCAAACGGATATCCCTTCTTCGCCTTGTTCTTCTACTGCGGGCTCTGCCCACCTTTCTCTGAGTTCTTCTGCGACATCATGAACACCTACGGGTTCCACCTCCTTGACTTCACCCCCAATGCTGTTCTGACCATGGCAGTTTTCGCACATCTCTGCGAAAACTTTGTTGGAGTCCATCCCAATGTAGCCCTCTTTCGCCACTTCTTTATGCCCCGAGTAGAGAGAGGAGAGCCTTTATCCGGCGGAATCGCCTGGATCTCAAGGGCCGGCAAGAAGGACACTTATCTGGAGGGAGAGTTCCGCGGCAAGTGGGAGGAATGGAGAGCAGACTGGTGCTGGATTGACGAGGAGAACCCGCAGCCATTTACCACCCGGCGCCAAGCCCCAGTAGCACGCGGCAGCGATTGGAGTGACGTGGCCCCAGAAGATGATAGGCTGAAGATTGCCATCACCCGGATCCTACGCCTCAGGCTTGCCGGGCTCACCGTAGGCGCTGTTGGCGCAGATTTTCTTCGCCGCCGCATCGCCCCCCCTGCAGGAACGGGGGAGACCCTCCTGGGAATTCAAGAATGCGGCAGACATCATGAGGCTGCGTCCGGGCCTCAACTTCAACTTCACTGTTTTGGAGCTCAACGCGATGCTCCAGGAGCTGTTCAAGTACGACCCTCAACATCCCGAAGTGTTCAGGTTGCCGGGGGGCGTCGTTCCGCTGTGTAACAACTCCGCGCTCGACCGCATCCGCGCAATGATGCCGCTGTGCGATTCGCATGGAATTGTCCCAACTTGGCAAGAGCCTGCAGACGACGTCGTGCAGCAATTCTTCGATGGCTTGGTACAAGTGCGATCCGCTCCGACGAGAAGGATAGCCTTACCCGCGACACCACCGATGCGGAGATGACACGCATCGCCACTAGGCTGGAAGAGGCGGCGGCAGCCGCAGCCGCGGGCGAATTTGGATTTACCATGGAGGAGGCAGAGGCAGCAGAGGCGACAAGCCGTGCCGAGCGAGGGGAGCCCGCCGGCGAGAAAGAGCATGCCGGGCATGGTGTCGAGTCGAGCGAGCCCGCCAAGGATACGAGCGGCTCGCTGGAAATCAACTCTTCTTCCTCCTCATCTTCAGGCAGCTCGCCGCAAGCAGAGCCTCCATCCCCACCAAGAAGGCGTCTCCGCAAGGCCGGTGACGTAGCGGAGCGGCAAGCGAGTCAACAGTCGCCGCGCCGCGTGACACGCTCCACCACGGCAAGCACTATTGCCGCGGGAGCACCTCACGCTGCGACGGCAATTGGAGCGGGGCCCTCCCGGACCACCGCTTCTACTCCTGCCGCTTCTCACGCCGCGGCGGCAGCCGGAGCGGGGTCGTCTCAGACCACCGCCACTGCTCCCGCCAAGCGGCCAAGGGAACCTACTCCTCCGCCTCCTCACGCCGGTCGTGAGCCGGACTTCGACTTCTCCGTGTTCAGCTCCGACGAGGAAGAAGAAGAAGAGTAAGATTCCCTTGTTGTATTTGTAGTTCTTCAATTCTTGCTGTTTCGTCTTGTATCTCATTTGCTTTACTCTGAACTTGTTCCTCTTCAGGACTCTGGCCCAGAGAGCAGCAAAGAGAGCCAAGGTCCCAGTGATTGTCATCAAGGACGAACCTTCTACGACAGCAGGGGGTGCGCCCGAGACAACCTTGCCGGACCCGACAACTTTTCTCCAGAGCAGCCCCTAGCGTAAGTATATGGTTCACTTTCCGCTGTGAGGTGCGCATGGATGCTGTGTCTTTGCTGATATCTGACTGCTGGTTTGTGTAGGAGCAGAGCAACCCCACCAGGAGCCAAGGGAGAGTCCTCCGGCAAGGGAGAGCTTTCCGGTAAGGGAGAAGTCTCCGGCAAGGGAAAGTTCTCCGGCAAGGGACAGCACCAGCGGCCCCCCGACGGCAGAGACCACGACTGCAGAACCCGGTACAGGTAATCCTTTCGCTTCAAAACATTCCTTGGGTTCTTCTTCTTTTGATCTTCTTTTTGTTGGATATTTGCTTGACTCTTCTCCCTTTTCCAGCTGTCAGACCCATCTGCTACGGAGCCGATGGAGACGGAGGTTGCCGCTGATGATCCCGCCGGCGACGAGGCTGCCAAAGCTGCCGCCGCGGCAGCTGGCGAGGGGTCTGGCGATCGCACTGACGGCCCTGAGGCCGCAGGAGTGCCAGGCGCTACGCCGACTGCCGACCCGTCCGCCGCTGCCGCAGTGCCAGGCTCCAAAGAGCCCTAGCCAGGCGTCTACTTGAAGGCCGGCGATGGCGTCTTCATCAAGCTCCCCTGGGCGTCAAGCTCCAGGGCGCCGGTCGAGGGAGAGAGCTTCGACGGAGAGGTGCTCGCCTCCGCTGGGCTGACGCTGGTTGATGCGCCGAGCAGCAGCAGCGGCGAGCCTGAGGAGGAGCAGCTGCTGCGGAAGCTGGTGTCGCTCTACCGCGCGCGGCAAGCCAAGATGGAATCCCGCGAGGCACTTGTCGTGAAGGCAGGAGCGGACATCGAGAAGCACGCGGAGGAGCTCCGGGGTTTCAACCAGGAAGCTCGTCGGTCCCTGGCAGAAGAGCGGGAGAAACTCGCCGAAGCGCAGAAGGCCTTCTTCCTCGAGAAGGCCGAAGTTGAAGAGCAACAGCGGCTTGCCGCTGAAAAGCTGTCTGCGCAGAACGGCGAGCTGGCGCAGCGGAAAGTCAACCTTGACGCCCACGAGGAGGATCTTGACGCGCGTGAGCGACAATTTGGCGGAGCCCTTAGGCAAGCAGAGGATGCTGCCGCAGTTGCCGAGGCCGCCAAGAAGGAGCTGGAGACGAGGGTGGCGCAGCTGGAGGCCGATCTCGCCGAGAAGGGCAAAGAGCTTAGCGCCGCCAAGGACTCGAACGCAGATCTTGAGTTGAAGCTGACCACTTTGACCAAGACGCTGGACGGCGCCAAGCAGCAGGAGGTTGCCTTGAAGGAGGAGATCAAGGCCGACAAGGCGCTGCTGGAGAGTGCTGCCGCCGCCCAGAATGCTTTCAGGGAGAATGTGGAGCACTGGACGGAGAGTCTTGTGAATGTTGCCGCAGACATTGACAGGGAGCTGGCGCAGCTGGGGATGGAGGATCTCGGGTATCCCTCCGACTAGAACCTCCAACCCAGCGCCAAGCTCGTCTTGTTCTTCAAAGGCGTGGCGACGGCCCTCCAGCGACTCCGGGAGAGGATCCCAAAGCAGCTGGCCGACGAGTCGCACAAGATCTGCGCGGGAGCTCTTCAAAAAGTGTTGGTGAAGGTGGCCTTCCGCAACCCGGGCCTCAACCTCACCAACATCCTCAAGACCCTGCCGCCGGATATTGATCTGGAGGCGCTCAAGACCCTTGTCGCACCCATTGTGGACAAGGTGAGTGGGATTAAGAGGATCGAGAGCGATCGCGTAGACTAGGCTGCCCGTTTTCTTCTTTTCTTGTCGCTGTTGGTCATGTTATGAGAACAATCTGTTAGAGCCGCGACAAGCTAACTTGTAATATAACTCTATTCCGGGTAATGATTGCAATGTTATTCCCTTTACTTGATTCCTCCCTTTGTATGTTTTTGCCCTACGCTTTTAGGGAACTTGCTGGTGCAGGCACTTGAGCCGCGAGCGCTGAGTGCGGGACGTCAGCAGCCTGCTGGCGGTGCCGCTACCGACAAGAAACCTCGTCGCAAATAGTTGCAGCTCACTTAAGTTGTTGAGCGGACTCGAAACAAAGTAAGGGCGCAACTAGCTACGAGTTGGTTCCTCCGCGCACAGGTTTTCCATACAAAGTGCGGTCATTCAAGGGAGATAACTTAAAAATTAAAAAATTCTGATTGCTCAAACTTTGGCAACTTAGCTTTTCTGTTGTTTGCTTCCCGGCAAGGCGAAACTTTCTTGAATGATGCCTGGTCCATACCATTATCTTCTCCTTCCCCCCCGGCAAACTTGTGGGCGAGGGAACCTTCCTTTCCTTGAGAAAAAAGAAAGAAGAGAAAATAAAGATATGGAGCCTTACGGCTCGTTATTGCTTACCGGGGAGTAGGTGCTGCACAAAGTGTCAGATCACATATGCAAAAAATAGAAAGCATGAAATTGATAAGATGTGCGTAGCACATGAGTTTTACTTATGCACGGGGTCTGTGTCCGGCTTTGTACAAAGGATTACATGCAACAGCGGCAAGACTTGTACAAAAGGTGGTTGCCGGAACAGGTTCCGGCAACCGCGCCTTACGGGTAAAACTTTCGAAGATGCTCAATGTTCCAGGAATTGCTCACCGGAATGCTATCTTCGGTCTCAAGGCGGACAGCGCCAGGCCTAGTGACTCGTTTCACCCGGTAAGGGCCTTCCCACTTCGGCGTCAACTTGTTGGAATTCTTGGCGGACTGAACACGCCGAAGAACAAGGTTGCCTTCCTCGAGACTTCTGGCGTTAACTTTGCGCCTATGGTAGCGGTACAAAGCTTGCTGGTAGCGAGCAGCTCACACAGCGGACTGAAGACGGTCTTCCTCAAGGAGTAGCGCGTCATCTTCATCCTTGTCGCGGCCGCGGGGAGGTCTGTCTCCTTGCCGCTGCTTAGCCTTGCCGCGACGTCCTCCCCGGCTGGCGCGCTTCTTGCCGGATTCTCCAGCGCCTCCTTGGGCCCTCTCCTTGTCGCGTCGCTCATATTCAGCCTTTTGCTGCTGGACAAGCTGCTCGACCTTCTTGCAGCTCTGGAGGTCATGGCCCTTGGTGCGGTGGATCTTGCAGTACTGCTTGTCGGTGCCGTCCTGCTTGTCGGCGACTGCCACAGCCTGGCAGTTGGTGCATGCGGCAATCTCCTTGCTGGAGCTACCAGCCTTGGCTTTCTTGGCGCCACCTTCGTTGCCGGACTACTCAACGACTAGCACATCTTTGCCTTTCTTCTTCCTGTTCCGCCGCCGGTTTTTCTTTGTCGGGGCAGCATCCTCGCTGTCAGATCCTCCTGCTCCTGTATTCTCTCCAGGGAGTTTCCTCCCTTCCTCAGCACGTGCACACTTGTTGGCCAGGGCATACAGTTCACTGACGTCTCTGATCTTGCACATTGCCATCTCCTCCCGCATCCCGCAGTTACGCACGTTTTGATGGAACACGCTGATGACCGCAGCAGGGTGGACATCTGGGATATTGTGTCGTACACGGCTGAATCTCTGAATGTACTTGCGCAGGGGCTCTCCTTCCTTCTGGGCGAGCAGATGAAGGTCACTCTCTTGGCCATGAGGTTTGTGGCCGCCTGTAAAGGCGCCGACAAACTGATGGCATAGGTCTGCCCAGGAGGATATGGAGTTGTCCGGCAAGTGCATGAGCCAGGACCTGACGTTGGGCTTGAGCACCAGCGAGAAGTAGTTGGCAAGGATCTTGTCGTCCCGCCCCCCGGCAGCCTGCACCGTGATGGTGTAGATGCTGAGGAACTCCGACGGATGCGACTTGCCGTCGTACTTCTCCGGTACGTCTGGCTTGAAATTCTTCATGCTGGGCCACTGGACTTGCCGCAGCTCACGAGTGAACGCAGGGCAACCTACCATGTATGGCAAGTCGCATGGTTCCCCTGGCGCATGCATGTCGACAGAGGGCCCAGCGCGCTGGTCCGATTGACGTCGCGCTTCTCTTCGGCGCTCGATGCGAGTACGAGTGTCTTCTTGCTATCGTTCGTGAAGAACTTGGCGCTGATCGTGACGAGCTCGTGGATCTGATGACGCGATGGAGTCGCTGTCGAGGTGGATCCGACGAGTCGGCGATCTTGGCCTTCGGGGCGGAGAATGCACAATGGTTGCACCCCCACCGGTCTTGTCGTCACTGGCTCGTGCCGGGCTGACTTGCCGCGGCTGCGACGTGCTCGGCTGCCGTTGAGTGTCACCGTTGGCGAAGCCGATGAGACTCTGAATGGTAGCCCTCCAGTCGTCGATCTTGTCCGCCGATGGAGGGTAGTCCAGGAGCAGTTGAGCTCGCGCCAAAGCTTCTACTACAGTGGCGGGTGGCGGTGGCGAACGGTGCGAGGAGCGGGACAAGGGTAAAAATGGAAAGGTGTTGCGGTTGGTACAACTACCTGATACAGTGTATCATACCTAACCCTGACGACATGGGACAAGGGCATTAAATGCCCGCCTGCGTCGCCTAAATAGTGCAAAAGGGACCGTCAGGGACGCCACCGCTCGCCACGGTGGCAATCTTGTCAGCGCCGCTTGCCACCGCGCGCCGCTGGCTGCACAGCCTCCCACCACGTACGCCCGGAAGGGTCCCAGAGCAACACATTGGTGGAAGTGCTGGAGCGCGGGCACAGAGTGGTGGCTTGCCGCGGCAAGCGCCTTGCCGCGGTCGTTGTCTTGTCGCGTCCGGGAGCTTGTCGCTCACCGGGCCTTGCCGGGACGAGTGGCGCATCGTGGCAAGTTCCTTGAGATGCCTTGGTTGGCCTTCCCGGCAAGCTCCTCTTGCCGGGGTCTTGTCTCCTTAAGCGCCTTGCCTTGGTTGGCCTTCCCGGCAAGCTCCTCTTGCCGGGGTCTTGTCTCCTAAGCTTGGATACTTTGTCCTTGAATGGCTCCAAAGGAACCACGGAGGACCTTGGCGGTCACCCGACAAGCCCTTCCGCGGGATGCTGCGACTACCCGTGCACAAGTTCGGGATACTAGGGTACCCCTACTCTAGTACACCGACAAGGATCTTCTTGGGTGATTGTTGTTTGATCTTGCTGATAAAAACAGAAAGTATGTGCTCACAAAAATAATGTTCATTTATTACCAGAGAGCGATAAAATACCAATTCCAACTGCAGTAGATCAATATACAAATTATTTAGGTCTTCCTAATTTTTCAGAATTTTTAGAGTTACAGAAGTATTCGAAACCTGCAGATTACTATAGACTGTTCTGTTTTCGATAGATTCTATTTTCATTGTGTTGTTTGCTTATTTTGATGAATCTATGAGTAATATCAGAGGGTATGAACCATAGAGAAGTTGGAATACAGTAGATATTACACCAATATAAATAAAGAATGAGTTCACAACTGTACCTAAGTGGTGATTTATTTTCTTATACTAACGGAGCTTACGAGTTTTCTGTTAAGTTTTGTGTTGTGAAGTTTTCAAGTTTTGTGTAAAGATTCGACGGACTATGGCATAAGGAGTGGAAATAGCCTAAGATTGGGGATGCCCAAGGAACCCCAAGGTAATATTCAAGGACAACCAAGATCCTAAGCTTGGGGATGCCCTGAATGGCATCCCCTCTTTCGTCTTTGTTCATCGGTAACTTTACTTGGAGCTATATTTTTATTCACCACATGATATGTGTTTTGCTTGGAGCGTCAATTTTTGTTTTAGGATTTGCTTGTTGTTTGAATAAAGTACATAAGATCTGAAATTTTATTTATGAGAAGGAGTCTTCACATAGTTACATAATTATTCAACTACTCATTGTGCTTCACTTATATCTTTTGGAGTAGTTTGTCTTTTGCTCTAGTGCTTCACTTATATCTTCTTAGATCATGGCAGTAGTTTTACTTTGAAGAAACTGTTGAACTCTCACGCTTCACTTAATTATTTTGAGAGTCTTTAGAACAGCATGGTAATTTTCTTTGGTTATAAATTTACTCCTAATATGATGGGCATCCAAGATGGGTATAATAAAAACTTTCATATAGAGTGCATTAAATACTATGAGAAATTTGATACTTGATAATTGTTTTGAGATATAAAGATGGTAATATTAGAGTCGTACTAGTTGAGTAATTGTGAAATTGAGAAATACTTGTGTTGAGGTTTGCAAGTCCCGTAGCATGCACGTATGGTAACCGTTGTGTGACAAATTTGAAGCATGAGGTGTTCTTTGATTGCTTTCCTTATGAGTGGCGGTCGGGGACGAGCGATGGTCTTTTCCTACCAATCTATCACCCTAGGAGCATGCGCGTAGTGCTTTGGGTTTGATGACTTGTAGATTTTTGCAATAAGTATGTGAGTTCTTTATGACTAATGTTGAGTCCATGGATTATACGCACTCTCACCCTTCCATAATTGCTAGCCTCTTCGGTACCATGCATTGCCCTTTCTCACCTCGAGAGTTGGTGCAAACTTCGCCAGTGCATCGAAACCCCGTGATATGATACGCTCTATCACACATAAGCCTCCTTATATCTTCCTCAAAACAGCCACCATACCTACCTATTATGGCATTTCCATAGCCATTCTGAGATATATTGCCATGCAACTTTCCACCGTTCCGTTTATTATGACACGCTTCATCATTGTCATATTGCCTTGTATGATCATGTAGTTGACATCGTATTTGTGGCAAGGCCACCATTCATTTTTCATACACCGCCAGAGGCATTCACATAGAGTCATATTTTGTTCTAAGTATCGAGTTGTAATTCTTGATTTGTAAGTAAATAAAAGTGTGATGATCTTCATTATTAGAGCATTGTCCCATGTGAGGAAAGGATGATGGAGACTATGATTCCCCCATAAGTCGGGATGAGATTTCGGATGAAAAATAATAATAAAAGAGGCCAAAGAAGCCAAAATAAAAAAAGTGGTCAAAGAAGCCCACCAAAAAATGAGAGAAAAAGAGAGAAGGGGCAATGCTACTAACCTTTTTCCACACTTGTGCTTCAAAGTAGCACCATGATCTTCATGATAGAGAGTCTCTTATTTTGTCACTTTCATATACTAGTGGGAATTTTTCATTATAGAACTTGGCTTGTATATTCCAATGATGGGCTTCATCAAAATTCCCTAGGTCTTCGTGAGCAAGCAAGTTGGATGCACACCCACTTAGTTTATTTTGTTGAGCTTTCATACATTTATAGCTCTAGTGCATTTGTTGCATGGCAATCCCTACTCCTCGCATTGACATCAATTGATGGGCATCTCCATAGCCCGTTGATTAGCCACATTGATGCGAGACTTTCTCCTTTTTGTCTTCTCCACACAACCTCCATCATCATATTCTATTTCACCCATAGTGCTATTTCCATGGCTCGCGCTCATATATTGCGTGAAAGATGAAAAAGTTTGAGAATACTAAATTATGAAACAATTGCTTGGCTTGTCATCGGGGTTGTGCATGATGGGAGCATTTTGCGTGACAAAAATGAAGCATGGCCAAACTATATGATTTTGTAGGGATGAGCTTTCTTTGGCTATGTTATTTTGAGAAGACATAATTGCTTGGTTAGTATTCTTGAAGTATTATTATTTTTATGTCAATATTAAAATTTTGTCTTGAATCTTTTGGATCTGAACATTCATGCCACAATAAACAAAATTACATTGATAATTATGTTAGGTGGCATTCCACACCAAAAATTCTGTTTTTATCATTTACCTACTCGAGGACGAGCAGGAATTAAGCTTGGGATGCTTGATATGTCTCCAACGTATCTATAATTTTTGATTGTTCCATGCTATTATATTATCCATCTAGGATGTTTTATATCCAATTATATGCTATTTTATATGATTTTTGAGACTAACCTATTAACCTAGAGCCCAGTGCCAGTTTCCGTTTTTCCTTGTTTTTGAGTATCGTAGAAAAGGAATATCAAACAGAGTCCAATTGACATGAAAATTTACGGAGATCATTTTTGGACCAGAAGAAGCCCACAGAGCATTGGAGATGGACCAGAAGAGTCTCGAGGCCACGACGAGGGTGGGGGGCGCGCCCCCTGCCTCGTGGCCGCCTCATGGACCCCCCTGACTTGTTCCCTATGCCAACGCCTCTTATATATCCCCAAACTTCCAGAAAATAACCTAGATCGGGAGTTTCGCCGCCGCAAGCCTCTGTAACCACCAAAAACCAATCGGGAACCTGTTCCAGCACCCTGCCGGAGGGGCGATCCCTCACCGGTGGCCATCTTCATCATCCCGGCGCTCTCCGTGACGAGGAGGGAGTAGTTCACCCTCGGAGCTGAGGGTATGTACCAGTAGCTATGTGTTTGATCTCTCTCTCTCTCTCTCTCTCGTGTTCTTGATTCGGCACGATCTTGATGTATCGCGAGCTTTGCTATTATAGTTCGATCTTATGATGTTTCTCCCCCTCTACTCTCTTCTAATGGATTGAGTTTTCCCTTTGAAGTTATCTTATCAGATTGAGTCTTTAAGGATTTGAGAACACTTGATGTATGTCTTGCATGTGCTTATCTGTGGTGACAATGGGATATTCGCGTGACCCACTTGATGTATGTTTTGGTGATAAACTTGCGAGTTCCGTGACCTTGTGAACTTCTGCATAGGGTTGGCACACATTTTCATCTTGACTCTCCGGTAGAAACTTTGGGGCACTCTTTGAATTTCTTTGTGTTGGTTGAATAGATGAATCTGAAATTGTGTGATGCATATCGTATAATCATACCCATGGATACTTGAGGTGACATTAGGGTTTTGGTTGATTTGTGTCTTAAGGTGTTATTCTAGTACGAACTCTAGGATAGATTGAACGGAAATAATAGCTTCGTGTTATTTTTAACTACGGACTCTTGAATAGATCGATCAGAAAGAATAACTTTGAGGTGGTTTCGTACCCTACAATAATCTCTTCGTTTGTTCTCCGCTATTAGTGACTTTGGAGTTACTCTTTGTTGCATGTTGAGGGATAGTTATATGTTCCAATTATGTTATTATTGTTGGGAGAACTTGGACTAGTGAAAGTATGAACTCTAGGCCTTGTTTCAACACATTGCAATACCGTTTTCGCTCACTTTTATCATTAGTTACCTTGCTGTTTTTATATTTTCAGATTACAAAAACCTACATATACCATCCATATTGCGCTTGTATCACCATCTCTTCGTCGAACTATTGCACCTATACAATTTACCATTGTATTGGGTGTGTTAGGGACACAAGAGACACTTTGTTATTTGGTTGCAGGGTTGTTTGAGAGAGACCATCTTCATCCTACGCCTCCCATGGATTGATAAACCTTAGGTCATCCACTTGAGGAAAATTTGCTATTATCCTACAAACCTCTGCACTTGGAGGCCCAACAACGTCTACAAGAAGAAGGTTGTGTAGTAGACATCAGTGGCCGCCTCGCGGAGTTCTAGACTTCAACTCCAAGTCTTCTGGATTGCTTTCATTCCAAGAAATATCATCATGAAGATTTCATTCCGTTTGGTATTCCTTTTCTGCAAAACACTGAAATAGGCAAAAGAACAGAAACTGGCACTAGGCCTTCGGTTAATAGGTTAGTCCCAAAAATAATATAAAAGAGCATATTAAAGCCCATTAAACATCCAAAACAGATAATATAATAGCATGGAACAATCAAAAATTATAGATATGTTGGAGACGTATCATGCATCCCCAAGCTTAATTCCTGCTCGTCCTCGAGTAGGTAAATGATAAAAACAGAATTTTTGATGTGGAATGCTTCCTAACATATTTTTCAATGTAATTTTCTTTATTGTGGCATGAATTCTCAGATCTGAAAGATTCAAGACAAAAGTTTAATATTGACATAAAAATAATAATACTTCAAACATACTAACCGAGCAATTATGTCTTCTCAAAATAACATAGCCAAAGAAAGCTCATCCCTACAAAATCATATAGTTTGGCTATGCTTCATTTTCGTCACACAAAATGCTCCAATCATGCACAACCCCGATGACAAGCCAAGCAATTGTTTCATACTTTAGTATTCTCAAACTTTTTCAACTTTCATGCAATATATGAGCGCGAGCCATGGACATAGCACTATAGGTGGAATAGAATGGTGGTTGTGGATAAGACACAAAAAGAGGAAGATAGTCTCACATCAACTAGGTGTATCAATGGGCTATGGAGATGCCCATCAATAGATATCAATGTGAGTGAGTAGGGATTGCCATGCAACGGATGCACTAGAGCTATAAGTGTATGAAAGCTCCAAAAAAGAAACTAAGTGAGTGTGAATCCAACTTGCTTGCTCACGAAGAACTAGGGCAATTTGAGGAAGCTCATCATTGGAATATACAAGCCAAGTTCTATAATGAAAAATTCCCACTAGTATATGAAAGTGACAACATAAGAGACTCTCTATCATGAAGATCATGGTGCTACTTTGAAGCACAGGTGTGGAAAAAGGATAGTAACATTGCCCCTTCTCTCTTTTTCTCTTATTTTTTTGTTTGGGCCTTCTCCTTTCTTTTTTATGGCCTCTTTCTCTTTTTTTCGTCCGGAGTCTCATCCCGACTTGTGGGGGAATCATAGTCTCCATCATCCTTTCCTCACATGGGACAAAGCTCTAATAATGAAGTTCATCACACTTTTATTTACTTACAACTCAAGAATTACAACTCAATACTTAGAACAAAATATGACTCTATATGAATGCCTCCAGCGGTGTACCGAGATGTGCAATGAATCAAGATGGACATGTATGAAAAATTATGAATGGTGGCCATGCCACAAATACGATGTCAACTACATGATCATGCAAAGCAATATGACTATGATGAAGCGTGCGATAATAAATGGAACGGTGGAAAGTTGCATGGCAATATATCTCGGAATGGCTATGGAAATGCCATAATAGGTAGGTATGGTGGATATTTTGAGGAAGGTAAATGATGGGTTTATGGTACCGGCGAAAGTTGTGTGGCACAAGAGAGGCTAGCAATGGTGGAAGGGTGAGAGTGTGTATAATCCATGGACTCAACATTAGTCATAAAGAACTCACATACTTATTGCAAAAATCTACAAGTCATCAAAACCAAGCACTATGCGCATGCTCCTAGGGGGATAGATTGGTAGGAAAATACAATCGCTCGTCCCCGACCGCCACTCATAAGGAAGGCAATCAAAGAAACACCCCATGCTTCAAATTTTTCACACAACAGTTACCATACGTGCATGCTACGGGACTTGCAAACCTCAACACAAGTATTTATCAATTTCACAATTACTCAACTAGCACGAATCTAATATCACCATCTTCATATCTCAAAATAATCATCAAGTATCAAACTTCTCATAGTATTCAATGCACCCTATATGAAAGTTTATATTATACCCATCTTGAATGCCCATCATATTAGGACTAATTTTATAACCAAAGCAAATTACCATGCTGTTCTAAAAGACTCTCAAAATAATAAAATTGAAGCATGAGAGATCAATAATTTCTATAAAATAAGACCACCACCATTCTCTAAAAAATTATCTAGCTCAAAAGATATAAGTGAAGCACATAGAGTATTCTAATAAATTACGATTCATGTGTGTCTCTCCCAAAAGGTGTGTACAGAAAGGATGATTGTGATAAACTGAAAAGCAAAGACTAAAATCATACAAGACGCTCAAAGCAAAACACATATCATGCGGTGAATAAAAATATAGCCTCAAGTAAAGTTACCGATAGACAAAGACGAAAGAGGGGATGCCTTCTGGGGCATCCCCAAGCTTAGGCTTTTGGTTGTCCTTGAATTTTACCTTGGGGTGCCTTGGGCATCCCCAAGCTTAGGCTCTTGACACTCCTTATTCCAAAATCCATCAAATCTTTAACCAAAAACTTGAGAACTTCACAACACAAAACTTAATAGAAAATCTCATGAGTTTCATTAGTATAAGAAAACAAACCACCACTTTAAGGTATTGTAATGAACTCATTGTTTATTTATATTGGTGTTAAACCTACTGTATTCCAACTTCTCTATGGTTTATACCCCCCGATACTATCCATAGATTCATTAAAATAAGCAAACAACACACGAAAAACAGGATGTGTCAAAACAGAACAGTCTGTAGCAATCTGGAGGTTTTGAATACTTCTGTAACTCCAATTTTTTTGAAAAATTAGAAAGACCAGGACAATTCGTATATTGATCCACTGCAGTTGGAATTGGTATTTTATTGCTCTTTGGTAAAAAATGAAAATTATTTTGGTGAGCGCATACTTTCTGTTTTTATCAGCAAGATCAAACAACAATCACCCAAGATGATCCTAAAGGCTTTAATTGGCACAAACACTAATTAAAACATAAAAAACAAAATAATAACAGAGGCTAGATAAATTATTTATTACTAAACAGGAACAAAAAGTAAAGAACAAAAATAAAATTGGGTTGCCTCCCAACAAGTGCTATCGTTTAACGCCCCTAGCTAGGCATAAAAGCGAGAATAGATCTAAATATTATCATCTTTGGTATGCGATCCATAAGTGCCTCTCATAATTGATTCATAAGGCAATTTAATTTATTTCTAGGAAAGTGTCCCATGCCTTTCCTTAACGGAAATTGGAATCTAATATTTCCTTCTTTCATGTCAATAATTGCACCAATCGTTCTAAGGAAAGGTCTACCAAGAATAATAGGACATGTAGGACTGCATTCTATATCAAGAACGATGAAATATACGGGCACATAATTCCTATTTGCAACAATAAGAACATCATTAATCCTTCCCATAGGTTTCTTAATGGTGGAATCCGCAAGGTGCAAATTTAAAGAACAATCATCAAATTCACGGAAACCTAACACATCACACAAAGTTTTTGGAATCGTGGAAACACTAGCACCCAAATCACATAAAGCATAAAATTCATAGCATTTAATCTTAATTTTAATATTAGGTTCCCACTCAACATAAAGTTTTTTAGGGATAGAAACTTCTAGTTCAAGCTTTTGTTCATTGTATTGCATTAAAGCATCAATGATATGTTTAGTAAAAGCTTTATTTTGATCATAAGGATGAGGAGAATTTAAAACGGATTGCAACAAGGAAATACAATATATCAAAGAGCAATTATGATAATTAAATTCCTTGAAATCCAAAAAAGTGGGTTCATTACTACGTAAAATTTTGACCTCTTCCATCCCACTTTTATTAATTTTTGCATCAAGATCTAAAAACTCCGAATCATTGGGACACCTTTTAGCTAAGGTTGACTCATCTCCAGTCCCATCTTTAACATGACTCAAATTGAAAAAAAAAGATTTAATAGAAGACACATCAATCACTTTTAGATCTTCATCATTATTATCATGAAAACTAGAAGAACACGCTTTCACAAAGCAATCTTTTGTTGCACGCACCCTAGCGGTTCTTTCTTTGCACTCATCAATGGAAATTCTCATGGTTTTGAGAGACTCATTGATGTCATGCTTAGGTGGAATAGATCTAAGTTTCAAAGAATCAACATCAAGAGAAATTATATTCACGTTCCTAGCCAACTTATCAATCTTAAGCATTTTTTCTTCAACCAAAGCATTGAAATTCTTTTGCAAACTCATAAATTCTTTAACACTAGTCTCAAAATCAGAGGGCAACTTATTAAAATTTCCATAAGAGTTGTTGTAGGAATTACCATAATTATTAGAGGAATTATTAGGAAGCGGCCTAGAATTAAAGTTTCCTCTATACGAGTTGTTACCAAAATTGTTCCTACCAACAAAATTCACATCCATAGATTCATTATTATTCTCAATCAAAGTGGACAAAGGCATATCATTAGGATCAGAAGAAACAATCTTATTAGCAAACAATTTCATAAGTTCATCGATCTTTCCACTCAAAACATTAATCTCTTCAGTCGCATGAACTTTTTTACTAGTGGATCTTTCGGTGTGCCATTGAGAATAATTAACCATAATATTATCTAGGAGTTTAGTAGCTTCTCCTAAAGTGATTTCCATATAAGTACCTCCCGCGGCCGAATCTAAAAGATTTCTAGAAGCAAAATTCAATCCAGCATAATTTTTTTGTATAATCATCCAAAAATTCAAACCATGTGTAGGGTATTTACGTATCATTAATTTCATCCTCTCCCAAGCTTGTGCAACATGCTCATGATCAAGTTGCTTAAAATTCATAATATCATTTCTAAGGGAGATGATCTTAGCGGGAGGAAAATACTTAGAGATAAAAGCATCTTTGCACTTTTTCCATGAATCAATACTATTTTTAGGCAAAGAAGAGAACCAAGTTCTAGCACAATCTCTAAGAGAAAACGGAAATAGCTTCAATTTAACAATATCATTATCCACATCTTTCTTCTTTTGCATATCACACAAATCAGCAAAGTTGTTTAGATGGGTAGCGGCATCTTCACTAGGGAGGCCAGAAAATTAATATTTCATGAGAAGATTCAACAAAGCAACATTAATTTCACAAGATTCAGCATCGGTAATAGGAGCAATCCGAGTGCTAATAAAATAATTGTTTTTGGTATTGGAAAAGTCACATAATTTAGTATTATCTTGATCCATCTTGACAAACAATCAATCCAACACACAAGCACACAAGAAGCAAGCGAAAAAAGGCGAACAGAAAAGAGGCAAAGAAAAGGCAAAGGTTTTCGAAAATCATTTTAGAAGTGGGGGAGAGGAAAAAGAGAGGCGAATGGCAAATAATGTAATGCCAGGGAGAAGAGTTTGTGATGGGTACTTGGTATGTCTTGACTTGAGTGTAGATCTCCCCGGCAACAGCGCCAGAAATCCTTCTTGCTACCTCCTGAGCATGCGTTGGTTTTACCTTGAAGAGAAAAGGGTGATGCGGCAAAGTAGCGTAAGTAATTCCCTCAGTTTTTGAGAACCAAGGTATCAATCCAGTAGGAGATAACACGCAAGTCACCTAGTACATGCACAAACAATCAAGAACCTTGCAACCAACGTGATAAAGGGGTTGTCAATCCCTTCACGGTCACTCACAAAAGTGAGATCTAATAAATATAGTAAGATAAATATTTTTGGTATTTTTGTTGTATAGATTGGAAAGTAAAGATTGCAAAATAAAATAAATAGAAAACTAGAATTTTAGATCGGAAACTTATATGATCTATAATAGAAGATTATATGATGGAAAATAGACCCGGGGGCCATAGGTTTCACTAGCAGCTTCTCTCAAGATAGCATATATTATGGTGGGTGAACAAATTATTGCCGAGCAATTGATAGAAGAGCGCATAGTTATGATAATATCTAGGCAATGATCATGAATATAGGCATCACGTCCGTGTCAAGTAGACCGAAACGATTCTACATCTACTACTATTACTCCACACATCGACCGCTATCCAGCATGCATCTAGAGTATTAAGTTCATAAGAACAGAGTAATGCGTTAAGAAAGATGACATGATGTAGAGGGATAAACTCAAGCAATATGATGTAAACCCCTTCTTTTTATCCTCGATGGCAACAATACAATACGTGCCTTGCTGCCCCTACTGTCACTGGGAAAGGACACCACAAGATTAAACCCAAAGCTAAGGACTTCTCCCATTACAAGAAAGATCAATCTAGTAGGCCAAACTAAACCGATAATTCGAAGAGACTTGCAAAGATATCAAATCATACATATACGAATTCAGAGAAGAACCAAATATTATTCATAGATAAATTTGATCATAAATCCACAATTCATCAAATCTCAGCAAACACACTACAAAAAGTATTACATCAGATAGATCTCCAAGAACATCGAGGAGAACTTTGTATTGAGAACAAAGAGAGAGAAGAAGCCATCAAGCTAATAACTATGGACCCGAAGGTCTGTGGTAAACTACTCACACATCATCGGAGAGGCTATGGTGTTGATGTAGAAGACCTCCGTGATCGATTCCCCTTCCTGCAGATCGCCAGAAAAGGCCCCAAGATGGGATCTCAGGGGTACAGAAGGTTGCGGCGGTGGAGAAGTGGTTTCGTCGCCCCCCTGATGTTCTTAGGGTATAGGAGTATATATAGGCGAAAGAAGTACATTGGTGGAGCTCCATGGGGGCCACGAGGGTGGGGGCACGCCTACCCCCCTGGGCACGCCCTCCGGCCTCATGGCCGCCTCGCGGAGTTCGAGACTTCAACTCCAAGTCTTCTGGGTTGCTTTCGTTCCAAGAAAGATCATCGCGAAGATTTCATTCCGTTTGGATTCCGTTTGGTATTCCTTTTTTGCAAAACACTGACACGTCTCCATCATATCTATAATTTTTGATTGTTCCATGCCAATATTCTACAACTTTCATATACTTTTGGCAACTTTTTATACTATTTTTGGGACTAACATATTGATCCAGTGCCCAGTGTCAGTTCCTATTTGTTGCATGTTTTTTGTTTCGCAGTAAATCCATATCAAATAGAGTCCCAATGGGATAAAAACTGACATAGTTTTTTTGGAATATATGTGATTTTGGGGAAGAAGAATCAACACGAGACAATGCCCGAGGGGGCCACGAGGCAGGGGGAGCTCGCTGGGCCCTCGTGGCCACCCCGTAAGGCGGCTTGTTCCCTTCTTTCGCTGCAGGAAAGCTAATATCTGGATAAAAATCGTGTCGAAAATTCAGCCCAATCGGAGTTATGGATATCAGGAAATTTAAGAAACGGTGAAAGGGCAAAATCTGGAACGCAGAAACAGAGAGAGACAGAGAGACAGACCCTATCTCGGAGGCGCTCTCGCCCCTACCATGCCATGGAGGCCATGGACCAGAGGGGAAACCCTTCTCCCATCTAGGGAGAAGGTCAAGGAAGAAGAAGAAGGGGGCTCTCTCCCCCTCTCTCCCGGTGGCGCAGGAACGCCGCCGGGGCCATCATCATCACCGCAATCTACACCAACAACTTCAGCACCATCATCACCAACTCTTCCCCCCTCTATGCAGCGGTGTAACCCCTCTTTTACCCGTTGTAATCTCTACTTAAACATGGTGCTCAATGCTATACATTATTTCTCAATTATGTATGGCTATCCTATGATGTTTGAGTAGATCTGTTTTGTCCTATGGGTTAATTGATGATCATGATTGGTTTGAGTTGCATGTTTTCTTATTGGTGTTGTCCTATGGTGCTCTCTGTGTTGCGCAAGAGCGAGGTATCCCCAATGTAGGGTTTGCAATATGTTCATTATTTGCTTATGGTGGGTGGCGTGAGTGACAGAAGCACAGACCCCGAGTAAGTAGGTTGTTTGCGTATGGGAGTAAAGAGGACTTGACGCCTTATAATGCCATGGTTGGGTTTTACCTTAATGATCTCTAGTAGTTGAGGATGCTTGATAGAGTTCCAATCATAAGTGCATATGATCCAATAAGAGAAAGTATGTTAGCTTATGCCTCTCCCTCAAATAAAATTTCAATAGTGATTACCGGTCTAGTTATTGATTGCCTAGGGACAAAGAACTTTCTTGTGACAACAAGCTCTCTACTAAAACTAACTTAGTTGTGTCTTCATCTAAACAGCCCCTACTTTTTTATTTACACGCTCTTTATTATCTTGCAAATCTATCCAACAACACCTACAAAGCACTTCTAGTTTCATACTTGTTCTAGGTAAAGCGAACGTTAAGCGTGCGTAGAGTTGTATCAGCGGTCAATAGAACTTGAGGGAATATTTGTTCTACCTTTAGATCCTTGTTGGGTTCAACACTCTTACTTATCGAAAGAGGCTACAATTGATCCCATATACTTGTGGGTTATCAAGACCTTTTTCTGGCGCCGTTGCTGGGGAGTTATAGCGTGGGGTGAATATTCTCATGTGTGTTTGTTTGCTTTATCACTAAGTAATTTTTATTTGCTGTTATAAGTTGTTCTCTATCTTTAATTATGGATATGGAACACGAAATACCAAAAAAAATTAGGTGTACTTGCTACTCATGGAGATGGGGAATCTCCTAAAACCCTCGATGCTCATTATGTGAAAGATATTATGTACTACTTTGATAATCCTGAGAAAACCCCATTCAACTTTATAATGGGAGTAATGTTGGATCAACGTAAATACTTTAGGGATTATCGCTTGACTCAAAAAGGGAAACTATTATGAGATCAAATTTATATGTTGCATTGGTATGCTCGGCAACTATGCTTGAGATATGATTATACTTGTTGCTCTAGGATGGAGGCTCCACGCCTTCCCTTTTCATGTGAATTTAATGATGATGAAACCTTAGCTTCTTATGCTAATGGTATATATGATTACTATTGTAAGTGCATCTAGTGCCCCTTAGTGATTTTGGTGTATTGAAGACTTATAGGTTAAGGGACTAATGTGTTTATGAGTTTACACAAGTCTATAAGACTATGAGGAGTTTGATATTTACAGAGAAAGTCGACCCCTAAAAATGAAGTTCTTCGACTGAAGACTGTGGATTTCTGAAGACTTTCTGAAGACTTTGAAAGTGAAGAAATTGGTGTGACCTTGAAGACTTGGTATTCACTCGAGGAACATGAAGCGTGAAGACTTTTGTTTTCGTAGTTTCATTTTCTCTTTCTTGAGTCATAGGAAACACCATACTGTTAAAGGGGGTCGAGGAAATACTAAGGAAAAATTCCCATGTGATGCTCAACTCAAAATTCTACTCCTACCAATACCTTCAAGTGAAGCCATTGGAAATCTCATACAGTTCAATCATATTCTTCAGTGACAGAGACGAAGTTCTTCTGCTCTCTGAGGAATTTGTTCTGACTGAGGAGTTAGGAATTCGCCAGTGCGGATTGCCTACATAGTGAGGAACATGATAGCCCTTAGGAATTTGATACTCAAATTTCCGACCATTGCTGTGCCTTGTGCCAGCTGTCCCAAAATATCTACCCACCTAACGGTCATATCATTGAAGGGCATTTATGTCTTATCATGTCGGGCTACTCCCTATGCTATAAATAGTCGCCCCTACAACCACTAGCTGGTTGGCTGCTCCGAGAGAAACTAACACTTGTCATTTGAGAGCATCCCATCCTCCGAGGACTTTAAGTGAAAATCATCAAGTGAGGAAAACCCAAACCCAAACACCTACAAACCCCAAGTGATTGAGCAGCACTGAAGAGATTGATCCTGCGTGGATCCAATGCTTGTTACCCTTGAAGACTGTGCATCTTCCAGACGGTTAGGCGTCATGGTCTAGAGCATCCAAGAGGAATTGTGGATCGCCGAGTGACCGAGTTTGTGAAGGTTCAGAAGTCACCTAAAGACTTACCACGAGTGATTGGGTGAGGTCTGTGTGACCTTAGTTCAAGGGGAATACGGTGAGGACTGAGTGTTCTGAACTGCGTGTTCAGGACTGTGTGTCCTCAGGTTTAAATACCTAGCCACCCTAACCAGACGTACAACTGTCACAGCAGTTGGAACTGGTCTACCAATTGATTGTCTTCACCAAGCTACCTGGTTCCATTTCCTCAACCCGTCCATTTCCTCAGTTATTTGTTGAGTTCTTGTTCATATCTGTTTGAAGACTTTGACTGAAGACTTTCTCAATTTCCTCAGTTCAATTTCTTCAGTCTGTTTGTCTTCATCCTGTGTCATCCTGTGTTTACGCTTTCCGTACTCTGTGCTTGTCTTCATTTCATCATGATGACCATGCTTGTGTTCTGTTATGTTTACTTCTGAGTACTTATTCCGCTACAAGTAGTTCTTCGCTAAGGAATTTCCTCACCCTGAAATTCCTCAGTGAAGAATTCCTAAAAATTGCCTATTCACCCTCCCCCCTCTAGTCGATATAACGCACTTTCAATTAGTATCTGAGCAAGGTACTCCCTTGTTCTGTGTGATTTTGGTTTAACCACCTGGAGTTCTAGTTATGTCGACCACAGGTATGATCAAGGTTTCTGCTGGGTGTCCTTGTTGGGGAACGTTGCAGAAAACAAAAAAAATTCCTACATTTCGCCAAGATCAATCTATGGAGTCAACTAGCAACGAGAGGAGAGTGCATCTACATACCCTTGTAGATCGTGAGCGGAAGCGTTCAAGAGAACGGGGATGATGGAGTCGTACTCGCCGTGATCCAAATAACCGATGACCAAGTGCCGAACGGACGACACCTCCGCGTTCAACACACGTACAGAGTGGATGACGTCTCCTCCTTCTTGATCCAGCAAGGGGGAAGGAGAGGTTGATGAAGATCCAGCAGAACGACGGCGTGGTGGTGGATGCAGCAATGATCGCAGCAGGGCTTCGCCGAGCTTCTTCGAGAGGGAGAGGTGTAGCAGGGGAGAGGGAGGCGCCAAGACTTGAGGTGCGGCTGCCCTCCCTCCGCCCCCTTTATATAGGCCCCCTGGGGGGGCGCCGGCCCTAGGAGATGGGATCTCCTTGGGGGGGGCGGCCAAGGGGGAGGCTTGCCCCCCAAGGCAAGTGGAGGCGCCCCCCACTCTAGGGTTTCCAACCCTAGGCGCAGGGGGGCAAGGGGGGGGGAGCGCACCAGCCAACTAGGGGCTGGTTCCCTCCCCACTTCAGCCCACGGGGCCCTCCGGGATGGGTGGCCCCACCCGGTGGACCCCCGGGACCCATCCGGTGGTCCCGGTACAATACCGGTGACTCTGAATCCTTCCTGATGGCCGAAACTGCACTTCCTATATATAATTCTTCACCTCCGGACCATTCCGAAACTCCTCGTGACGTTCGGGATCTCATCCGGGACTCCGAACAACTTTCGGATTACTGCATACTCATATCTCTACAACCCTAGCGTCACCGAACCTTAAGTGTGTAGACCCTACGGGTTCGGGAGACAAGCAGACATGATGTGATCCCGTTATCAATGACATCCCCATGTCCATAGCCAGGAAATCATGACTATCTGTTGATCAACGAGCTAGTCAACTAGAGGCTCACTAGGGACACATTGTGGTCTATGTATTCACACATGTATTACGATTTCCGGATAATACAATTATAGCATGAATAATAGACAATTATCATGAACAAGGAGATATAATAATCATTTTATTATTGCCTCTAGGGCATATTTCCAACAGTCCTACCTTCGATGGGACGGACTACCCCTACTGGAAGAATAAGATGCGCATGCATCTTAAGGCAATTGATAAAGATCTCTGGTACATTGTGGAGAATGGTGTTCCCTCTGTCACTCCCACCATCAATTCTGCTGATTTGAAGAGATTCAAGCAACTCGACCCTCAAGCAAAGAATATCATATGTGGCAATCTAAGCAAAGGACAGTATGGCAGAGTGAGTGCTTTGGAGACATTCAAGCTTATCTGGGACAGGCTGTCCAAGGTCAATGAGGGAGTCTCAACACAGCGTGACTCTCGAGTTGACGTTCTTCAAAATCTCTTCAATCGCTTCAAAAGACTCGACAATGAAAATGTTCAGCAAACCTTCGATCGCCTCACTGACATCTCAAATGAGCTTCAAGCACTTGGTGCCGCCGATATCACCGACCATGAGGTGGTGAAGAAATTGCTGAGATCGCTTGATTCCTCATTTGATACCTTGGCATTGATGATACAAGAACGTGGAGACTATAAGTCACTTGATCCCGCTGATATCCTCAAGAGACTAAACACTCATGAGTTTCAGCTTGCTGAGAAGAGAGATCTCGATGGAACAAGCTATGGTAGATCACGGGCTCTGAAGGCCAAGGCGGTATCTGAATCTGATGGTGAAGATTCTGAGAGCAGCCTTGGTGACCCTGAAGAACCGAGCTAGGAGCTAGCAATGCTCGTGAGGAAGTTCCAAAAGTTCTCAAGACGTGGTCGTTTTGGTAAATCCTCAAGAGGTGGTGACTTGAGATCAGATTCCTCATCCCATGATTACAAGAAGAGACTCTGCCATAAATGCAAAAAACCTGGACACTACATTCAAGATTGTCCTCAGTGGGAAAAGGAATCGAAGAAGAATAAGAAGAAGTACAAGGATTACAGTTCTGATGATTCAAAGAAGAAGAAGACATCTTCAAAGTCCTCATCATCAAGACCCTCAAAGTCCTCATCTCACAAGAAGAGCAGCTCCAAGAAGGCTCGAGCATTCATTGGCAAGGAAATGGACTCTGAGGCTGAATCTGAAGAAAATGAGGAAGAGGAGGAATCTGAGGAGTCAGACTCTAGTGTGGCGAGCCTAGCCCTCGCAACTGCTTTCGTCAGCAAGTCTATCTTCAACTCTGAAGAAATGGACATCCCCAACACTACTGATGACGGCGACGAGGACTACGCTCCCACCTATTGCTTCATGGCAAAAGGCTCAAAGGTACTTAAATATCCCTCCTCTGAATCTAGTGAGGATGAATCTGATGAAAACCTCAAACCCAGCTATTCTAAACTTGCTAAGATTGCTCTGAAACTACAAAAGGCTCTTGAAAAGGTTCAAAATATGCTAGATAAAAGCGATGATATGTTGGGTGAGGAAATGGATCGCACTAAAATCTTGACTGAAAATCTTCAAAGACTCCAGTCCAAGTTTGACAATCTTCAAGGTCATCATAACACTCTCCTATCTGATCATGAGAAGATTTCTTATGAATTTCTTCAAAGAAAGCAAGACCTTGAGCAGTTAAGAGAGTTATGAAGATCTTCAGAAGGAGCGTGATTCATTACTCGCTCAACAGATCAGCGCTACTCAGGATGAATTTGTTCCTCCATGTTTGAAGTGCATTGAATGTGAAACTACTAATTCTTCACCTGGATGCTCAAATACTTCCATTGCTGCAAATTCTTCAACTGCCTCTGCTATCACTAATCCCTCATCTGAGGACATTGCCAGTATTTCTGATGATGCAGGGCTGAAGGAATTGTATATGATAGGCATGTACAAAAGCCTCAAAGGGCATCAGGCTCTTTGTGACATGCTTAAAAAGCAGATCCTCAACAGAAACCCTAGTAAAGAGGGTATTGCCTTTGAGAGGAAAATCAATGCTAATGTGACCTACTGGAAACCTGAGCAGTATCCCAAAACCTCATGGGTTGCTGCAAAGGGACCTTCAGTGGATCCATCTACCTTATCTGGCTTTATGTGTGAATCTTCATGTTCTTCTAATGAGTCATTTGACTCCAACTATAAACTGTTCAAAAATCAGAATGGTGAAGTATTTGCTAGATATGTTGGCACTAACTGCAGGAACGGTCCTCCTATGAAGAAAATCTGGGTTCCCAAAAGATGCCTTGAAAATCTTCAAGTGAATGTCATCATGACACCACCTATGAATAATAGGAACCCCAGATCAAATTCTTCATATGGACCAAATTCTGCATATGGATCCAAGTCCTCATACGGACCAAATTCTTCACGTGGATCAAATTCCTCAAAAGTATCAAAGTCCTCATATGATTATCATCATGCTAACAACTCTGTTTCATAGGGAAGATCTAAGGATTATGGATATGTGCATTATTCTTCAAATCATTATGTTCATAAGTCCTCGAAGAATTTCTCTACTTACTCTTATGCTTACCCTAACCACTCTTATGTGAAATGAAGTGGATTGGCATTTATGCCACCTTTCTCTTATGGAGCTCGTAGAATGATGAACTCTTTGCCACCCCTTTAGATGTGGGTGGTGAAGAAAAAGAACTAACCTCATATGTAGGGCCAGGTCTCCAGACGAACTTAAAGGTCTGATGAATTTGCTGTAGACCTGAATATGCTTGAAAGGACGCAAGCTAATCATGAACAAATGAATTTTCATTTCTCACGTCCTCATACTGTTTTATTTGTTCTATTGTCTGATGAAATTGATGTCATATTCTTCACTGATGAAGTATATGAGTTCGTAAGTTGCACTAATTCATCTGCACGATGATCAACCCAAAGCCACTAAGTGGGTCCTTGATAGTGGATGTACAAATCACATGACTGGTGACAGGAGCTTATTGATGGACACTTCTTTATCTCCATCACAGCTGAAGCACATCACCTACGCTGACAAAGGCAAAAGCAAGGTATTGGGTCTAGGTAAGGTTGCAATCTCAAAGGATCGACACATGGACAAAGTCATGCTTGTTGAGTCCGTAGGGTTCAACCTCATGTCTGTCTCAATGCTTTGTGATCTTGATATGTTGGTTGTCTTTGGCAAGTATCACTGTGTTGTGATCATGGAAGCTGACAATTCCAAAGTCTTCGAAGGCTTTAGGAGAGGAGATTTGTATATTGTTGATTTCTCTATAGGACCACAACCTGCTACATGTCTACTTGCAAAAGCTTCAGAAGGTTGGCTATGGCATCGACGACTTGGTCATGCTGGCATGAGGAATCTGAACACGCTCGCAAAGAAGAAGCATGTCATCGGCATTGAAAATGTCAAATTCCTCAAGGATCACTTATGCGAAGCCTGTGAAGCTGGAAATATGACCAAGGCCAAGCATCCAGCTAAGACTATCATTACTACTGCTAGACCATTTGAATTGCTTCACATGGATCTCTTTGGCCCTACTCACTATCCCACATTTACCAATGTTGCATCCTTATATGGCTTTGTCATTGTTGATGATTACTCTCGATATACATGGGTTCATATTATCACTTACAAAACTGAAGTGCAGGAAGTCTTCAAACGATTTTCCTTGAGGGCTTCAACCAACTTTGGTGTGAAGATCGAGCACATCAGGAGTGATAATGGAACTGAGTTCAAGAACACTGGCCTTGATGACTATCTTGATGAACTTGGTATTACTCACGAGTTATCTGCTCCTTATACTCCTCAGCAAAATGGCGTCGTGGAGCGCAAGAACATGACTCTTGTTGAGATGGCCCGCACTATGCTTGATGAGTACAAGATGCCTCCTCGCTTCTGGCCTGAGGCAATTGATACTGCGTGCCACATCATCAACAGAGTATATCTTTACAAATTCTTCAAGAAGACTGCCTATGAACTCCTCACTGACAAGAAACCCAATGTGAGTTATTTCAAAGTCTTCGGTGCTAAATGTTGGATTAGAGATCCTCATCACAGTTCTAAATTTGCACCGAAAGCACATGAAGGTTTTATGCTCGGTTATGGTAAGGACTCGCACACCTATAGAGTCTTCAACACCTGTCATCACAAGGTTGTTGAAACTGTAGATGTGCGGTTCGATGAGACTAATGGCTTGCAAAGAGAGCACCTACCTCATGTGACAGATGAAATACCTCCCGAGGAATCTATTAAGTTCAAGGCTACAGAGGATGTCATTCCTACTAAAGAATCAACTGAAGAAGTTATTCCAGAGCATGAGGAACGTCATGCTAATGCACCTGAGGAAAATGGTGCTGAAGAAAATGCTGATCAAATTCCTCAACGTCAACCCGCTCATCCTCGCGTCGCAAATGAAGTGCAAATTGAGAAAATCATCAGCGGCATCAACATTCTAGGTCCTCTCACACACTCAAGAGCTTCACATTTATCTAACTTTTGTGGGCACTTTGCTTTCGTCTCTATCACAGAGCCCACTAAGGTAGATGAAGCATTTCTGGAGCCTGAGTGGATTCAGGCCATGCAAGAAGAATTACATTAATTCGAGCTCAACAACGTCTGGGAACTGGGCAAACGTCCAGATCCTCGCAAGCACAATATCATCGGCACAAAGTGGATCTACCGCAACAAGCAAGATGAAAATGGCCTCGTGGTGAGGAATAAAGCACGGCTTGTAGCTCAAGGCTACACACAGGTTGAAGGAATTGACTTCGATGAAACTTTTGCACCTGTTGCTAGACTTGAGGCTATTCGCATATTACTTGCTTATGCTAACCATCATGATATCACTTTATATCAAATGGATGTGAAAAGTGCATTCCTCAATGGTAAGCTTGAGGAAGAAGTATATGTTGCTCAACCCCTAGGTTTTGAAGATCCAAAGCATGTTGACAAAGTTTTCAGACTAAATAAGGCCCTCTATGGCCTCAAGCAGGCCCCATGGGCGTGGTATGATACTTTGAAGGAATTCCTCGTGAAGAAAGGCTTCAAACCCGGTTCACTTGACCCTACTCCTTTCACTAAATCTTATGATGGTGAACTATTTGTGTGCCAAATATATGTTGATGATATTATCTTTGGTCGTACTGACCAACGTTATACTGATGAATTTGGTTATATGATGAGGGAGGAATATGAAATGTCTATGATGGGAGAATTGAAATTCTTCCTAGGTCTTCAAATTCGTCAACAACACAATGGCATATTCATATCTCAGGAGAAATACCTCAAGGATGTACTGAGGAAATTCGGCATGCAAGATTGCAAAGGCGTCAAAATTCCTATGCCCACAAATGGCCATCTATGCACTGATGAAAATGGTATTGACTTTGATCAAAAGGTATACCGCTCCATGATTGGTTCTTTACTGTACTTATGTGCATCTAGGCCAGATATAATGCTTAGTGTTTGCATGTGTGCCTGATTTCAAGCTACACCGAAGGAATCACACCATAAGGCTGTGAAACATATTCTTCGATATCTAGCTCACACACCAACACTTGGATTATGGTACCCCAAGGGCTCGGCTTTTGATCTCATTGGATATTCTGACTCTAACTATGCTGGTGATCGTGTGGACCGCAAATCAACATCTGGTACATGTCATTTCCTCGGACGATCTTTGGTCTGTTGGTCCTCAAAGAAACAAAACTCCGTATCTCTGTCTACTGCTGAAGCTGGAGTACATTACTGCTAGTTCTTGCTGTGCTCAATTGCTGTGGATGAAGCAAACTCTCAAGGACTACGGCGTCAATGTGAAGAATGTGCCTCTCTTCTGTGACAATGAGAGTGCCATCAAGATTGCTCACAACCCAGTTCAGCACTCGAAGACAAAGCACATTCATATTCGTCATCATTATCTTCGTGATCATGTGTTGAAGGGCGACATTCCTATTGAGCATGTGAAGACTGAAGAACAACTAGCCGATATCTTCACAAAGCCCTTGGATGAGAAGAAATTTAGCAAGTTGTGGTGTGAGCTAAATATCTTAGAATCTTCGAATGTTCTTTGAAAAGGACAGTCATCCTAACACTTATGCAAAATTGATGACTTAGATGTGCAACACATGAAGAAACATTTTTCTTCAAATCAATGAAGACTAACACTCTAAGTGTGAAGACATTAACAAAGAATTTGATTCTCAGAACCCTACGACAATTGTACGCGGTGTCTGAAATCATCATTCTTATACGGTGGGTAACGCCACCACAAAATGTTGAAAATATTCAATTGAGCTTTTCCTCAGTTCTTTGAAATTCCTCGGTTTTTTTTCAACTTTGCATTGTCTTCACTGTTTCGACATTTTACTTCATTGGCTATATATATATATATATATATATATATATATATATATATATATATATATATATATATGTGAGTTTATGTCCTCTACAACATTCACTTATGGCAAATTCCTCAAGTTGCTTTTTCTGCTAAGTGAATGTGATCGGACCCTACCCCCTCTATGCTAAACTCAACCCATTCTATTCACAAATTCTTCATGTGCGTTCTATTTGAAACTCGTTCAAAATCTTCATTGTGTCCTCGTCAGCTGAAGAAACTATGAACGAAACTTTAAAACCTATCTTATCTAAATTTTTGGCTTTGCCGCTCAAACCGTTCCACATCCCACGACAACACTTATCCATTCACTACGAGGAAAAGGGCTATAGCTGATATGGACATTAATGGTGCACCATGTATGTGGTACGCCACTGCTATATAGCAGTGGCGCACCAGATACAGGTGCGCCATTAGTGTCCTGATTACTAATGGCACACCAGACACACGGTGCGCCATTACTAGCAAATTTTATTTTTTATTTTTCCAAAACTATTTATGGCGCACCAGGGCACAGTGCGCCATTACTAGTTTTAACTAGTAATGGTGCACCACACGCTCGGTGCGCCACTACTGACAATTTTTTTTACTTTTTTTCAAAAGTAGTAATGGCGCACCTGGGCGAAGTGCGCCATTACTAGCTCAAACTAGTAATGGCGCACCACACCCACGGTGCGCCACTACTGAGAACTTTTTTTTGCAAAACTAGTAATGGCGCACCCCTGGCAGGTGCGCCGTTAGTAACCAGGGTTACTAATGGCGCATTTTTAGGTGGTGCGCCATTAGTAACCTGAGACCAGCTAGATATTTTGGACAGCCACCTACCACACTCACTTTCCCCACTTCATTCTCTCCTCCTCCTCCTCCAAGCTTGTCTTGGCTGCCTCCTCCTCCTCACCTCGTTTGCACCATAGATTCACCCAAATTAAGTGGTTAAATTACATTTTTTTTGATAGGTAAGTAAGGGGAAAGCTTTCTTTATGTTGTAGATCTACTTTTTTCTCCTCCAACAATGTGCACATGCACTTTTTATGGCCTAGCTAGATCTACGTATGTTTGTGGTGTTCCATATATGTTTGTGTTTATAGGTACCGGTATTTGAAATGCGATAGTTGCCAATATTTTGCCGGAATATTGATTCATTTCCGTTTCGGCGAGAATTTGGCACTATGCATTCTTTTTGGTCCTATTTTAGGCAAAGTCATGCCAAATTTTTTCTTGGTTCTAAAATATTGTTTCGCTCTACCCCGCAGGAGACCATGGTCCGCACGATGACCGAAGGCATCGTGAATAGGTTTTTGAGCTCCGCGAAGGCCGAGATGCTTCAAAAGAACGAGACGGAGATAAGATGTCCGTGTTGAAGATGCAAGCTGAAGAGCCTTATTGCGGACCCGGATTCCGGGCAGGTGCGGGACCACCTGCTCTTGCGTGGTTTCATGGATGACTATTGGTGGCAAGGTGATGAAGATGACTATGAAGTCATCCATGGGGGTTGGGCAACAAATGAGGAAGGGCAGCAAGACAACCACCACGGCGAGGGCGGGCGAGAAGACGAAGAATCTCCAGGACATGATCACGACGGTGATGTCGAACATGATGATGAGGAAGATCAAGACGAAGGGCATGATCATGAAGATGAAGATGCCGGAGCAGATGATGATGGACCATCGATGGGCTGGGTGCAGGACCCTCATATTCAAGAGCTGCTTCTCAAGCAGACGGATAACGCAAGAGCTACCGCCCGAGAGAAAGCCAAGCCGGATCAATTGGAGATAGACGTGGTTACTCCATTGTATGAAGGATTCAGGCCCGAGGATACCCTCCTGAAAGTAACGCTCATGGCTCTAGAGATGAAGGTAAAACACAAAATGACCGACGCATGCTTCGACAAGAACATGTCATTCTGGCACGAATGTCTTCCCAAGGGGAACAAGTGCCCGACCAGTTTCGAGGAGGCGAACAAAATCGTGTGTCCTCTAGATTTACCGCACGTGAAATACCATGTGTGCATGAACAATTGCATCATTTATCGGGACGAGCACGCGGAGTCTACCATATGTCCGGTGTGCGGCGTCACTCGATACAAGAAGAGGAAGAAAGCTCCTCGAAAAGTGGTGTGGTACTTTCCGATCACTCCTCGTCTGCAGTGGTATTTCGCGGACCCTAAGCTAGCAAAGCTCCTGCGTTGGCACGCGTATAGGGAGGAGAAGAAGCGAGAAGATGACGGAAATGATCTAGAGATAAATAAAAAAGACAAGATGCTGAGTCACCCTAAGGATGCGAGCCAGTGGCAACCGTTGAACTTCGAACACCCAGAATTTGGGGACGATCCAAGGAACATCATGCTGGGCGTGAGCACCGATGGAGTCAATCCGTTTGGCAGCCAGAGAAGCACACATAGCACCTGGCCTGTGTTTGTGTGGATGTACAACCTTCCCCCTGGTTGTGCATGAAGAGGAAGTACATTCACATAAGTATGCTAATTGAAGGGCCGAAACAACTAGGGAACGAGATCAATCTTTATCTGGGGCTGCTGAAAGAGGAGCTAGACACGCTGTGGAAAACGCCAGCCAATACGTGGGATGCCGCAGAGAAATAATATTTCCCTATGCGAACCGCACTTCTCACGACGGTGCACGACTTCTCGGTTATGGATATCTCGCCGTGCAGGTGGTCCATGGATTTTCTGGATGCGTCAGGTGCATGGATGACACAATGTATCGCCAGCTAGATAGAGATCCCGGGTCTTCGAAAACCGGGTTCATGGGACATCGAAGGTGGCTTCACGATGATGACCCATGGAGAAAATGCAAGGATCTGTTCGATGGTGAAACCGAACCCCGAAGACGCCCGCGTACAAGGAGCGGCGAGGAAATAGACGAGTTGTTGAAAAATTGGAAAGATTGCCCACTGCCAGGAAAGAAGCAAAAGGCGCCAGAGCCAGGAAAGAAGCGAAAGGCGCCAGAGCCGCTGCTGAAGGTATGGAAAACGAGGTCTGTTTTCTGGGACTTGCTGTACTAGAAGATCCACCGTGTGCCTCACAGCCTTGATGTCATGCATATCATGAAGAACGTGTGCAAGAGTCTGCTTAGTACCCTGCTCAACATGCCAGAGAGGACCAAAGATGGGCCAAAAGCAAGGGAAAACTTGAAATCAATTGGCATCAGGGAGGAGCTTCACGCTAATGATGATGATGAGGCGAAGCAGGACACGGAAAGTCATCGCAAAGGCAAAAAGGCCAAGAAGACCAGAAATGACTACCCTCCGCGTGCTTCACTCTAAGTCAGGAGGAGATCGAGCAGTTTTTCACCTGCCTCATAGGAGTAAAACTTCCTTACGGTTACGCGGGGAAGATAATCAGATACCTAGACTCAGTGAAGCAGAAGTTCAGCGGGATGAAGTCTCACGACTACCACGTGCTGATGACGCAGATACTTCCAGTTGCAATCCGTGGGATCATGGACGCGCACGTCCGTGAAACCATATTTGGCCTATGCAACTTTTTCGACGTCATCTCCCGGAAGTCGGTTGGCGTGAGGCAACTCAGAAGGCTACAGGAAGAGATCATGGTGATACTATGTGAGCTTGAGATGTACTTCCCACCCGCATTCTTCGATGTTATGGTGCATCTGCTGGTCCATATCATGGAAGATATCAACCAACTCGGGCCGACGTTCCTGCATAGCATGATGCCGTTCGAAAGGATGAATGGTGTCATCAAAGGATACGTTCGCAACATGTCACGTCTAGAGGGAAGCATAGCCAGGGGCTTTCTGACCGAAGAGTGCATCTCCTACTGCATGAATTATCTAGGCATCGAGAACCCCGTTGGTCTGCCCGTCAACAGGCACCTCGACAGGCTCGCTGCATGGGGTCACCGCGAGGGTCACCGCAAAATGCATGTCGACTTCGAGGGTCGACTCGCCGACTTTAAAAGAGCAAACCTAGTCGCGCTACAACACATAGATGTGGTCGATCCTTGGGTGGTAGAGCACAAAACCTTTATTGAGAAGACATACAATGACCGAGGCCAACAGAGGACAGACAGAGATATAATCAAAGAGCACAACTCATGTTTCATGCGTTGGTTCAAGAAGAAGCTTCTGTCGTACCCTTTACATGAGGATTCTTCCGAATAAAAACTCATATTCGCCTTGTCACAGGGCGCCGAGCACAACCTGATGACCTATGAGGCGTACGATATCAACGACTACACATTCTACACCAAGGACAAGGACATGAAGAGCGATGGTTATCAGAACTCCGGGGTAACGATGGAATCCTACACCGGTAAAGACAAGGATAGATATTACGGAAGGATCGAGGAGATCTGGGAGTTGAGCTACGCTAGAGAGAAGGTCCCGATGTTCCGTGTCAGATGGGCCAAGAGCGTCATAAAAGTAGACCTGTATTTCACCACCATGGTTATACCCAAAGCCAAATCCAAGACCGCGGGTGCAAACGTCACCGCGAAAAATGAGCCATGGGTACTGGCTTCCCAAGTGGACCAATGCTTCTTCATTACCGACCTGTCAAAGCCCAGTCGTGTTGTCGTGAGGAGAGGCAAAAGGAAGGTCATCAGAATGGATGGATTCGCCAATGAGCAAGACTTCAACAAGTACGGCGACCCGAAAATGGAACATGACGACGACGTTGAAGTGCCATACACCACAAGAAGAAGCAGGACCACCCTACCTAAAGGACGTCCGTTCAACAGAAGAACTCCATTTGCGAAAAAGAAGGGCAAGAAGATTGTGAAAAGATAGCTAGCTAAGATCGATTGTATTTAAATCGTAGTCTTCATTTCTTGATTTTATTTCAACATTTTGAAATGATATTTCTTCTGTTCTAGTCCTCATGAATATTGAATTTGTTAATATTTTTTGAACTCATGAATATTTTTAAATTTCATGGGCACTTTTTGAATTCACGAATATTCTTCAAATTCAATGATATTATTTTCATATTCATAAATGTTTTACCAATTCACAAATGAATGCAACTAAAAATCCAAAAAAATATTGATGATACTTTTAAATAACAAATTTGATGATATTTTCAAATAACAAATTTGATGATATTTTCAATTAAAAATAAAAAAAACAAATTTGATGATATTTTCAAAAAAAACAAATTTGATGATATTTGATGATATCTTCTGTTCTAGTCCTCAAGAAAATAACAAATTTGATAAAAAAACAAATTATTAGATGCAACAAAAAATAATGAAAAAAAGTTACTAATGGCGCACCAGAGGAGGGTGCGCCATTCCTATCAGAAAAAGGTTACTAATGGCGCACCAGAGGATGGTGCGCCATTGCTATCAGTGTTTTTATGGCGCACCCCTAGATGGTGCGCCATTACTAACATTCCCCCTCTAGCTGGATACCCCTTCGCCCGATCCCTCTTCCCTCTCCCTCGCCAGATCCCCCTTCCCTTCCTCGCCACACCCGCTCCAACGACCCCCGTGCCCGCTTCAAAGACCCCCGCGCCCGCTCCGACGACCCCTGCGCCCGCTCCACACCCGCTCCGGCTCCCCTGTTGGATAAGGCCGAGCCAGGCCCCTGTGCAAACCCTAGCACCTCCCACTTCCCCTCCCCTCGCGCTGCTTCACCCGACTAGGTCGTCGCCGTCACCGCATCGTCCCTGCGACCACTGTCATCCCCGCACCCCACCAAGGAGTCCAGGAGCTCTGCAGTGTTCTTCTACGTCATTTACGGCCACCCGTTCGAGCTCGACGACTCTGCATCATGCAGATCGAGGTCTTCTTCCACCTCTGGCTACCGCGGCATCACCGTCGATCCACGTCACCTCGTCAACCCCGGCCCCGCACGAGCACACCATTGTCTTCCTCTCGGTGAACTGCACCGGTTCCCCTCCCCCCCTTCGATTTCGTCGTCGTAGAATGTCGCACCATCGTGTCCCAGCTCCTGGTTGCCGCCACCGTGCCCGTGCTCCCCTCGGCCCCTGGCCCCGCCCAGGCGCGCTCACCGCACCGCGACCGCGCCTCCACTACACTTGGCCCGCGCCCGGCCGTATCGCAAGTTTTCTAGATGAGCTGCTGCTAGTTAGTTCCCCTTAGACTACATTCTAGATTGCATAGCATAACTCCAGAATTTTGTCATTGCACACCTGCGCATATATTTGAGTTTGTGAGGAATGCCTGGTTTGACGTGAACAGGCCTAGGCTATTTGTCAGACCCACATAATACTTATTGCCAAGCATCGTCGGGGTAAGATCAACCTGGCAGTAAAACAATCATTATAGACATAGATACCAGACTAGATGCATACCATAAGGCCTGAAAGGGAAATGTCTGAGATCTAGCGATAGTTCTGAACACCATCAAACCTGACTGGTGTTGCTGAAGCCATATATGATCTTTGTAAGGACGAGCAATGCGAGACGCCTATGGTGTGCACGTGAGAGAGGATGACCATGTCCTGAGCTGTGAGGTCCTTCAGTTGAAGTCACCAACCAGCTCAGAAGCTGTTGAGAGCGGCGACTAGTGAGGGTAGGTTGTCGAGGACGTTCTGGTCAGTGGACATCCTGCCGCCGCGGCGCCCAGCAGGCACCTTGTGAGCAACATTTCCTCCTAGCGCGATGCTGTCATGGGCGGCGAAGGCAAGGATGTCCGCGCATGAGACTGTCTTGGGGCATTGGGCCTTGATGGCCTTCTCTGCAGTTTCAGTTACCTGGAACCCATGGAGGCTGGGTTTGTTGGGAATGACGTCTTTCTCAGAAGTTTTGTTTGCCGTTGAGTCAATCCGGATTCAGGACTGAGCCATCACAACCTTGTTAGCATATTGTAATTTTGTTTTATGACAGCAGATCACCTCGCAAATATTTGTTTGAGTATGAACGTGGGCATTAGATTTGAAGATAGATATATATGCTGGTTGCTCATTTGCATTTTGTTAACATGCATGTTTCTTGTTGGTATATACAGAAGCAGTGTTGACTGATCAATATTGCATATCAGCTTTATCTTTTTGGGCCATATGCTGGCTAAATGCAAATTTGTCATACAAATTTAGACTTTAACGAGAATGCGTGCCACTAACCAATCTTTGCATGTGTGTTGGGAGTTTTGACAGAGCAAATATATGAGTGATCAGTGAAATATGTTGGACATAATTCTATGTTTGGATTTGGGTGAATGTAACCAGACTTATACTCTCAGATTTTGTCATAGTTGATGGTGTGGGGACTTATAATGTGATAAAGTATATACGTTGTTGCAACACACCTCCATATGAAAGTAGAGGCACATTGTCATGCTAGTTTGCTGGGTTTTGTCTCCGACCATCGTGTCGTGATGATTTTGCAGGTACCCCGAGAGGCCCTTGAGTTTGCCGGAATGTCGATTAACTTCCGTTTCGGCAAATTCGGGTACTCCATATGTCCTATTTTCAGAAAAGGTCATGCTGAAATTTTCTGTGAATTTTAGTATGACTTTGCTAAAAATAGGACATATGGGGTACTTGCGACTAATGCATGGGCCGGGGTATCTTAGTACTTAATTAAGTAGGATCAACTGCCTCTTGTGTTATGCATGGGCCTCAGCGTCGACAAACCCTAAATGATAAAACCTTGGCTTTTATGGTGCCTCGGTGTCGATAAAAACCTAAATGATGAAAGCTTAGGCTTTTAGGGTGCCTCGGCGTCGACAAACCCTAAATGATAAAAGCTTAGCTTTTAGGATGCCTCGGTGTCGACAAACCCTAAATGATGAGACCATGATCTTGTTCCTTGACAATAACCAACTTTTTGACCAAATTCTTTTCCTATTTAGAGCGAAACATGGCCCACAACGATGAGGCCAGCGGTTCGGGCAAGGCATTCTGGGAGCTGTCCCAGGAGATGGAGGAAGAACCTCACCACTATGAGGACGCCGCGGAAGACACCGATCCCGACTACACAACCCCTAGTGGCGTCGGGATGACACCACTGATGGTACCACCGAGGATGCCACCACTGATGATGGCGGCGCACGCACAGATGGTAGCCAACCAAAGCGGCAACGGAAGGACCGGCGCCCGAACGTGCTCGGCATCGTCAAGGAGGAATTTACTGAAGTGTCCTCCAAGGGGCATCCAACGGCGCCCAAAGAAATAGTCAAGGGGTACGCGGGACAGCTCGGGTGCATTCTCCGAAGCACTGTCTCGATCAACACCGAGAACCTAAGGCATTGTGACCGAGGGAATTTGCGCAACCTCCTCTTCACGAAGCTGCACGAACGATACAAGTTCCCGGTGACTTCGCAAACACACGCCTCTCAGGGAATAAAGTGAACAGTGCCGCCCTCATGAAGATGAGCACGACCCTAGCTACTTGGAGAGCCTCGGTGAAGAGCATGATTGAAAAAGCTGATAGTTATGAGAAGATCAAGGAGAAAAATCCTTCGATCAGCGAAGATGACTACCGGGAGTTCAAGATCAAGTGCGAGAGCAACGCATCTGCGGAATCAAGTCAGTGGGGGAAAGAGATGCGGGACTTGAACTTAGGGGTCCACAAACTCGGTCCCGGCGGTTACAGAGTGGCGGAACCTATATGGGACAAGGAGGACGCGGAGCATGCCGAGAAAGGCCTACCACCCCTCTTCGAGAAATACCGTGACAAGCAGACCAGGAACTATGTCATGGCCCGGTACAAGATTGACCCGGTAACCAAGGAGCTTACCACGGATCTGAAGACCAATGCACTTGAGCGTGTTCTGGTAAGGAATACACCCCCACGTAATTAGCTCCATATGGTTGCATTCTAATTAATGAAGCCAAATTTCTAAATGGTTCACGTTCCTTCCGCAGGACACTAAAAGCAATAGCGCGGGGTCGTCTCAGAGCTCCCCTTTTGACACCCCTTTAAATAGGGCGTTGAACGTAATGAAAAACAAGGATAAGCTCAGTAAGCCAACATCAGCTGGTCGTGTGGCCGGCAAAGGCTTGTCCACGAAATGGTCGGAGTACTATACCACTGGGCGAAAGGAGAGAAAGACCAGCTCAGAAAGCCAGGAGTGCGAGGTTCAACAACTCAAGGCACAAGTGGCGCGGATTCCGGAGATCGTCGAAGAGCAAGTGCGAGACCAACTGGGAGCGACGATCACCGCCATTATGCCTACCTTGGTTTCTGGGCTGCAGGCGTGGATTGCGGGCAGCCAACAGGGGCCGCCCCCGATTCCCAGCTTCATGGGCAGCAACTTGTGCAATGCGCCGGCGGCACCATTGGTGTCTCTAGCGGAGGCGGCATTGGTGTCTCCCGCGGCGGCGGCGGCATTGCAGCTTAATACACCCGGGTGTGGGAAGAATACGCCGGCCGGCACCTCGGCAGCAAGCGGCCCCTCCGTCACTTGCACGCCCGCCGTTGGCGGTGCCTCGACATTTGCCGAGCTCGACGCCATCACGGTAAATAATTAAGCCTCTCTTCCGATGAATTCATCTCCTTGCGTTTAACTAGGCATCCCTGACACCCTAAATGTTTTCGCAGGGCGCCGCCGACGTTCCGTGCACTCTCCTGCACTTCGTGAACGACGAGTTGGTCGATGTTGCCAAGGGCAGAATCGTTCAACCGGGCAACCCCGTGTTCCACGGTAATCAGATGCCACCCACCGTTTATAGGGTTCAACTGGTTCGGGTGCAGCCGGGCTTCGACGACATGTTACCTCCATATCGACCCCATGGGGCTGATGAAGATGATGTGATGACCCTCAGCGCCTGCATAAGCTGGCCCATGCTTTGGCTGAAGATCCAGATTCTTTTGGGGCGGAGGAGACCACCCCACAGACAACACCACCAGTCGTGTCGGCGCCAAGCCATGGCAAGACCCTCGCAATGCTATCGGACATGCCGGACATGGATATGGCACAGGATCCGGACATGCATATGGCATAGGATCCGGATGACAATGACGATGGTACATTTACCAACTTCGATAAGTACTTCAACGAACATGTGTATGGTGACGAATTCTTGGGGCCTCCTTCTCAAGAACCCAACCCTGCAAAAGACAATCTAGCTGGTACCACGGAGAAACCCAGTTGCAACAGGCATCGTCTGGCGTTCAGTTCTCAAGAGACGCCTCCAGCTGCCGCCTTCACCGAGCCTCATATAGCCGAGGTGCAAAATATTATCATCCCCAACACACTCAAGAAGGCTGTTTGTGAGAAGAACTCGATCCCATTACAACAAAAGAAGAAGGGATGGAAAAGAAAGAGTAACAAGGGTGCGTGCCAGCCGACACCGAATATGATCCGTGCTTAGGACGGGCCACCTTCACCTAAGGATTTCTCGAGGAGGGTGCATGTGGCGGGTAGGCCGATGCTACTGACTAATCTGCTCAATGCTGCAACCGGTGCTATGTGGAGTCTGCATGACAGTGTTCTTTCTTTGGAGAAGCGGCGTCTCTGAGAGAATGATGTGGCATACCCGGTTTTCGTGGCCAAGGTGCCAGAGGGCAAGGGCTTTGTGGATAGCGCCATCGGGGGTATGATCGTCCTGCGGTTTGATGACATCTTCACTATGTTTAACCTTCATCCGCTGCACTACACCTTCATTCGGCTATTTTCGGTGAGTATGGAGATGCGGATCATTAGAGACAAGACCCCGGACATCGTGATAGTCGACCCCTTCTACATGTGTGCCAAGATCTTCGGCAGTGCTGGGGACCGGCAATTCACGAGTTCATACCTCAAAGGCGTCATTCTGGCAAACCCAGATAAGGATAACTTCCTCGTGCCTTACTTTCCCGAGTAAGTCATCCCCTCACCGCCCCGTAACATATGATTTCTTAGATTTCGATCATTCTTTTTTCTAACATTCCATGTTTTGTGCAGTGACACACATTGCACACTCATCCTCTTAAGCCCAAAATATTCCATGGCCACGTATTTTGACTCCCACCGTCAGTCGAAGAAAGACTACACAAATATCAAGAAAGTTGTTGATGATGTTATCCTCGGCTACGCCAGATCTGGAGGCACCTTCAGCAGGCCAATTCATAGGTATAGCAAGCTCATGTTCGCCCACAAAACGACGTTCCCCTACGTCAAGCAGCCTCCTGGCGGTCAGAAGGATGCCTACTACGCCCTCCATCACATGCGGGCGATCGTACGAGACCATAATCACCTTCTGCTACCAAATAATCTCAAAGATTGGGCTGCAAGATTGTCGGCAATCCAGGACGCAGACATCAGACAAGAATTCTTTCGCATCCAGTCGGAGTTTGCGGAAATCATCCATCAAGATGTCCTTCATACCTCAGGGCAGTTCTACCTCAGATATCAACCATCCAACAGTGAGATAGAAACAATGCTACAAATGCAGGCTGACAACGCCCGCGATTTCGTGACCATCATGACAGACGGCGGCTTCATTCATGCTCCGGTCCCCGAGTCGAGTTGAAAGTAGTGATGCTATGTGTAGTTTTGAAATATCGATTAGCTCATGTTGTAATTAAACTTTAATGAGCTTGTATGTCTCTTTGGTTTGGACAGTCGCTCAACTTATATGTAATCGATGCTATTTATTAGTAGGACCATGAATCGTGCTATTAATGTCTTTCTTTTCTCTTCCTATCCTTTTGTTGCATACTTATATATTGCTTATGTATTGTCTGTGAATTGCTACTAACGTTTTGTTTGGCTAGTGCATAGAGATGTCATCGTATGTCGTGTACAAGGGTAAGGTTCCCAGAGTCTATGACGACTGGGAGGAGTGTCGGAGATAGGTTCACCGTTTCAGCGGTAACAGTTACAAAGGGTACACCACTAGGGCGAAGGCGGAAGCTAGATACGCGTGCTATCTAGCGGGAGAGAGGAGGGAGCGGAGGATGAACCGGATGAAGACCAGTTTCATCATGATGATGCTAATCGTGATGACCGCAGCTCTCTTCTATGTGATGGTAGTTTAGATGATCAATATCGACTTGTAATGTGAAGACAAACTCGCTACTCGCGGTCTCGAGACTTGTAATGTTCTAACTTTGTTCGGTATTTTGAATTCGGAGACTAGCTAATATGATGAATTGTATTCGAAGACTAATCTTCTATTGTATTCGATAAATCTGTTGTTGCTGTGTGGTGCTGTCTATATTCTGTGCAGTAATATATTTTGTAACCTGTGCAAATATCAGACAAAAAAATTTCTAATATTCATACTAGTGGCGCACCATACAGCACATTAGTGGCGCACTGTTGTAAAAATACTAGTGGCGCATTGTCTGTTAGTGCGCCATTAGTAACCCAGAGCAGAAGGTAAATATGGCCCCCTGGGAGGCATACTAATGGCGCACCATGGGACATACTAATGGCGCACTCCCTAGTGTGCCACTACTGTCTGATATACTAATGGCGTGATGATAGTGACGCACCTGTAGTGCGCCATTAATGGCCAAAACAGGTGTGCCACTAACATGCCTTTTCCTAGTAGTGATTCACCCACGATCTCACACGATCTCCACTTCTCAGTACGTGGGTGACACATGTCAATTGAATGAGAAGGGTCAGGGGCACGTTCGTCCAAATTCTTTAGGCAACCAGTTTTTCACCATGGCTATAAATACCCCCTCCCCTTCCTCACTTCTCTTTTACTCCGCTCGACCTCACTCCAGCTCGAGCTTCTCAAATCCTAGCACCGCCGCTACTTCATCGTCGCCGGTGAGGAAGAGCTTCACTGCCTCGACCTCATCGCTGTCGTACTCGCGCCGGCCGTGGATTTCTTCACCCTGCCGCCGCCGTAGCTGTCTTCCTCTGCCGAGTTAGGGCGTGGAAGATCTACACTGACGAACTTCACATCTCCACTTCCCAGTTCGTCGTGTTCTTTGTCCAGGGTAATTAAAAGTTACTTTTACTTCCCTCTTTGATTCAAATGATTTCTACAAAATCCTCAAAGGTGTTTTTTTTTCATATCTTCACACACTAAAACACCTCAGATGTCATCTGTTCTTGATTCATTTCTCTAAGCTATGTTTTTCTTCAAGATTCCTTAAATGTGTGGATTTTCGATCTATACATCTCTGGAACCTAAGACAAAGAACACTTAGTGAAATTCTTCAAGACTCATCTGGTCAAATTCCTCAAACTTGTTCTTTTTGAAAAACCATTGAGAATGCATATGACCTCTCCAAATACCTCACAACTATACTCTATTCACAGGTACTCATGTCAGCTGTTGAATCACTAGGTTCTCATCAACTTAACTCATTTAAAGCGTTCCTCGAAGAAAAGTTCCATACATCTTCAGAGAATTCCATTGTTCAAATTCCTCAACTGAAGAAAATGGCTGGCGGTAAGAAGCCACAGAAAGGAGGAAAGAGGCCTGAGGTCAACACTGCCTTTCAAATCCCTGAGCACATCTATGCTCGGTACTACACACCCCCCGAGGAAGATAAAAATCAGCGCAAGGTGCGCATTGAAAAGTTTGAGAGGAGATGGGCAATAGAGTGGAGGGAGTACAGATATGTTACTCCAAAATACATGAAGAAATTCGCTCTAAATCCTCCATGCCCAAAACCTCCGTTGGCACCTGGCCAAGAAGCAGATCCCACCAGCCTCAAGCGCGGTGAGGATTATCCTGATGAATGGGCCAAGCGACATGCCAAGTTGGCCAGACAAGCAAGAGAAGCAGTGAGGAAATTCAATGAAGACTCTACTGCTGCTGCCACTGCTGAGGCCTCTGCAAGCAAGCCAAAGAAGGCCATGCCAAAGAAGCCTGCTCACAAGCCAAGTGCTTCTCCCTCAATGCCCTCACGGCCAAGTTCCTCAGCTATGCCCTCACGGCCAGATTCCTCAAAGCCCTCACGGCAAATTCCTCATGCTGCTCCTGCTCCTTCAAAATCCTCATCTCCTCCGCTCAAGTCCTCAACTGCTCCGACAAAATCCTGAGCACCTGCGCATCTCGCCACGTGCCAAAGGACGAAGGGCATTTCTATTGCCTCAGGAGCATCCGCTAGTTCCTCAGCACCACTGCATTCTTCAACTGGTCCCACTCTATTGAAGACCAAGGCAACTACTGGACGAGGCTCTCGACCAAGTCCTCAAAAGAAGCAGGTCGCTTTTCAAGTACCGTCAGATGAAGACGAAGCTGATGATGAGGAACTTGCCGAATCATCAGAGATAGGAAAGTCAGGGCCGCTAGAGCCAAGGGCACAAGTGCGCCTCTGCTTTTGGATCCAAAGTTGATCCTTGAGTACATTGACCTATGGCACAAGGACCCAAATACTCCTATGCCTGATTTCAAGCTGACTCCTGGCCAAAGTCATATGTTGACTCACTTCATACAAGAAGAGAAATGGAAGATGAAGATGTGGACATTGGCTATACCACACCCGTGCTAAGTGATGATTTCTGGGAAAGTCAGCACCCCAACTCTCCACTCTTCACACCATTGCAACAAATTCCTCAGTCCCCGGTAACTACTGTACAAATGGGATCTGATGAACCTCATGCCACACCATCTGTCCATGAAGAAATTCCAGCCACTAGTGCTGAAGAACATGTAAATGAAGAATTGAAGTCCCAGGCTGCCACTGAAGAAGCACCTGAAATTCCTCAGCCTGTGGAACCTGAGATCGAGATCCTGGAGGTTGTGATGTAATTGACTGACACTCCTCACCCTAAGCCAAAGGATCCATTCTCAAAGAAGCAGAAATTCAAGGCTGATGATTTCTTCGGAGAGCACGTGTTCTTCACTGACTACAACCCTTATGATTCTGCTCGTCTTAGAAGAAAGCGCTTCTGGACTGCCAGCCAGGCCAACTTCTATTCTTCACTGCTTTTCAACAAGGACAAAATCTTCTACCATGAGCATATTCCTCATGTGGACATGGAATCATTGCCTTGTTTCACTCCTGTTCTCAATGTGCTTCATGGCGTAGGCCTCCTCAACTTTTGCACTGACATTGTTGATTGGAATGAAGAGCTCATTCTTCAGTTCTACGCTACACTACATATCACAGGTGATCCTGAAAATATCAACACCTGGGTCTTGGACTGGATGACCGATAATACTCACTATAAGGCACCGGCCTCTGAATTGCTTCATGCCCTGCCCATCAGTCCACCCAGTGAAGGAGCTCGCTGCCTGTACCAAGAACCTGAACTCACTGCTCATTACATGCAAGTGTTAATGAAGCTTCTGAAGCCCGGTCAAGTCCCAAGAACCAAATTCCTCGTAAAGGATTTACTCTATGTGCTCAGAACCGTCTATCGCATTCTGACGAGGACAATGAGTCCCATCAAAGGCCACGACTCATCTGATGAGGGAAAAGTTGGCATCATGAAGAATCTGCTATTCAATATCATTCATAGCATTCCTATCAACTATCACGATTTCTTCATGAGGACTGTGGCAAATGTTGCACTTTCTCTGTTCGAGCTGAAGCCTTATGCACCTTGGATTATGAGATTCCTCAGGATAAGGTCTTCACTCAACTACAAGGCTGATTTTCAGAATCACCTCAGCTACTTGCCCCCGATTGAAGTCCTCAAGCAGACTTTTTACTTCAACTGATGAAAGAGGCAAGGCTCCTGCTATCATTGATGAAGGCATTCGTCCATTGGATGGTCAGTTTCGCAAAGCTGCATCTTATTCCACAAATGATGACTCTGCCACTCATGATTCTGCTGCCCATGCCTCCAAGCCAAATCCTCAAGCCACTGCTCCTCGTGTGATGACTGACCGTGAACTTCTTCTTAGTCTTCACCAAAAGGTGGATCGAAACCATAAATGGGTTAAGCGTCAGTTTGGTTCATTTCTCCACAACATGACCGCTACACACAATGCAGTGAAGAAAAACCACTACTACCTCCATGAGGTTTTCGGTCGCACCTGGGCTATTCTGTCCCATGTCTATAGTGAAGAAGATCTAAAGAAAATGGGTCTCAAGGAAGATTTTGACTGGTCTGCACCTCCACCGAAGAAATGCAAGAAGGTCAATGTCCCTTCCTTGGTGGCCAGCTCTTATTCTTCACCGCGCGACACCGATGAGCATGAAGACTTGGATGACACTGCGGCAGGCCCTACATCAACAAACGACCCCAACAATGCTGGCGCTCCTTCATCAACTTGACATTCTTCAGGGGCGTTAGTCCTCATTTTCGATCCTTTTGTTCATTTAATGACAAAGGGGGAGAAATTTGAGTTAGTCTTCAAGCGGGTCTATCTTATATGGGTGTTTTTTGCTAAGTTACAACTCCCGTTCTTCTAAAACTTTATTGGATCGAGTTGTAAACTTAAACCCGATGGTGCTCTGATACTTTTGATGCGTTTTTCTGCATGCTTACTCCTCATATATGTTAATGCACGCATGCTGAATTACTCAATCACCATATTTCATCATGCATTTCAAATTCTTCATATTATGTCAAATGCGTGTATGAATTACAAGATATAGGGGGAGATCTCCATGATTCTATTCTTCAAAGTGTGCAATGCTTCAAAAGCAAATTCCTCACTATGCACACCTTCAGGGGGAGTTCTTCTATATCTTGCAATCAAATTCCTCAATATCAGTATTTACACTTCATATGTTTATCCCCGTTGAAAATTTAACCTATATTGTCATCAATCACCAAAGAGGGGCATCTAGTGCCCCTTAGTGATTTTGGTGTATTGAAGACTTATAGGTTAAGGGGCTAATGTGTTTATGAGTGTACACATGTCTATAAGACTATGAGGAGTTTGATATTTACAGAGAAAGTCGACCCCTAAAAATGAAGTTCTTCGACTGAAGACTGTGGATTTTTGAAGACTTTCTGAAGACTTTGAAAGTGAAGAAATTGGTGTGACCTTGAAGACTTGGTATTCACTCGAGGAACATGAAGCGTGAAGACTTTTGTTTTCGTAGTTTCATTTTCTCTTTCTTGAGTTATAGGAAACACTGTACTGTTAAAGGGGGTCGAGGAAATACGAAAGAAAAATTTCCATGTGATGCTCAACTCAAAATCCTACACCTACCAATCCCTTCGAGTAAAGCCATTGGAAATCTCATACAGTTTAGTCATATTCTTCAGTGACAGAGACGAAGTTCTTCTGGTCTCTGAGGAATTTGTTCTGACTGAGGAGTTAGGAATTCGCCAGTGCGGATTGCCTACATAGTGAGGAACATGATAGCCCTGAGGAATTTGATACTCAAATTTCCGACCGTTGTTGTGCCTTGTGCCAGCTGTCCCAAAATATCTACCCACCTAACGGTCATATCATTGAAGGGCATTTATGTCTTATCATGTCGGGCTGCTCCCTAGGCTATAAATAGCCGCCCCCTACAACCACTACCTGGTTGGCTGCTCCGAGAGAAACTGACACTTGTCATTTGAGAGCATCCCATCCTCCGAGGACTTTGAGTGAAAATCATCAAGTGAGGAAAACCCAAACCCAAACACCTACAAACCCCAAGTGATTAAGCATCACTGAAGAGATTGATCCTGCATGGATCTGACGCTTCTTACCTTTGAAGACTGTGCATCTTCCAGACGGTTAGGCGTCATGGTCTAGAGCATCCAAGAGGAATTGTGGATCGCCGAGTGACCGAGTTTGTGATGGTTCGAAAGTCACCTGAAGACTTTCCACGAGTGATTGGGTGAGGTCTGTGTGACCTTAGATCAAGGGGAATACAGTGAGGACTGAGTGTTCTGATTTGCGTGTTCAGGACTGGGTGTCCGGGACTGTGTGTCCTCAGGTTTAAATACCTAGCCGCCCTAACCAGACGTACAACTGTCACAGTAGTTGGAACTGGTCTACCAAATCATTGTCTTCACCATGCTACCTGGTTCCATTTCCTCAACCCTTCCATTTCCTCAGTTATGTGTTGAGTGCTTGTTCATATCTGTTTGAAGACTTTGACTAAAGACTTTCTCAATTTCCTCAGTTCAATTTCTTCAGTCTGTTTGTCTTCATCCTGTGTCATCCTGTGTTTACGCTTTCCGTACTCTGTGCTTGTCTTCATTTCATCATGATGACCATGCTTGTGTTATGTTATGTTTACTTCTGAGTACTTATTCCGCTGCAAGTAGTTCTTCGCTAAGGAATTTCCTCACCCTGAAATTCCTCAGTGAAGAATTCCTAAAAATCTCCTATTCACCCCCCCTCTAGTCGATATAACGCACTTTCAACTATGATGTGGAACGAATAGAAGAATTCGTTGCTTTTATGGGTGCTTATGAAATTGAATCTTTGTTTAAAGAGTGTGAAAATCTTGATGATGCTGTTTACAGACCCAAATTTTTTTCCATACTTAAATATTGCTATGAAAACTATGAATTCAATTCCGATATTGATGATTTTATTGAGAAAGTCTCTGCTGTCCAAGAAGAGACTAATATTTTGCAGGAGTCTATGGAAGAAGAAATTGATGAAAATGTGAGCTCATTAGATGAAAAAGATGATGAGGAGAGCGAAGAACAAAAGGAGGAAGAGCGGATTAGCTACCCGTGCCCACCTTCGAATGAGAGTAACTCTTCAACTCATACGTTGTTTAATTGCCCTTCGTGCTTACCGAAGGATGATTGCTATGATGATTGTTATGATCCTGTTGATTCTTTTGAAATATCCCTTTTTGATGATGCTTGCTATGCTTGTGGACAAGATGCCAACATGAATTATGCTTATGGAGATGAACTTGCTATAGTTCCTTATGTTAAACATGAAATTGTTGCTATTGCACCCACGCATGATAGTCCTATTATCTATTTGGATTCTCCCGGCTACACTATATCGGAGAAGTTTGCCCTTATTAAGGATTATATTGTTGGGTTGCATTTTACTATTACACATGATGATTTTGATAGATATAATATGCATGTGCTTGCTGCTCCTACTTGCAATTATTATGAGAGAGGAACTACATCTCTGCCTGTCCTTGTTTCCAATATGATAAAGTTGCAAGAAACTGTTTATACTATGCATTGGCCTTTACTATGTTTGCATGAATTGTTCTTTTATGACATGTCGATGCATAGGAAGAGATTTATACTTCGTCGTTGCATGATATATGTTACTTTTTGCTCACTACTAAATCACAAATCATTGTTAATTAAAATTGGCTTTGATATACCTTGGGATCCGGGTGGATTCATTACTTGAGCACCATATGCCTAGCTTAATGGCTTTTAAGAAAGCGCTACCAGGGAGACAGCCCGGAAGTTTTAGAGAGTCATTTATTTCTGTTGAGTGCTTTTATATAGTTTGAAAACAAAAAAATAAAGAGGGGAACCCAAAACTTTTCAAAATGGAAAGTGAAAGTGAGAGAGACAAGCATTGTTGAAGTGGGGGAGCTCCTTGAACTTTGTTCATGCTCACAGAAACTTTGTGAATCTTGATTATAGAAACTTTTCAACAAAAATAATTATCCCCTTGTACAATTCCATTGTATTATAAAAATAATGTGCCAAGATTTGCCTTTAGGATGTTTACGTTGCTTGTTGGTTTGTGCAGTGCAGAACAGAAACGTTGGCTGTAGTGCGCGATTTTACATTTTTTTACTGGAACGTCAAACGGTTCTGAAACTTTTTGTACTGTATATCTATGCAAATTTTTTATTTTCCTTTTTTCAGAATTTTTGGAGTACCAGAAGTATGGTGAATGTTCAGATTACTAAAGACTGTCCTGTTTAAGACATATTCTGTTTTTGATGCATAGTTTGCTTGTTTTGATGAAACTATCGATTTCTATCAGTGGATTAAGTCATGGAAAAGTTATATTACAGTAGCTACAATGTAAAAACAAAATATGAATTGGTTTGCAACAGTACTTAGAGTAGTGATTTGCTTTATTATACTAACGGATCTTACCGAACTTTTCGTTAAGTTTTGTGTGATTGAAGTTTTCAAATTTTGGGAGAGATCACGATGGATGAAGGAATAAGGAGTGGCAAGAGCCTAAGCTTGGGGATGCCCGAGACACCCCAAGGAAATATCCAAGGACTCCCAAGCAACCAAGGTTGGGGATGCCCCGAAAGGCATCCCCTCTTTCTTCTAACGATCATCGGTAATTTCACTTGGAGCTATATTTTTATTTGCACATGATATGTGTAAATCTTGGAGCGTCTTTTGCATTTAGTTTTCACTTTTATTTGATGCACCATGCTGGTATGAGATAGTCCTTGGTTGATTTATAGAATTATCATTGCACTTCACTTATATCTTTTGAGTATGGCTTTATAGAACGCTTCATGTGCTTCACTTATATCATTTGAAGTTTGGATTGCCTGTTTCTCTTCACATAGAAAACCGCCATTTGTAGAATGCTCTTTTTGCTTCACTTATATTTGTTAGAGCGTGGGCATATCTTTTGTAGAAAGAATTAAACTCTCTTGCTTCACTTATATCTATTTAGATAGATGACATGAATTGGTCATTCACATGGTTAGTCATAAAATCCTACATAAAACTTGTATATCACTGAATATGATATGTTTGATTCCTTGCAATAGTTTTGCAATATAAAGATGGTGATATTAGAGTCATGCTAGTGGGTAGTTGTGGATTGTAGAAATACTTGTGTTGAAGTTTGTGACTCCCGTAGCATGCACGTATGGTGAATCGTTATGTAACGAAGTTGGAGCATGAGGTATTTATTGATTGTCTTCCTTATGAGTGGCGGTCGGGGATGAGCGATGGTCTTTTCCTACCAATCTATCCCCCTAGGAGCATGCACATAGTACTTTGTTTCGATGACTAATAGATTTTTGCAATAAGTATGTGAGTTCTTTATGACTAATGTTGATTCCATGGATTATACGCACTCTCACCCTTCCATCATTGCTAGCCTCTTTGGTACCGTGCATTGCCCTTTCTCACCTCGAGAGTTGGTGCAAACTTCGCTGGTGCATCCAAACCCCGTGATACGATACGCTCTATCACACATAAGCCTCCTTATATCTTCCTCAAAACAGCCACCATACCAACCTATTATGGCATTTCCATAGCCATTCCGAGATATATTGCCATGCAACTTCCATCATCATCATATACATGACTTGAGCATTTATTGTCATATTGCTTTGCATGATCATAAGATAGCTAGCATGATGTTTTCATGGCTTGTCCGTTTTTTCATGTCATTGCTACACTAGATCATTGCACATCCCGGTACACCGCTGGAGGCATTCATATAGAGTCATATCTTTTGTTCTAGTATCGAGTTGTAATATTGAGTTGTAAGTAAATAAAAGTGTGATGATCATCATTATGAGAACATTGTTCCATGATCAAAATAAAAGTGGCCAAAGAAGCCCCCCCCCCCAAAGATAGAGGCCAAAGAAGCCTACATAAAAAGAGAAAAAAGAAGAAAAAAGAAAAAAAGAAAAGAAAAGGGGGAAAATGTTACTATCCTTTTACCACACTTGTGCTTCAGACTAGCACCATGTTCTTCATATAGAGAGTCCCTTGAGTTATCACTTTCATATACTAGTGGGAATTTTCATTATAGAACTTGGCTTGTATATTCCAACGATGGGCTTCCTCAAATGCCCTAGGTCTTCATGAGCAAGCAAGTTGGATGCACACCCACTTAGTTTCAGTTTGAGATTTCATACACTTATAGCTCTTAGTGCATCTGTTGCATGGCAATTCCTACTCCTCGCATTGACATCAATTGATGGGCATCTCCATAGCCCGTTGATTAGCCGCGTCAATGTGAGACTTTCTCCTTTTTTGTCTTCTCGACACAACCTCCACCATCATATTCTATTCCACCTATAGTGCTATGTCCATGGCTCACGCTCATGTATTGCGTGAAAGTTGAAAAGGTTTGAGAACGTCAAAAGTATGAAACAATTGCTTGGCTTGTCATCGGGGTTGTGCATGATTTGAATATTTTGTGTGGTGAAGATGGAGCATAGCCAGACTATATGATTTTGTAGGGATAACTTTCTTTGGCCATGTTATTTTGAAACGACATGATTGCTTTATTAGTATGCTTGAAGTATTATCGTCTTAATGTCAAATGATAGACTATTGCTTTGAATCACTCATGTCTTAATATTCATGCCATGATTAGATTACATGATCAAGATTATGCTAGGTAGCATTCCACATCAAAAATTATCTTTTTTATCATTTACCTACTCGAGGACGAGCAGGAATTAAGCTTGGGGATGCTGATACGTCTTCGTCATATCTATAATTTTTTTACTGTTCCATGCCAATATTCTACAACTTTCATATACTTTTGGCAACTTTCTATACTATTTTTGGGACTAACATATTGATCCAGTGCCTAGTGCCAGTTCCTGTTTGTTGCATATTTTTTGTTTCGCAGTAAATCCATATCAAACGGAGTCCAAACGGGATAAAAACTGACGGATATTTTTTTGGAATATATGTGATTTTTGGGAAGAAGAATCAATGTGAGACGATGCCCGAGGGGGCCACGAGGCAGGGGGCGCGCCCTGGTCCCTCGTGGCAACCCCGTAAGGTGATACGTCTCTGTCGTATCTACTTTCCAAACACTTTTGCCCTTGTTTTGGACTCTAACTTGCATGATTTGAATGGAACTAACCCGGACTGACGCTATTTTCAGCTGAATTACCATGGTATTATGTATGTGCGGAAACAAACGTTCTCGAAATGACCTGAAACTTCACGAAGCAACTTTTTGGAAAATATAAAAAAATACCTGCAAAAGATGAAGGTCGTGGGGCCCACCACCTGTCCACGAGGGTGGGGGCGCGCCTGCCCCCTGGGCGTGCCCCCTGCCTCGTGGGCCCCCTGGAGCTTTCGGGGAGAAAAAAATAGAGGAGAAGGATTCATCGAGTTTTATGATATGAAGCCGCCGCCAAGCCCTAAAACCTCTCGGGAGGGCTGATCTGGAGTCCGTTCGGGGCTCCAGAGAGGGGAATCCGTCGCTATCATCATCATCAACCATCCTCCATCACCAATTTCATGGTGCTCAGCGTCGTGCGTGAATAATTCCATCGTAGGCTTGCTGGACGGTGATGGGTTGGATGAGATTTATCATGTAATCGAGTTAGTTTTGTTAGGGTTTGATCCCTAGTATCCACTATGTTCTGAGATTGATGTTGCTATGACTTAGCTAAGCTTAATGCTTGTCACTAGGGCCCGAGTGCCATGATTTCAGATCTGAACCTATTATGTTTTCATCAATATATGAGAGTTCTTGATCCTATCTTGCAAGTCTATAGTTACCTACTATGTGTTATGATCCGGCAAACCCGAAGTGACAATAATCGGGACCACTCCCAGTGATGACCGTAGTTTGAGGAGTTCATGTATTCACTATGTGTTAATGCTTTGGTCCGGTACTCTATTAAAAGGAGGCCTTAATATCCCTTAGTTTCTGCTAGGACCCCGCTGCCACGGGAGGGTAGGACAAAAGATGTCATGCAAGTTCTTTTCCATAAGCGCGTATGACTATATTCGAAATACATGCCTACATTACATTGATGAATTGGAGCTAGTTCTGTGTCACCCCAGGTTATGACTGTTACATGATGAACCACATCCGGCTTAATTCTCTATCACCGATTCACTGCCTACGAGCTTCCCATATATTGTTCTTCGCTTATTTACTTTTCCGTTGCTACTATTACAATCACTACAAAATACCAAAAACATTACTTTTGTTATCATTACCTTTTTCTACCGTTACCACTACTATCATATTACTTTGCTACTAAATACTTTGCTGCATATATTAAGTTTTCAGGTGTGGTTGAATTGACAACTCAGCTGCTAATACTTGAGAATATTCTTTGGCTCCCCTTGTGTCGAATCAATAAATTTGGGTTGAATACTCTACCCTCGAAAACTGTTGCGATCCCCTATACTTGTGGGTTATCAAGACTATTTTCTAGCACCGTTGCCGGGGAGCATAGCTCTATTCTTTGAGTCACTTGGGATTTATATATGCTTATCATTATGAAGAACTTGAGAGATCCAAAAACCAAGATTTATCCCTCAACTACGAGGGGAGGTAAGGAACTGCCATCTAGCTCTGCACTTGATTCACCTTCTGTTTTGAGTATTGCGACACCTAAACCTACTTCTGCTATTCATTCTGATATGTCGCATGTTATTGATGTTGCCACTTCTGCTATGCATGATACTTATGATGAAACTACTTCTATGCTTGATACTACTATGCCACTTGGTGAATTTCTAGATGAACAACTTGCTAGGGTTAGAGATAATGAAATTATTGAAACTGATAATATTGACGAAAGTGATGATGAAGACTCTCCCCCTAATAAATATGAATTGACTGCTGTGCCCGAGGGTTATGTTCTGGATGAAGAATCTACTAGAGCTATTTTAGCTTGCAATGATAGATATGATCTAAATGAAGGAAATTTGCCCTAGAGGCAGTAATAAAGTTATTATTTATTTCCTTATATCATGATAAATGTTTATTATTCATGCTAGAATTGTATTAACCGGAAACATAATACATGTGTGAATACATAGACAAACAGATTGTCACTAGTATGCCTCTACTTGACTAGCTCACTGATCAAAGATGGTTATGTTTCCTAACCATAGACATGAGTTGTCATTTGATTAATGGGATCACATCATTAGGAGAATGATATGATTGACTTGACCCATTCCGTTAGCTTAGCACCCGATCGTTTAGTATGTTGCTATTGCTTTCTTCATGACTTATACATGTTCCAATGACTATGAGATTATGCAACTCCTGTTTACCGGAGGAACACTTTGTGTGCTACCAAACGTCACAACGTAACTGGGTGATTATAAAGGTGCTCTACAGGTGTCTCCAAAGGTACTTGTTGGGTTGGCATATTTTGAGATTAGGATTTGTCACTCCGATTGTCGGGGAGGTATCTCTGGGCCCTCTCGGTAATGCACATCACTTAAGCCTTGCAAGCATTGCAACTAATGAGTTAGTTGCGGGATGATGTATTACGGAACGAGTAAAGACACTTGCCGGTAATGAGATTGAACTAGGTATTGAGATACCGACGATCGAATCTCGGGCAAGTAACATACCGATGACAAAGGGAACAATGTATGTTGTTATGCGGTTTGACCGATAAAGATCTTCCTAGAATATGTGGGAGCCAATATGAACATCCAGGTTCGGCTATTGGTTATTGACCGGAGACATGTCTCGGTCATGTCTACATAGTTCTCGAACCCATAGGGTCCGCACACTTAAAGTTTCGATGACGGTTATATTATGAGTTTATATGTTTTGATGTACCGAAGGTTGTTCGAAGTCCGGGATGTGATCCCGGACATGACGAGGAGTCTCGAAATGGTCGAGACATGAATATTGATATATTGGGAGCCTATGTTTGGATATCGGAAGTGTTCCGGGTGGGCCTTAGTGGGCCTAGGTGGAAGAGAGGAGAGGCGGCTAGGGCTATGTCGTGCGCCCCTCCCCCCAGTCCGAATAGGACAAGGAGAAGGGGGCGGCGCCCCCCTTCCTTCTTCTCCTCCACTCTTTCCCCCTCCCAAGTCCTAATCCAACTAGGAAAGGGGGGGAGTCCTCCTGGCGCGCCTCCTCCCTGGCCGGCCGCACCCCCCTTGCTCCTTTATATACAGGGGCAGGGGGCACCGCATAGACACAACAATTGATCGTTTGATCTTTTAGCCGTGTGCAGTGCCCCCTCCACCATAGTCCACCTCAATATTGTTGTAGCGGTGCTTAGGCGAAGCCTTGCGTCGGTAAAACATCAACATCATCACCACACCGTCGTGCTGATGAAACTCTCCCTCAACACTCGGCTGGATCGGAGTTCGAGGGACGTCATCGGGCTGAACGTGTGCTGAACTCGGAGGTGCCGTACGTTCGGTACTTGATCGGTCGGATCGTGAAGACGTACGACTACATCAACCGCATTGTGCTAACGCTTCCGCTTTTGGTATACGAGGGTACGTGGACAACACTCTCCCCTCTCGTTGCTGTGCATCACCATGATCTTGCGTGTGCATAGGATTTTTTTAAAAAATTACTATGTTCCCCAACAGTGGTATCAGAGCCAGGTTTTATGCTTAGATGTCATATGCACGAGTAGAACACAAGTGAGTTGTGGGCGATATAAGTCATACTGCTTACCAGCATGTCATACTTGGGTTCGGCGGTATTGTTGGATGAAGCGGCCAGGACCGACATTACGTGTACGCTTATGCGAGACTGGTTCTACCGACGTGCTTTGCACACAGGTGGCTGGCGGGTGTCAGTTTCTCCAACTTTAGTTGAACCGAGTGTGGCTACGCCCGGTCCTTGTGAAGGTTAAAACAACACCAACTTGACAAACTATCGTTGTGGTTTTGATGCGTAGGTAAGCACGGTTCTTGCTAAGCCCGTAGCAGCCACGTAAAACTTGCAACAACAAAGTACAGGACGTCTAACTTGTTTTTGCAGGGCATGTTGTGATGTGATATGGTCAAGACATGATGCTAAATTTTATTGTATGAGATGATCATGTTTTGTAACCGAGTTATCGGCAACTGGCAGGATCCATATGGTTGTCGCTTTATTGTATGCAATGCAATCGCCCTATAATGCTTTACTTTATCACTAAGCGGTAGCGATAGTCGTGGAAGCATAAGATTGGCGAGACAACAACGATGCTACGATGGAGAACACGGTGTCGCATCAGTGACGATGGTGATCATGACGGTGCTTCAGAGATGGAGATCACAAGCACAAGATAATGATGGCCATATCATATCACTTATATTGATTGCATGTGATGTTTAGCTTTTATGCATCTTATCTTGCTTTGATTGACGGTAGCATTATAAGATGATCTCTCACCAAATTTCAAGATAAAAAGTGTTCTCCCTGAGTATGCACCATTGCCAAAGTTCGTCGTGCCCAGACACCACGTGATGATCGGGTGTGATAAGCTCTACGTCCATCTACAACGGGTGCAAGCCAGTTTTGCACACGCAGAATACTCAGGTTAAACTTGACGAGCCTAGCACATGCAGATATGGCCTCGGAACACTGAGACTGAAAGGTCAAGCGTGAATCATATAGTAGATATGATTATCATAGTGATGTTCACCATTGAAAACTACTCCATTTCACTTGATGATTGGTTATGGTTTAGTTGATTTGGATCACGTGATCACTTAGAAGATTAGAGGGATGTCTTTCTAAGTGGGAGTTCTTAAGTAATTTGATTAATTGAACTTAAATTTATCATGAACTTAGTACCTGATAGTATCTTGCTTGCCTATGTTTGATTGTAGATAGATGGCCGTGTTGTTGTTTCGTTGAATTTTAATGCATTCCTTGAGAAAGCAAAGTTGAAAGATGATGGTAGCAATTACACGGACTGGGACCGTAACTTGAGGATTATCCTCATTGCTGCTCAGAAGAATTACGTCCAGGAAGCACCGCTGGGTGTACCACTTGCGCCAGCAACTGCAGACATTGTGAATGACTGGCAGTCACGTGTTGATGACTACTCGATAGTTCAGTGTGCCATGCTTTACGGCTTAGAACCGGGACTTCAATGACGTTTTGAACGTCATGGAGCATATGAGATGTTCCAGGAGTTGAAGTTAATATTTCAAAAGAATGCCCGGATTGAGAGATAGGAAGTCTCCAATAAGTTCTATAGCTGCAAGATGGAGGAGAATAGTTCTGTCAGTGAGCATATACTCAAGATGTCTTGGTACTGCAATCACTTGATTCAACTAGGAGTTAATCTTCCGGATGATAGCGTCATTGACAAAATTCTCCAATCACTTCCACCAAGTTACAAGAGCTTCGTGACGAACTATAATATGCAAGGGATGGATAAGCAATTCCCGAGCTCTTTGCAATGCTAAAGGCTGCGGAGGTAGAAATCAAGAAGGAGCATCAAGTGTTGATGGTCAGTAAGACCACCAGTTTCAAGAAGGGCAAAGGGAAGAAGAAGGGGAACTTCAAGAAGAACAGCAAGCAAGTTGTTGCTCAGGAGAAGAAACCCAAGTCTGGACCTAAGCCTGAGACTGAGTGCTTCTACTGCAAGCAGACTGGTCACTTGAAGCGGAACTGCCCCAAGTATTTGGCGGATAAGAAGGATGGCAAGGTGAACAAAGGTATATGTGATATACATGTTATTGATGTGTACCTTACCAGAGCTCGCAGTAGCACCTGGGTATTTGATACTAGTTCTGTTGCTAATATTTGCAACACGAAACAGGGACTACGGATTAAGCGAACACTGGCCAAGGACGAGGTGACGATGCGCGTGGGAAACGGTTCCAAAGTCGATGTGATCGCCGTCGGCACGCTACCTCTACATCTACCTTCGGGATTACTATTAGACCTAAATAATTGTTATTTGGTGCCACCGTTGAGCATGAACATTATATCTGGATCTTGTTTGATGCAAGATGGTTATTCCTTTAAATCAGAGAATAATGGTTGTTCTATTTATATGAGTAATATCTTTTATGGTCATGCACCCTTGAAGAGTGGTCAATTTTTGATGAATCTCGATAGTAGTGATACACATATTCATAATGTTGAAGCCAAAAGATGCAGAGTTGATAATGATAGTGCAAATTATTTGTGGCACTGCCGTTTAGGTCATATTGGTGTAAAGCGCATGAAGAAACTCCATACTGATGGACTTTTGGAACCACTTGATTATGAATCACTTGGTACTTGCGAACCGTGCCTCATGGGAAAGATGACTAAAACGCCGTTCTCCGGAACTATGGAGAGAGCAACAGATTTGTTGGAAATCATACATACATATGTATGTGGTCTGATGAATGTTGAAGCTCGTGGCGGATATCGTTATTTTCTCACCTTCACAGATGATTTAAGCAGATATGGGTATATCTACTTGATGAAGCATAAGTCTGAAACATTTGAAAAGTTTAAAGAATTTCAGAGTGAAGTTGAAAATCATTGTAACAAGAAAATAAAGTTTCTACGATATGAACATGGAGGAGAATATTTGAGTTACAAGTTTGGTCTACATTTGAAACAATGCGGAATAGTTTCGCAACTCACGCCACCCAGAACACCACAGCGTAATGGTGTGTCTGAACGTTGTAATCGTACTTTACTAGACATGGTGCGATCTATGATGTCTCTTACAGATTTACCGCTATCATTTTGGGGTTATGCTTTAGAGATGGCCGCATTCACGTTAAATAGGGCACCATCAAAATCCGTTGAGACGACACCTTATGAACTATGGTGTGGCAAGAAACCAAAGTTGTCGTTTCTGAAAGTTTGGGGCTGCGATGCTTATGTGAAAAAGCTTCAACCTAATAAGCTCGAACCCAAATCGGAAAAATGTGTCTTCATAGTATACCCAAAAGAGACTGTTGGGTACATCTTCTATCACAGATCCGAAGGCAAGACATTCGTTGCTAAGAATGGATCCTTTCTAGAGAAGGAGTTTTTCTCGAAAGAAGTGAGTGGGAGGAAAGTGGAACTTGATGAGGTAACTGTACCTGGTCCTCTATTGGAAAGTAGTTCATCACAGAAACCGGTTTCTGTGACGCCTACACCAATTAGTGAGGAAGTTAATGATGATGATCATGGAACTTCAAATCACTACTGAACCTCGTAGATCAACCAGAGTAAGATCCGCACTAGAGTGGTACGGTAATCCTGTTCTGGAAGTCATGCTACTAGATCATGATGAACCTATGAACTATGAAGAAGCGATGGTGAGCCCAGATTTTGCAAAATGGCTTGATGCCATGAAATCTGAAATGGGATCCATGTATGAGAACAATGTGTGGACTTTGGTTGACTTGCCCGATGATCGGCAAGCAATTGAAAATAAATGGATCTTCAAGAAGAAAACTGACGCTGACGGTAATGTTACTATCTACAAAGCTCGAATTGTTGCGAAAGGTTTTCGATAAGTTCAAGGGACTGACTACAATGAGACTTTCTCACCCGTAGCGATGCTTAAGTCTGTCTGAATCATGTTAGCAATTGCTGCATTTTATGATTATGAAATTTGGCAAATGGATGTCAAAACTGCATTCCTGAATGGATTTCTGGAAGAAGAGTTGTATATGATGCAACCGGAAGGTTTTGTCGATCCAAAGGGAGCTAACAAAGTATGCAAGCTCCAGCGATCCATTTATGGACTGGTGCAAGCCTCTCGGAGTTGGAATAAACGCTTTGATAGTGTGATCAAAGCATTTGGTTTTGTACAAACTTTTGGAGAATCCTGTATTTACAAGAAAGTGAGTGGGAGCTTTGTAGCATTTCTAATATTATATGTGGATGACATATTGTTGATTGGAAATGATATAGAATTTCTGGATAGCATAAAGGGATACTTAAATAAGAGTTTTTCAATGAAAGACCTCGGTGAAGCCGCTTATATATTGGGCATCAAGATCTATAGAGATAGATCAAGACGCTTAATTGGACTTTCACAAAGCACATACCTTGACAAAGTTTTGAAGAAGTTCAAAATGGATCAAGTAAAGAAAGGGTTCTTGCCTGTGTAATAAGGTGTGAAGTTGAGTAAGACTCAATGACCGACCATTGCAGAAGATAGAGAGAAAATGAAAGATGTTCCATATGCTTCAGCCATAGGCTCTATCATGTATGCAATGCTGTGTACCAGACCTGATGTGTGCCTTGCTATAAGTCTAGCAGGGAGGTACCAAAGTAATCCAGGAGTAGATCACTAGACAGCGGTCAAGAACATCCTGAAATACCTGAAAAGGACTAAGGATATGTTTCTCGTTTATGGAGGTGACAAAGAGCTCATCGTAAATAGTTACGTTGATACAAGCTTTGACACTAATCCGAATGATTCTAAATTGCAAACCGGATACGTATTTACATTGAACGGTGGAGCTGCCAGTTGGTGCAGTTCTAAACAAAGCGTTGTGGCGGGATCTACATGTGAAGCGGAGTACATAGCTGCTTCGGAAGCAGCAAATGAAGGAGTCTGGATGAAGGAGTTCATATCCGATCTAGGTGTCATACCTAGTGCATCGGGTCCAATGAAAATCTTTTGTGACAATACTGGTGCAATTGCCTTGGCGAAGGAATCCAGATTTCACAAGAGAACCAAGCACATCAAGAGACGCTTCAATTCCATCTGGGATTTAGTCCAGGTGGGAGACATAGAAATTTGCAAGATACATACGGATCTGAATGTTGTAGACCTGTTGACTAAGCCTCTTCCGCGAGAAAAACATGATCAGCACCAAGGCTCCATGGGTGTTAGAATCATTACTGTGTAATCTAGATTATTGACACTAGTGCAAGTGGGAGACTGAAGGAAATATGCCCTAGAGGCAATAATAAAGTTATTATTTATTTCCTTATATCATGATAAATGTTTATTATTCATGCTAGAATTGTATTAACCGGAAACATAATACATGTGTGAACACATAGACAAACAGATAGTCACTAGTATGCCTCTACTTGACTAGCTCGTTGATCAAAGATGGTTATGTTTCCTAACCATAGACATGAGTTGTCATTTGACTAACGGGATCACATTATTAGGAGAATGATATGATTGACTTGACTCATTCCGTTAGCTTAGCACCCGATCGTTTAGTATGTTGCTATTGCTTTCTTCATGACTTATACATGTTCCTATGACTATGAGATTATGCAACTCCTGTTTACCGGAGGAACACTTTGTGTGCTACCAAACATCACAACATAACTGGGTGATTATAAAGGTGCTCTACAGGTGTCTCCAAAGGTACTTGTTGGGTTGGCGTATTTCGAGATTATGATTTGTCAGTCCGATTGTCGAAGAGGTATCTCTGGGCCCTCTCGGCAATGCACATCACTTAAGCCTTGCAAGCATTGCAACTAATGAGTTAGTTGCGGGATTATGTATTACGGAACGAGTAAAGAGACTTGCCGGTAACGAGATTGAACTAGGTATTGAGATACCGACGATCCAATCTCGGGCAAGTAACATACCAATGACAAAGGGAACAACATATGTTGTTATGCGGTTTGACCGATAAAGATCTTCGTAGAATATGTGAGAGCCAATATGAACATCCAGGTTCGACTATTGGTTATTGACCGGAGACATGTCTCGGTCATGTCTACATAGTTCTCGAACCCGTAGGGTCCGCACGCTTAAAGTTTCGATGACGGTTATATTATGAGTTTATATGTTTTGATGTACCGAAGGTTGTTTGGAGTCCCGGATGTGATCCCAGACATGACGAGGAGTCTCGAAATGGTCAAGACATGAAGATTGATATATTGGAAGCCTATGTTTGGATATCGGAAGTGTTCTGGGTGAAATCAGGATTTTACCGGAGTACCGGGAGGTTACCGAAACCCCCCGGGGACTTAATGGGCCTTAGTGGTCCTAGGTGGAAGAGAGGAGAGGCGGCTAGGGCTAGGCTGCGCGCCCCTCCCCCCCATCCCCTAGTCCGAATAGGACAAGGAGAAGGGGGCGTCACCCCCCCTTTCTTCTTCTCCTCCACTCTTTCCCCCTCCCAAGTCCTAATCCAACTAGGAAAGGGGTGAGTCCTACTCCCGGTGGGAGTAGGACTCCTCCTGGCGCGCCTCCTCCCTGGTCGGCCGCACCCCCCCTTGCTCCTTTATATACAGGGGTAGGGGGCACCCCATAGACACAACAATGGATCGTTTGATATTTTAGCCGTGTGCGGTGCCCCCTCCACCATAGTCCACCTCGATATTGCTGTAGCGGTGCTTAGGCGAAGCCCTATGTCGGTAAAACATCAACATCGTCACCACGCCATCGTGCTGACGAAACTCTCCCACAACACTTGGCTGGATCGGAGTTTGAGGGACGTCATCAGGCTGAACGTGTGCTGAACTCGGAGGTGCCGTACATTCGGTACTTGATCGGTCGAATCGTGAAGACGTACGACTACATCAACCGCGTTGTGCTAACGCTTCCACTTTCGGTCTACGAGGGTACGTGGACAACACTCTCCCCTCTCGTTGCTGTGCATCACCATGATCTTGCGTGTGTGTAGGATTTTTTTTTGAAATTACTACGTTCCCCAACACTAAAGAGGTTATTAGCTAAGTGGAAGCAGCAATCCCTTAATGTTATAATGAAACCTGACACTGCTTTTGCTACTTCACCTATCTGTGTTACTGATAAGGATTATGAATTCTATGTTGATCTTGATATAATAACTTTGGTTGAATCTGATCCTTTTTATGGCTATGAATCTGAAACTGTTGTGGCTCATCTTACTAAATTAAATGATATAGCCACCCTGTTCACTAATGATGAGAGAACTCGCTACTTTTATATCCTTAAAATATTTCTGTTCTCATTAAAGGGTGATGCTAAGATATGGTTTAATTCTCTTGATCCTGGTTGTGTGCGTAGTCCCCAGGATATGATTTATTACTTCTCTGCTAAATATTTCCCTGCTCATAAGAAACAAGCTGCTTTGAGGGATATATATAATTTTGTGCAAATTGAAGAAGAGAGTCTCCCACAAGCTTGGGGGAGGCTTCTGCAATTACTTAATGCTTTGTCTGATCATCCTCTTAAGAAAAATGAAATACTTGATATCTTTTATAATGGACTAACTGATGCTTCCATAGATTACCTAGATAGTTGTGCTGGTCCTATTTTCGGGGAAAGAACACCGGATGAAGCTTAAATTCTATTGAATAATATGTTGACTAAGGAAAATAATTGGACACTTCCTGATCCTATTCCTAAACCAACTCCGAAGAAGAGAGGTGTTATATTTCTCAGCCCTAAGGATATGCAAGAGGCAAAGAAATCCATGAAAGAAAAGGGTATTAAAGCTGAAGATGTTAAGAATTTACCTCCTATTGAAGAAATACATGGTCTTAATTTACCGCCTGTCGAAGAAATGCATAATTTTAATCCATCTCCTATTCAAGAAATACATGGTCTTTGAGGGAGTCCTGGATTAGGGGTCTCCGGACATTGGACTATGAAGATACAAGATTGAAGACTTCGTCTCATGTCCGTATGGGACTCTACTTGGCATGGAAGGCAAGCTAGGCAATACGGATATGCATATCTCCTCCTTCGTAACCGACCTTGTGTAACCCTAACCCTCTCCGGTGTCTATATAAACCGGAGGGTTTTAGTCCGTAGGACACAACAATAACATACAATCATACCATAGGCTAGCTTCTAGGGTTTAGCCTCTCTGATCTCGTGGTACATCTACTCTTGTAGTACCCATATCATCAATATTAATCAAGCAGGACGTAGGGTTTTACCTCCATCAAGAGGGCCCGAACCTGGGTAAAACTTCGTGTCCCCTGCCTCCTGTTACCATCCGCCTAGACGCACAGTTCGGGACCCCCTACCCGAGATCCGCCGGTTTTGACACCGACATTGGTGCTTTCATTGAGAGTTCCTCTGTGTCGTCACCGTTAGGCTTGATGGCTCCTTCTATCATCGTTAGCGATGCAGTCCAGGGTGAGACTTTTCTCCCTGGATAGATTTTTGTATTCGGCGGCTTTGCACTGCGGGCTAATCGCTTGGCCATCTGGAGCAGATTGAAAGCTATGCCCCTGGCCATCAGGTCAGGTTTGGAAGCTTAAACTACACGGCCGATATCCGCGCAGACTTGATCTTCGACGGATTCGAGCCTCTGCCTTGTGCGTCACGCGGTCATGATGAGTACAATTTAGCTCTAGCATCTGACAATGTTCAGGAGATCGCACCGGCAGCCACTCCGATCCTCAATTCGGAGCCAGTTGTGCCGCCCATGGACGGGTGGATGGACCCTGCCACGGAAGCCTTACCCTCAGCGGCGATCGAGCCAAACATCGACCTTACCTTGCACGAGAGCCGTATTGTTAAACTGCCGGATCCTTCTCCGGCCACGGACTCCGAACCGCCTGCGCCCGTTCCTATAGAATCCGATTGGGCGCCGATCATGGAGTTTACCTCCGCGGATATCTTTCAGCACTCGCCCTTCGGCGATATACTGAACTCATTAAGGTCTCTCTCCTTGTCAGGAGGATCCTGGCCGAACTATGTCCGGCAGGACTGGGATGCGGCCGATGAAGAAATTCGCGGCCCATCCACCAACCACTTAGTAGCCACTGTCGATGACTTAACCGACATGCTCGACCTCGACTCCGAAGACATCAACGGTATGGACGATGATGCAGGAGACGAACAAGAACCACTGCCCATAGGGCACTGGACGCCCACTTCATCACATGACGTATACATGGTGGACACACCAAAAGAAAACGACCACGAGGAACAGATGGACGCGATGAAGGGTTGTCCCCTCGAGAAGTAGTCAAAGTGGCGGCGTAAGCGCCGCTCCAAATTCCGCCTCGGCAGACACAATGATCATACAGACCCAGCGTTAGAGCAGGGTGAACCATCGCCGGACAACGGCAACACGGAGAATCAAACCGAACATCCTGATTCTGTCAAAGATAATAGTCCAGATGACATCACACCGGATAGACACCCGGAGCAACAGAATGCCCGTCAAAGGCTCGTTGCCACCGCGAGGAGTCTAAAAAGCAGAAGCAAAAGCTCAAGGGTGCACAAGACACACTTAAAATCAGATGGAGTAAAGTACTGAATACAGCAGCGAAGTAGGGCGGTAATTGTCCCACCAAGAGCTACCTGAAGAGGAAGTTGCTACATGAATTCGATGAGGAGGCCTTAGATCCCCCGCAACCAAAATTTAAAACGGCCACCTGGCCGGACAGACGACCTCATGGCCAACATAGAGCGGCAAACAACGCCGCACATAAGCCAATACGCGATTCACGCGAGGGCTCGCATCAAAAGGACGGCGCAACTAGATCCATCTATGGACCACGCAAGCGCGCTCCAGCATATGATGCAACACAACAAACATCCGAACTACGCGGTACACCCAGATACAGGGGTGCTGCACACCCCCTATGCTTCACCGATGAGGTGCTGGACCATGAATTTCCAGAGGGATTCAAACCCGTAAACATAGAGGCATACGACAGAACAACAGACCCTGGAGTCTGGATCGAGGACTATATCCTCCATATCCATATGGATCGAGGAGATGATCTCCATGCCATCAAGTACTTACCCCTTAAGCTCAAAGGGCCAGCTCGGCACTGGCTTAAAAGCCTCCCCGAAAACTCCATTGGAAGCTGGGAAGAACTCGAAAATGCTTTTCGGGCAAATTTTCAAGGGACTTATGTCCGACCTCCGGATGCGGACGATTTGAGTCATATAACTCAACAGCCCAGAGAGTCAGCCCGAAAGCTTTGGAACATGCTTCTTACTAAAAAGAACCAAATAGTCGACTGTCCGGACGCCGAAGCCTTGGCAGCTTTTAAGCATAGCATCCGCGATGAATGGCTTGCCAGACACCTCGGCCAAGAAAAGCCGAGAACAATGGCAGCATTAACAAGACTCATGACCCGCTTTTGCGCGGGTGAGGACAGCTGGCTAGCCAGATGCAGCACCAGCGACCCAAGCACATTCGAAGTTAGAGATGAAAACAGGAAATCATGGCGCAGCAAAAATAACAAGCGCCGAAATAAAGAAGACAACCCGAAGAGCACGACAGTAAACGCCGGATTCAGAAGCTCTCGGCCAGGTCAGCAAAAGCCGCCCCCTAAAGGCGCCAGAGATGAATTGTCCAGCCTGAACAAAATTCTGGACCAAATATGTCAGATCCATAGCACCCCTTGTAAACCCGCTAATCATACCCACAGAGAATGTTGGGTCTTCAAGCAGTCCGGCAAGCTGAACGCCGTACACAAGGGGGAGGATACACCAAGCAAAGACGAGGATGAGCCTCTCAAGCAAGACACGGGGGAACAAAAGAAATTTCCACCAGAAGTCAAAACAGTAAACGTGTTACACGTGATCAAGGGGAGAAATAAAGCGGGACTCCCAGAGAAATATGCCCAAGGGCCTATCACCACGGAGTCCTGCCACTGGTCGGCTCAACCGATCACTTTCGCCCATCGGGATTACTCAGCAAATATCTGGCATGCAGGATGGGCTGCCTTGGTATTAGACCCAATAATTGACGGATACCATTTCACACGAGTCCAGATGGACGGTGGCAGCAGTCTAAACCTGATATATCAGGACACAATCCGCAAAATGGGGATAGACCCAATGAAAATTTGCCACAGCAATACTACCTTTAAAGGAGTAACGCCAGGCCCAGGGGCTCACTGCACGGGCTCCCTGCTACTAGAAGTTATATTCGGCTTCCCCGATAACTTCCGTAGCGAAAATTTATCCTTCCACATTGCTCCGTTCCAAAATGGCTATCAAGCACTACTTGGACGCGAAGCTTTTGCTCGCTTTAACGCAATACCGCACTATGCTTCCCTCATGCTTAAGATGCCTGGGCCACGTGGCATCATTACAGTAAATGGAAACATGGAGCGATCCCTGCGCGCTGAAGAGAATGCGGCTGCCTAGGCAGCCGCACACTGAAACGGCCTCACCAACTAAAGTATTGGATAGGTCGTCAAGACCACGGACACGGTTAGACGAGTCCGGCGCAGCTGTATGTAACTCGTACAGGTTTGATGGCCACACCCCTATCACAAATACAAGGGGATCAACGCGCGCAGACAAGTGGCAATTTTTACTCATCTTGAATTATACATGGTTTTGTCAAAAAAACCTACCTTTTTGCATGACAACTTTTTCACCTAAGTTCCTCTCTTTTATAGGTGACCACCGTGCTACACCCGTCTAGGATACCGCACAACAGAGACACAGGCGTATACGTACAGCAGGGACCCGTTCCAAGGATTCTTTTTAGATTAAGACCCTGCGTCAACCTTTTTTACTGTCTCTTGTTGACACACATCCCTCGGATTCTCAGTACAATTGAGAAGGATGCTGGCGTCTTGGCATGTGGCCACGTTAGAATAATGCACCTACCTGAACACCAGGGGCTTCTTACAAAGGGCACTGATTAGGCCTGGTTCATACCATAGGGAGTGTTCGGCGTCGCGAGTTTGGCCCTATATGCATCAGCTCCGAATCATGCCTTTGGTCAAATGTTGGGTTTGCCCGGATCCTATGTTTTGGTACCTTACGTTCCGCTCTATCGGCTAAGGTAGCACCAGGAGAACTACTGCGATTGTGCCCTGGGTCATCTGGATGAGCACCTCAGTAGAGAAAGCCGAAAACTGACTGTCATGATATAGCGTGAGACTGGTCAACCACTCGATGACCTATCGGAATGTTAGAATTCCTCCGCCTTAACGAAGGGTCGTTTCCCGGCCAGGCATGTACGCACCCCGAATTCGGGACAGTGCGGAGCCACCAGGGGCTATATAGTAGCCCCATCGTCAAACTCCTATGGCTAAGTGAAAGTGTTAAAGAATTATAGTCCGGTTGCCTCGTTCGCTGTGCTATCACCGCCTTAATAGGACCAAGATGTCGGGTTAAGTGTGAACACGCATCTTCTGCGAACACCTCCGCATTATATGCGCGGGGGCTGAAGCCGACGACTGCAATCTTTCAGGTTATACACATGTATACATAAACGACCGCACAGGAGGCATCATATCACTTTCAGGCAAAAGTATAAACACAACCTTAATAAATTTCATAAAAACATTGTGTTTACAATGGGAATACATGTCACTCAAACATAATATTCTTCGAGCACTGGGCCTCTATCAAACGAGCACCCTCCATTGGATCTATCAAACGAGCACCCTCGGCCGAACCCTATGCCGCAACAGTGGTAGCATCCATCTCCGCCCAGTATGCTTTAACACAGGCAAGGGTGAGGGAGTCCTGGATTAGGGGGTGTTCGGGTAGCCGGACTATACCTTCAGCCGGACTCCTGGACTATGAAGATACAAGATTGAAGACTTCGTCCCGTGTCCGGATGGGACTTTCCTTGGCATGGAAGGCAAGCTTGGCGATGCGGATATTCAAGATCTCCTACAATTGTAACCGACTCTATGTAACCCTAACCCTTTCCGGTGTCTATATAAACCGGAGGGTTGTAGTCCGTAGGCAATCAACTCCATACTCAACAATCATACCATAGGCTAGCTTCTAGGGTTTAGCCTCCTTGATCTCGTGGTAGATCTACTCTTGTACTACCCATATCATCAATATTAATCAAGCAGGAGTAGGGTATTACCTCCATCGAGAGGGCCCGAACCTGGGTAAAACACATCGTGTCCCTTGTCTCCTGTTACCATCCAGCCTTGACGCACAGTTCGGGACCCCCTACCCGAGATCCGCCGGTTTTTACACCGACATTGGTGCTTTCATTGAGAGTTCCTTTGTGCCGTCGCAATCAAGAAGGATACCTCCTCTCGTCTTTAAAGACGGCGCCATTGCTAAGGGAGCCTTGGTTGTCGGCCAAACCCTCCGGCTAGGTGGTTTCCTCATGACCGCCTGTTCGGCTGTTGCGTCGACGGTGACCTCTTGGGTCATCAAAAGCAACCTACACGTCAGCTCGGAGCTTGTCGAGCAGCTAGATCCAATGGAGCTCTCTTCTGTAAACGAGCTCTTGGATCGCATCGCCGCCCTGGGGTCACTATGGATTACGACCAGGTTGGGCTTAAACCCGATCTAAGAGAAATTAACTCTCCCCAAGTCACCCACCACGTTGCCGTGGTAGAGGCGCAGTGCGGCGACCCTTCATCTATTTTAAGGACTAGCTACGTCCGAATTCCCGAATCCTCAAAGCCGGATACCCGTGGAGAGGAGGATGTAACTCAAGACCTGAGCTTAGGATCAGGCAACGGGCTAGATTCGTTGGACAACATCCAAGAATCCGAACTTTAGAGTTCGGAAACTCTTCGGCCTCCGAATCTTGGATTGGGTGGGGTTTCAGATTCAACGACACCCGCCCACCCGAACATAAGCGATCTCTCCCAAATCAGGCAGAAGCCCGAGGAAACAGTACATCATTACTGGGCCAGATTCCTCCGGGTTATGAATAGGATAAAGGATTGCCGTGAGGGAGACGCAATCTCAATTTTCTGCAGTAATTGCAAGGAGGGGGGAATCCTTAACGCCGTAAGTCGTCGTGATATGACACGCTTCGCTGACTTGGCGTTCATAGTACAAAAATACTGTGCGATGGAAAGCGCCTGGAAAACTGAAATAAAATTTTGGGATAATCCGGCCTTGAATAATAATCCCGTCCGAACTAAGAGGGTGCATCATCATAGGACACCCGGGATAAACACCAAAAAGCCAAAACCCTCTACAGGGCATGGAACCGTACTGGAAAGGTGGCTTGATGGACCCTATAGAATTCACAGTATAGAGGACGCCACACCAACTCACAGCCTTAGAGCATGTTGGATACTCCGGCAGGTGGCCAAAATTGGCGAGGACCTCTTAATTCTGGAGGCCGCAGAAAACCAGCCCGAGAACACCAGCACCGTTCTCACAGTCTTCGAGACTTTCGCATCAAACAATATGCGAAAAAGAACACTCTGCAGCCTCGCCGAAGTCTATCAAGTTGCAATAATAAATCCATGGAGCGACACTGCTATTACCTTCAACGCAAGTGATGAACCTAGATTCTGAACAGCCCGAGCACCAGCCGCATTGGTCCTCAGTCCCATAGTGGACGGCTTTCGCCTCACCAAGCTGCTCATGGATGGAGGCAGCAAACTGAACCTCATTTATGAGGAAACCCTTCAAAAAATGGAAATAGACTGGAACCGCATCGAGCGAAGCAGCACAACCTTTAGAGGAATAATCCCCAGTCGGGAAGCGCGCTGCACAGGAAAAATCACACTAGATGTGGTGTTCGGCACGCCGGATAATTACAGGTCCGAAGAAGTCATGTTTCAGGTGGCCCCGTTTAAGAGCGGATATCATGCTTTACTAGGGCGGGAAGCATTCACAATCTTCCAAGCAATACCCCATTATGGGTACATGAAGCTTAAGATGCCCGGGCCGAATGGAATTATCACTCTAGCTAGTGATCCGGACATAGCACTCCGCGCCGAAAACAACACGGCCGCATTAGCCCATGAGGCGCTATCCGAAGCCTTAGTGGCCGAGGAACTGACTGCGCTGCGCTCCACGGTTAACAGGGATGATGTGATACTCGATAAGAGATCCAAATCTACATCCTTCAAACCAGCTGACGAAATAGTCAAATTCCAGGTCCATCCAACGGACCCCAATAAAACAGCTTCCATCGGGGCACGACTGAACCCTGATGTAGACGCCGCACTGCAAGAGTTCCTATGAGAGAACTGGGACATTTTTGCCTGGCACCCTTCAGACATGCCAGGGATCCCACGCAGGCTGGCCGAACACAGCTTAAATATCCTAAAAGGATTCAAACCTGTCAAACAAGCCCTTCGGCGTTTTTTCGAACCCAAGAGACAAGCTATGGGAGAGGAGCTAGCCAAGCTATTGGAGGCCGGATTCATTAGAGACATAAAACATCCGGACTGGCTAGAAAACTTGGTGATGGTACCAAAGAAGGATAAATCCTGGCGCCTGTGTGTCGAGTTTAAGGACCTTAACAAGGCTTGCCCAAAGGATCCCTTCCCCCTCCCCCGTATTGATCAAATTATCGATGCCACCACAGGACACGACTCGTTGTGTTTCCTCGACGCATACTCCGGATACCATCAAATCAAGATGGCAGAATCAGACCAAGCCGCAACAGCATTCATCACACCATACGACCCATTCTGCTTCAACACAATGCCCTTCGGGCTGAAAAACGCCAGCGCAACATATCAGCGCATGATCCAGACATGTCTGGCAAATCAGATCGGCAAAACAGTGGAGGCGTATGTGGATGATTTAGTCGTCAAATCAAGACATGTCGATCTCTAGTAGACGACTTGAGGCTTACATTCAATAACCTCCGAAAATATGACATCAAGCTCAACCCGGAAAAATGCGTCTTCGGCGTTCCAGCCGGAAAGCTCTTGGGCTTCATTGTATCCGATAGAGGAATCGAAGCAAACCCAGCCAAGATCCGAGCTTTGTCACAATTGGATGTCCCAAAGGACCTTAAACAAATACAAAAATTAACCGGGTGTGTGGCGGCTTTAAGCCGCTTCATCTCCCGCTTGGGAGAAAAGGCACTACCCCTTTATCGCCTCCTTCAGCGCACCGAACACTTTGAGTGGACGGATGCCGCCATGGCCGGACTTGATGAAATAAAAGCCATATTGGCAACAAACCCAGTCCTGGCCGCGCCAATCACCGGCGAACCAATGTTATTGTACATTGCAGCAACACACCAAGTTGTCAGCGCAGTGCTCGTTGTCGAGCGGGAAACGGACGGACACAAATTCCCCCTTCAAAGGCCGGTCTACTGCGTGTCCACTGTCCTCACTCCATGCAAATCACGGTACCCGCATTATCAAAAGATTGCATATGCGGTATTCATGGCATCCTGGAAGCTACGACACTACTTTCAAGAGTGTTCCATAACAGTAGCCTCGGAAGTGCCACTAAACGATATTATCAACAACCGCGATGCAACGGGCCGGATTGCAAAATGGGCCATCGAGCTTCTCCCGTTCGATATAACCTATAAGCCACAGCGAGGTATTAAATCGCAAGTTTTGGCCGACTTCGTCGCAGAATGGACGGAGGCCGAGCTCCCTAAAGAGTACGCCACATATTCAAACTGGATTATGCATTTCAACGGCTCCAAAATGTTGGCCGGACTGGGGGCTGGCGTCATCCTGACGTCCCCCGCAGGGTCCGCACGCTTAAGGTTTCGATGACAGTTATATTATGAGTTTATGAGTTTTGATGTCCCGAAGTTAGTTCGGAGTCCCGGATATGATCACGGACATGACGAGGAGTCTCGAAATGGTCGAGACATAAAGATTGATATATTGGACGGCTATATTCGGACACCAGAAGTGTTCCGGGTGATTTCAGAGAAAACGGAGTGCCGGAGGGTAACCGGAACCCCCCTGGAGAAGTAATGGGCCTTATGGGCCTTAGTGGACAGAGAGAGGGGCAGCTAGGGTGGGCCGCGCACCTCCTCCTCCCTGGTCCGAATTGGACTAGGAGAGGGGGCGGCGCCCCCCTTTCCTTCTCCCTCCCCCCTTCCTTTCCCCCTCCTAGTAGGAGTAGGAAAGAGGGGAGTCCTACTCCTACTAGGAGGAGGACTCCTCCTCCTTGGCGCGCCATAGGGCCGGTCGGCCTCCTCCCCTTGCTCCTTTATATACAAGGGCAGGGGGCACCCCTAGACACACAAGTTGATCCACGTGATCGTTTTCTTAGCCGTGTGCGGTGCCCCCTTCCACCATAATCCTCGATAATATTGTAACGGTGCTTAGGCGAAGCCCTGCGATGGTAGAACATCAAGATCGTCACCACGCCGTCATGCTGACGGAACTCTTCCCCGACACTTTGCTGGATCGGAGTCCGGGGATTGTCATCGAGCTGAACGTGTGCTAAAACTTGGAGGTGCCGTAGTTTCGGTGCTTGATCGGTCAGGCCGTGAAGACGTATGACTACATCAACCGCGTTGTCATAACGCTTCCACTATCGGTCTACAAGGGTACGTAGATCACACTCTCCCCTCTCGTTGCTATGCATCACCATGATCTTGCGTGTGCATAGGATTTTTTTTTGAAATTACTACGTTCCCCAATAGTGGTATCAGAGCCTAGGTTTTATGTATTGATGTAATATGCACGAGTAGAACATAAGTGAGTTGTGGGCGATATAAGTCATACTGCTTATCAGCATGTCATACTTTGGTTCGGCGGTATTGTTGGACGTAGCGACCCGGACCGACATTACGCGTACGCTTACGCGAGACCGGTTCTCCCGACATGCTTTGCACAAAGGTGGCTAGCGGGTGTCAGTTTCTCCAACTTTAGTTGAACCAAGTGTGGCTACGCCCGGTCCTTGTGAAGGTTAAAACAGCACCAACTTGACAAACTATCGTTGTGGTTTTGATGCGTAGGTAAGATTGGTTCTTGCTTAAGCCCGTAGCAGCCACGTAAAACTTGCAACAACAAAGTAGAGAACGTCTAACTTGTTTTTGCAGGGTATGTTGTGATGTGATATGGTCAAGACATGATGCTAAATTTTATTGTATGAGATGATCATGTTTTGTAACCGAGTTATCGGCAACTGGCAGGAGCCATATGGTTGTCGCTTTATTGTATGCAATGCAACTGCGCTGTAATGGTTTACTTTATCACTAAACGGTAGCGATAGTCATGGAAGCATAAGATTGGCGAGACGATCAATCTGAGAGTTCATAATGAGGCGCTGCTTCTTAAATATCTCCACAAGTTTTACAACAAGCCCGATGTGCCCTGGGTCAACCTAACCTGGGATAACCACTACAATGACAAAATTCCGCATGCGGCTGATCCTGTTGGGTCATTCTGGTGGAAGGACATTCTCAAACTGACTGACATCTTTCGGGGTGTCTCTCGCGTTCAAATTGTTGATGGCATGTCCGCATTATTTTGGAAAGATCTCTGGAAGGAAGAAGTGCTTCAAACCTCACATCCTCGTGCTTTCTCGTTTGCCTTACATGAGGATCTTTCCGTGGCTGCCATGGTGAATCCTATGGACATGCATGCAACCTTTCATCTTCCTCTATCGCCCCTGGCTCTTAATGAGGTCCAAGACATTCAATAACAAATAACGTGGACATCTCCGTCGACATCTCTGCATGACGTTTGGCACTACTATTGGGGGGCTACGCTATACAAGCCAAAGGACTACTACAACAATTACTTCAGAGATGGAGTTTCTCACCAAGCATTTCGCCACCTTTGGAAGTCAAGGTGCACTATGAAAATCAAAGTTTTTGGTTGGCTTATGTTTCATGATCGACTCAACACTCGCAATATGCTGAAGAGGAGACATTACTACATTGGCGACAACTTTAATTGCGGCCTTTGCAATCACCTGGTTGAAGAGATAGTGGATCACATGATCTTCCCTTGCCCTTTGAGCCAAAGTTGCTGGACGAGACTCAACATTACTTGGCCAACTTTCTCTTGCCACCTTGACCTTCTTCAACACACCAAAGAAAGCTGGCCTAACCCATTCTTCTATGAAACATTTCTCACCGCAGCATGGAGCATTTGGAAAGAAAGGAACAATCAACACTTCAGAGGCTTGGCCCCCAGTATTGGATCCTGGCTCACAAGGTTTAAAGTAGACCTCTTTCTTCTGCAACATAGAGTTAAAGCAGCCCATAGAGCTGCGTTCATCACCTTTTGTACTTCTATTGTGTAACATACTCTTTCCCTTCTGTTGGAGCAGCCATACTCCTGGTTATGCTGACTCCTTGTCTGGTGTGTTGTAAGCTGATATGTCTATGTAAACATCCCATTTATATAGATATATGATTATACAGTAGGGGTTTTCCCCCTACTGTCTTTCCTCAAAAAAACAACAACGATGCTACGATGGTGATCAAGGTGTCGCGCCGGTAACGATGGTGATCATGACGGTGCTTCGAAGATGGAGATCACAAGCACAAGATGATGATGGCCATATCATATCACTTATATTGATTGCATGTGATGGTTATCCTTTATGCATCTTATCTTGCTTTGATTGACGGTAGCATTTTAAGATGATCTCTCACTAATTATCAAGAAGTGTTCTCCCTGAGTATCCACCGTTGTGAAAGTTCTTCGTGCTGAGACACCACGTGATGATCAGGTGTGATAGGCTCTACGTTCAAATACAACGGGTGCAAAGCAGTTGCACATGCGGAATACTCAGGTTATACTTGACGAGCCAAGCATATACAGATATGGCCTCGGAACACGGAGACCGAAAGGTCGAGCGTGAATCATATAGTAGATATGATCAACATAGTGATGTTCACCAATGAAACTACTCCATCTCACGTGATGATCGGACATGGTTTAGTTGATTTGGATCACGTAATCACTTAGAGGATTAGAGGGATGTCTATCTAAGTGAGAGTTCTTTAGTAATATGATTAATTGAACCTAAATTTATCATGAACTTAGTACCTGATAGTATCTTGCTTGTTTATGTTTGATTGTAGATAAATGGCCCGTGCTGTTGTTCCGTTGAATTTTAATGCGTTCCTTGAGAAAGCAAAGTTGAAATATGATGGTAGCAATTACACGGACTGGGTCCATAACTTGAGGATTATCTTCATTGCTGCACAGAAGAATTACGTCCTGGAAGCACCACTGAGTGACAGGCCTGCTGCTGGAGCAACACCAGATGTTATGAACGTCTGGCAGAGCAAAGCTGATGACTACTCGATAGTTCTGTGTGCCATGCTTTACGGCTTAGAATCGGGACTTCAATGACGTTTTGAACGTCATGGAGCATATGAGATGTTTCAGGAGTTGAAGTTAATATTTCAAGCAAATGCCCGGATTGAGAGATATGAAGTCTCCAATAAGTTCTATAGCTGCAAGATGGAGGAGAACGGTTCTGTCAGTGAGCATATACTCAAAATGTCTGGGTATAATAATCACTTGATTCAATTGGGAGTTAATCTTTCAGATGATCGTGTCATTGACATAATTCTCCAATCACTGCCACCTAGCTACAAGAGCTTTGTGATGAACTATAATATGCAAGGGATGAATAAGACTATTCCCGAGCTCTTCGTAATGCTGAAAGCTGCGGAGGTAGAAATCAAGAAGGAGCATCAAGCGTTGATGGTCACCAAGAACACTTGTTTCAAGAAAAAGGGCAAAGGGAAGAAGAAGGGGAACTTCAAAAAGAACAGCAAGCAAGTTGCTACTCAAGAGAAGAAACCCAAACCTGGACCTAAGCCTGAAACTGAGTGCTTCTACTGCAAGCAGACTGGTCACTGGAAGCGGAACTGCCCCAAGTATTTGGCGGATAAGAAGGATGGCAAGGTGAACAAAGGTATATGTGATATACATGTTATTGATGTGTACCTTACTAATGCTCGCAGTAGCACCTGGGTATTTGATACTGGTTCTGTTGCTAACATTTGCAACTCGAAACAGGGACTACGGATTAAGCGAAGATTGGCTAAGGACGAGGTGACGATGCGCATGGGAAATGGTTCCAAAGTCGATGTGATCGCGGTTGGCACGCTACCTCTACATCTACCTTCGGGATTAATATTAGACCTAAATAATTGTTATTTGGTGCTAGCGTTAAGCATGAAAATTATATCTGGATCTTGTTTGATGCGAGACGGTTATTCATTTAAATCAGAGAATAATGGTTGTTCTATTTTTATGAATAAAATCTTTTATGGTCATGCACCCATGAAGAATGGTCTATTCTTATTAAATCTTGATAGTAGTGACACACATATTCATAATGTTGAAACCAAAAGATGCAGAGTTGATAATGATAGTGCAACTTATTTGTGGCACTGCCGTTTAGGTCATATCGGTATAAAGCGCATGAAGAAACTCCATACTGATGGACTTTTGGAACCACTTGATTATGAATCGCTTGGTACTTGCGAACCGTGCCTTATGGGTAAGATGACAAAAACACCGTTCTCCGGTACTATGGAGAGAGCAACAGATTTGTTGGAAATCATACATACAGATGTATGTGGGCCGATGAATGTTGAGGCTCGTGGTGGATATCGTTATTTTCTCACCTTCACAGATGACTTAAGCAGATATGGGTATATCTACTTAATGAAACATAAGTCTGAAACATTTGAAAAGTTCAAAGAATTTCAGAGTGAAGTTGAAAATCATCGTAACAAGAAAATAAAACTCCTACGATCTGATCGTGGAGAAGAATATTTGAGTTACGAGTTTGGTTTACATTTGAAACAATGCGGAATAGTTTCGCAACTCACGCCACCCGGAACACCACAGCGTAATGGTGTGTCCGAACGTCGTAATCGTACTTTACTTGATATGCTGCGATCTATGATGTCTCTTACTGATTTACCGCTATCGTTTTGGGGTTATGCTCTAGAGACGGCCGCATTCACATTAAATAGGGCACCATCAAAATCCGTTGAGACGACGCCTTATGAATTGTGGTTTGGCAAGAAACCAAAGTTATCGTTTCTGAAAGTTTAGGGCTACGATGCTTATGTGAAAAAGCTTCAACCTGATAAGCTCAAACCCAATCGGAAAAATGTGTCTTCATAGGATATCCAAAGGAAACTATTGGATACACCTTCTATCACAGATCCGAAGGCAAGACTTTTGTTGCTAAATTAGGAAACTTTCTAGAGAAGGAGTTTCTCTCGAAAGAAGTGAGTGGGAGGAAAGTAGAACTTGACGAGGTAACTGTACCTGCTCCCTTATTGGAAAGTAGCACATCACAGAAACCACTTTCTGTGACACCTACACCAATTAGTGAGGAAGCTAATGATGATGATCGTGAAACTTCAGAACAAGATACTACTGAACCTCGTAGATCAACCAGAGTAAGATCCGCACCAGAGTGGTATGGTAATCCAGTTCTGGAAGTCATGCTAATAGATCATGATGAACCTACGAACTATGGAGAAGCGATGGTGAGCCCAGATTCCACAAAATGGCTTGAAGCCATGAAATCTGAGATGGGATCCATGTATGAGAACAAAGTATGGAATTTGGTTGACTTGCCCAAAGATCGGCAAGCAATTGAGAACAAATGGATCTTCAAGAAGAAGACTGATGCTGACGGTAATGTTACAGTCTACAAAGCTCGACTTGTCGCAAAAGGTTTTCGACAAGTTCAAGGGATTGACTACGATGAGACCTTCTCACCCGTAGCGATGCTTCAGTCTGTCCGAATCATGTTAGAAATTACCGCATTTTATAATTATGAAATTTGGCAGATGGATGTCAAAACTGCATTCCTGAATGGATTTCTAGAAGAAGAGTTGTATATGATGCAGCCGGAAGGTTTTGTCGATCCAAAGGGAGCTAACAAAGTGTGCAAGCTCCAGGGATCCATTTATGGACTGGTGCAAGCCTCTCGGAGTTGGAATAAACGTTTTGATAGTGTGATCAAAGCATTTGGTTTTATACAGACTTTTGGAGAAGCATGTACTTACAAGAAAGTGAGTGGGAGCTCTGTAGCATTTCTGATATTATATGTAGATGACATATTACTAATCGGAAATGATATAGAATTTCTGGATAGCATAAAGGGATACTTGAATAAGAGTTTTTCAATGAAAGACCTCGGTGAAGCTACTTACATATTGGGCATTAAGATCTATAGAGATAGATCAAGACGCTTAATTGGACTTTCACAAAGCACATACCTTGACAAAATTTTGAAGAAGTTCAAAATGGATCAAGCAAAGAAAGGATTCTTGTCTGTGTTACAAGGTGTGAAATTGAGTAAGACTCAATGCCCAAACAATGCAAAAGATAGAGAGAAAATGAAAGATGTTCCCTATGCTTCAGCCATAGGCTCTATCATGTATGCAATGCTATGTACCAGACCTGATGTGTGTCTTGCTATAAGTCTAGCAGGAAGGTACCAAAGTAATCCGGGAGTGGATCACTGGACAGCGGTCAAGAACATCCTGAAATACCTAAAAAGGACTAAGGATATGTTTCTCATATATGGAGGTGACAAAGAGCTCATCGTAAATGGTTACGTTGATGCAAGCTTTGACACTGATCCGGACAATTCTAAATCGCAAACTAGATACGTGTTTACATTGAACGGTGGAGCTGTCAGGTAGTGCAATTCTAAACAAAGCGTTGTGGCGGGATCTACATGTGAAGCGGAGTACATAGCTGCTTCAGAAGCAGCAAACGAAGGAGTCTGGATGAAGGAGTTCATATCCGATCTAGGTGTCATACCTAGTGCATCGGGTCCAATGAAAATCTTTTGTGACAATACTGGTGCAATTGCCTTGGCAAAGGAATCCAGATTTCACAAGAGAACCAAGCACATCAAGAGACGCTTCAATTCCATCCGAGATCTAGTCCAGGTGGGAGACATAGAGATTTGCATGATACATACGGATCTGAATGTTGCAGACCCGTTGACTAAGCCTCTTCAACGAGCAAAACATGATCAGCACCAAAGCTCCATGGGTGTTAGAATCATTACATTATAATCTAGATTATTGACTCTAGTGCAAGTGGGAGACTGAAGGAAATATGCCCTAGAGGCAATAATAATGTTATTATTTTATTTCCTTATATCATGATAAATGTTTATTATTCATGCTAGAATTGTATTATCCAGAAACATAATACTTGTGTGAATATATAGACAAACTAAACGTCACTAGTATGCCTCTACTTGACTATCTTGTTAATCAAAGATGGTTATGTGTCCTAACCATAGACATGTGTTGTCATTTGATTAATGGGATCACATTATTAGGAGAATGATGTGATTGACATGACCCATTCCATTAGCTTAGCACCCGATCGTTTAGTATGTTGCTATTGCTTTCTTCATGACTTATACATGTTCCTATGACTATGAGATTATGCAACTCCCGTTTGCCGGAGGAACACTTTGTGTGCTACCAAACGTCACAATGTAGCTGGGTGATTATAAAGGAGCTCTACAGGTGTCTCCAAAGGTAAATGTTGGGTTGGCGTATTTCGAGATTAGGATTTGTCACTCCGATTGTCGTAGAGGTATCTCTGGGCCCTCTCGGTAATGCACATCACATAAGCCTTGCAAGCATTGCAACTAATGAGTTAGTTGTGAGATGATGTATTACGAAACGAGTAAAGAGACTTGCCGATAACGAGATTGAACTAGGTATTGAGATACCGACGATCGAATCTCGGGCAAGTAACATACCAATGACAAAGGGAACAACGTATGTTGTTATGCGGTCTGACCGATAAAGATCTTCGTAGAATATGTGGGAGCCAATATGAGCATCCAGGTTCCGCTATTGGTTATTGACCGGAGACATGTCTCGGTCATGTCTACATTGTTCTCGAACCCGTAGGGTCCGCACGCTTAAGGTTTCGATGACAGTTATATTATGAGTTTATGAGTTTTGATGTACCGAAGTTAGTTCGGAGTCCCGGATATGATCACGGACATGACGAGGAGTCTCGAAATGGTCCATAAATATTGATATATTGGACGGCTATATTCGGACACCAGAAGTGTTCCGGGTGATTTCGGAGAAAACGGAGTGCCGGAGGGTAACCGGAACCCCCCCTGGAGAAGTAATGGGCCTTATGGGCCTTAGTGGACAGAGAGAGGGGCAGCCAGGGTGGGCCGCGCGCCTCCTCCTCCCTGGTCCAAATTGGACTAGGAGAGGGGGCGGCGCCCCCCTTTCCTTCTCCCTCCCCCTTCCTTTCCCCCTCCTAGTAGGAGTAGGAAAGAGGGGAGTCCTACTCCTACTAGGAGGAGGACTCCTCCTCCTTGGCGCGCCATAGGGCCGGCCGGCCTCCTCCCCTTGCTCCTTTATATACGGGGGCATGGGGCACACCTAGACACACAAGTTGATCCACGTGATCATTTTCTTAGCCGTGTGCGGTGCCCCCTTCCACCATAATCCTCGATAATATTGTAACGGTGCTTAGGCGAAGCCCTGCGACGGTAGAACATCAAGATCGTCAGCATGTCGTCGTGCTGACGGAACTCTTCCCCGACACTTTGCTGGATCGGAGTCCGGGGATCGTCATCAAGCTGAACGTGTGCTAAAACTCGGAGGTGTCGTAGTTTCGGTGCTTGATTGGTCGGGCCGTGAAGATGTACGACTACATGAACCGCATTGTCATAACGCTTCCGCTGTCGGTCTACAAGGGTACATAGATCAAACTATCCCCTCTCGTTGCTATGCATCACCATGATCTTGCGTGTGCGTAGGAATTTTTTTGAAATTACTACGTTCCCCAACAACTTCAAGGTCGCCCGCTTCTTGAGCGGAGGAGTCTGGGGGAGGCATTTCTCTCTCATCATCTCCGGAAGAAGATCCCGCAAAGATGAGCTCTGCTGAGAAGGGCTAAGATCCGAACTGCAAGATACATACTTCGGTTATTTTCCTCAGAGGTAAGGTAATATATCTTCACTATTAAAGTACTTTTTAATTACTTATAGCTCATTAGAGGGCTGATCCCACTCGGACTTTATGCGGCAAGAGCACCCTCCAAGGCAGGACCCTCTGGTGGGGATTTCTTCTCCCTCTTGGAAACCTTGGTTTCCGGATCTTCAGAGGTAGTCCTCTTCCTTCTCCGAGGTGAGAGAATGCCAGATTCCTCCCCTCGGTTATCCTCCCTCACGGGGGTGCTCGTTCCCTCGGTCGGAATAGGTAGCGGTGGAGGCCCGCTTTCGCCCTCATTATTTCCCCCTTTGTCTTCCTTTGAGAGCTCCGGGCAAGGTGCTAGCTCGAACATCTTTTCCAGTACCGGATTTTCCAAACCCTCGGGAAGGGGGGGCAAACACCGAATCATCTTCGCCTTTGTTATCCAGTCCTGGTCAAAGAGCGATTTCTCAGAATAACGTAATGATAAATGAAGGACGGTTTGTTCGGCTAGAGGATAACTTACTTGGTCGGCGGTGCGGTTGCTGCTCAGGCCCACGTCCTCGGTAGTATCCGGACACTCTATCCGGGGTCCAAAGAATGATCTACACATCTCCTCGTGCGTCAGGCCGAGGAAATTCTGAATAGCGCGCGGTCCTTCTGGGTTGAACTCCCACATGCGAAGAGGCCGGCGTTTGCATGGTTGGATTCGTCGAACCGGCATGACTTGCATTACCATAATCAAACTGAAATCTCCTTCGAAGATATTTTGAATGCGGCTTTGCAGTACAGGCACGTCCTTGGCTGGACCCCAGCTCAGCCCTCTACTAATCCATGACATCAGTTGTGGTGGAGGGCCTGAGCGGAAAGCAGGGGCAGCCGCCCACTTGGCACTTCTGGGAGCTGTGATGTAAAACCACTCCTATTGCCATAATTCGGACACCTCTGGAATAGAACCTTTTGGCCATGGAGCTCCAAAAATCTTGCTTATTAATGCACCTCCGCACGCTACATGCTTCCCCTCAACCGTCTTCGACTTCACATCAAAGGTCTTGAGCCACAGGCCGAAGTGAGGGGTAATGCGGAGGAAGGCCTCACATACGACAATAAATGCCGAGATGTGGAGAAAGGAGTCTGAGGCTAGATCGTGGAAATCTATCCCATAATAAAACATCATCCCCCTAACGAAGGGATCCAGAGTGAGGCCTAGACCTCGGAGGAAGTGGGAGATGAACACGACATCTTCGTTGGGTTCATGAGTAGGGACGACCTGCCCTCGGGCAGGCAGCCGATGCGAAACCTCGACGGTCAGGTATCTGGCCTCCCTCAACTTCTTGATATCTTCTTCTGTAATGGAGGAGGGCATCCACCGGCCTTGAAGGCTAGATCCGGACATGATTGAAGGTCCGGAGCACCTGACCTGGGCTTTGAGTGTTAGAACTCAAGGAGGGGAAGGATTCGATTGAGCACGGGAGGGAAAAAGTAAAAGCTTTATCCCTTTATAAAGAGGGTCAATATCAAGCGTCCTCTCCGTAGCCGTTTGGGACTTGCCTATAATCTAGGAGTCCTAGATACGGTTGGGTTACCCACGACCGTATTGATGAGAATCTCGTAATTAGGGGAACACGATCTCTGCTTTGACAAGACGTGTCAAAAAACTGCCTCGCGTTATGTGCGGGGCTAGTTAAAGGAAACGGTTCGAATAATCACCGGGCCATGACATAATGTCGTGTTGCCAAGACATGTCAGCAGATTAGATTTGTGGAAGTATTATTCTCTCTATGGTGGTATGTGGAACTTATTTTGCAGGGTCGTACACTATCCTTGTATTCAAATTCTTCCATGATGTATTTGGGGGAGGAACCCGCCTTGCAATGCCGAAGACAATACTACGCGCCGGACTCATCGTCATTGAAAGCCTGGTTCAGGGGCTACTGAGGGAGTCGTGGATTAGGGGTCTCCAGACTGCCGGATTATATCCTTTGGCCGGACTATTGGACTATGAAGATACAAGATTGAAGACTTCGTCTCGTGTCCGGACGGGACTCTACTTGGCGTGGAAGGCAAGCTAGGCAATACGGATATGCATATCTCCTCCTTTGTAACCGACCTTGTGTAACCCTAACCCTCTCTGGTGTCTATATAAACCGGAGGGTTTTAGTCCGTAGGACACAACAATAACATACAATCATACCATAGGCTAGCTTCTAGGGTTTAGCCTCTCTGATCTCGTGGTAGATCTACTCTTGTACTACCCATATCATCAATATTAATCAAGCAGGACGTAGGGTTTTACGTCCATCAAGAGGGCTCGAACCTGGGTAAAACTTCATGTCCCCTGCCTCCTATTACCATCCGCCTAGACGCACAGTTCGGGACCCCCTACCTGAGATCCGCCGGTTTTGACACCAACAGTCTTGATAACCCGACACAGGTAGTAAAGGTAAATTCTCTCTATAGATATGATAAAGTTGAAATGCCATTTACTAAGTTTTCTAGCCCATGCTTAGATGAGTTTGATAAATTTATGGTTAAGCAAGAAGACTTCAATGCTTATTTTGGTAGAGAATTAAAACACAGTGTGATATGCTTGAACACTTGGGTGATTATATGGCTAATGTCAAAGGTGAACTTAAACTTATTAGTAAACATGCTTCTATGGTTACCACTCAAGTAGAACAAGTACTTAAAGCTCAAAATGATTTGCTCAATGAATTGAATAGTAAGAATAATGACTATGTTTTTAGAGTGGCTACTAGAACTGGTAAAATGACTCAGGAACCTTTGTATCCCGAAGGCCACCCTAAGAGAATTGAGCAAGATTCTCAGAGAAATAATATAGATGCACCTAGTCCTTCTAAAAGGAAGAAAAAGAAAATGATAGGACTTTGCATGCTTCTAGTGAACCTGTTATTGATACACCTGAGAATCCAAATGATATTTCTATTTTTGATGGTCAAACACAATCTGGTAATGAACCTGGAACTAGTGATACTGTTAATAATAATGTTCATGTTGATGCTCAACCTAGTAATGATAACGATATAGAAATTGAACCTGTTGTTAAACTTGATAACCCACAATCAAAGAATCAACGTTATGATAAGAAAGACTTTGTTGCTAGGAAACATGATAAAGAAAGAGAACCATGGTGAGGGAGTCCTGGATTAGGGGGTGTTCGGGTAGCCGGACTATACCTTCAGCCGAACTCCAGGACTATGAAGATACAAGATTGAAGACTCCGTCCCGTGTCCGGATGGGACTTTCCTTGGCGTGGAAGGCAAGCTTGGTGATGCGGATATTCAAGATCTCCTACCATTGTAACCGACTTTGTGTAACCCTAACCCTCTCCGATGTCTATATAAACCGGAGGGTTTTAGTCCGTAGGACAACTTCATCATCCAACTATCATACCATAGGCTAGCTTTTAGGGTTTAGCCTCCTTGATCTCGTGGTAGATCTACTCTTGTACTACCCATATCATCAATATTAATCAAGCAGGACGTAGGGTTTTACCTCCATCAGGAGGGCCCGAACCTGGGTAAAACATTGTGTCCCTTGTCTCCTGTTACCATCCGTCCTAGACGCACAGTTCGGGACCCCCTACCCAAGATCCGCCAGTTTTGACACCGACATTGGTGCTTTCATTGAGAGCTCCTTTGTGTCGTCGCTTTTAGGCCCGATGGCTCCTTCGATCATCAACAACGATGCAATCCAGGGTGAGACTTTTCTCCCCGGACAGATCTTCGTCTTCGGTGGCTTCGCACTGTGGGCCAACTCGCTTGGTCACCTTGAGCAGATCGAAAGTTACGCCCCTGGCCATCAGGCCAGGTTTGGAAGCCTAAACTACACGGCTGACATCCGCGGGGACTTGATCTTCGACGGATTCGAGCCACAACCAAGCGTGCCGCACTGTCTCGATGGGCATGATATAGCTCTGCCGCTGAACAGCACCTTGGAGGCCGCACACGCACCGGTTCCGACCATTGATTCGGAGCCTACTGCGCCGATCGAGGATCAGCGGTTAGACGCTGCCTCAGGGGCTGCGATCTCAGAGACAATCGAGCCGAACTCCAGCCCCGCACTCCGCATGGCCCGTGACTCCGAAGAGCCGGATTCCTCTCCAAACTCAGTGCCCCCCGCGCCCCCGCCTATCGAATCCGATTGGGCGCCGATAATGGAGTTCACCGCCACGGACATCTTTCAGCACTCTCCCTTCAGCGACATCCTGAATTCTCTAAAGTCTCTCTCTTTATCAGGAGAGCCCTGGCCGGACTACGGTCAGCAAGGTTGGGATACGGACAATGAAGAAATTCAAAACCCACCCACCACCCACTTCGTAGCCACTGTCGATGACTTAACCGACATGCTCGACTTCGACTCCGGAGACATCAACGGTATGGACGACGATGCAGGAGACAACCAAGAACCAACGCCTATAGGGCATTGGACAGCCACCTCATCTCATGATGTGTACATGGTGGATACCCCTAAAGGAAGCAACAACGAGGAAAACGGGGAGGGGGGTCAACCTCTCGAAAAACAATCAAAGCGTCGGCGTAAACACCGACCTAAGCCCCGCCTCGATAAAGACCCAGCCATAGAGCAGGATGAGCCGGTAGACGACGAGCATGCCTTAGAGCAACTGTCCCAACAAGACAACCCGGATAGAGAAACCGAACATTCCTCCCCCGGCGAAAATGGCATTCCGGACGACCCTACGCCGGACAAGCCCACGAAGCAGAAGAACCTCCACAAACGGTTCGTTGCAACCGCACGCAGCCTGAAAAAGCAGAAGCGGAAGCTAAAGACTGCGGAAGATGCACTCAGGATCAGATGGAGTAAAGTAATCAATACCGCAGACAAATACGGCGGCAGTCGCCGCACTAAAAGCTATCCGAGGAGAAAACTACTGCCTGAATTCGACGAGGAGGCCTTAGAGCCCTCGCATTCAAAAAGTAAGAAAGCCACACAGTCGGATAGACGACCCCAGGGCCAGTTTAAAGCGGCAAGTAGCGCCGCACTTAAGCCGGTATGCGAGCCACTTAAGGATTCGCATCATGGCCCAGCCAGGTCCATTTACGGGCCAAGAAAGCAAGCTCTCATAAGCAATGCAATAAAGCCATTATCAGAATACGGCACACCCAAATACAGGGGTGCCGCACACCCCCTATGTTTCACCAATGAGGTCCTGGATTATGAATTTCCAGCGGGATTCAAACCCGTAAACATAGAGGCATATGATGGAACAACAGACCCTGGAGTCTGGATCAAGGATTATATCCTCCACATACATATGGCTCGAGGAGATGACCTCCACGCCATAAAATACTTACCCCTCAAGCTTAAAGGGCCAGCCCGGCATTGGCTTAAAAGCCTTCCTGAAAACAAAATCGGAAGTTGGGAAGAGCTCGAGGACGCTTTCCGAGCAAATTTTCAAGGGACGATCTTATGTCCGCCCTCCGGATGCAGACGATCTTAGTCACATAACTCAACAGCCCGGAGAGTCAGCCGGCAATTCTGGAATAGATTTCTTACTAAAAAGAATCAGATAGTCGACTGTCCGGACGCTGAAGCCTTAGCAGCTTTCAGGCATAATGTCCGAGACGAATGGCTCGCCAGACACCTCAGCCAAGAAAAGCCAAGAACAATGGCCGCACTAACAAGCATCATGACCCGCTTTTGCACAGGAGAGGATAACTGGTTGGCAAGATGCAGCACCAGTGACCCAAGTACATCCGAAACTAGGGATGGAAACGGAAAACCGTGATGCAATAAGGATCGTCGCCGGACTAAGGAAAAAAGTCCGAAGAGCACGGCAGTTAACGCCGGATTCAAAAGCTCACGACAGAATCAGAAAAAGGCGCCCCTCCAAGATAACAGGGACGACCTATCCAACCTAAACAAAATCCTAGATAGGATATGTCAAATACACAGTACTCTCGGAAAGCTTGCTAACCATACCCACAGAGATTGTTGGGTTTCCAAACAATCCGGCAGACTCAACGCCGAACACAAGGGGCTCGATACACCAAGCGAAGACGAGGACGAACCCCAAAAGCAGAGTACCGGGAAACAAAAGAATTTCCCACAAGAAGTAAAAACAGTAAACTTACTCCACATAACAAAACGTGCGGCACCCATAAAGGTACGCGCCCCATGGTCTACCCAAAGGAATCCCGCCACTGGTTGTCAAAACCAATCATCTTCGATCATCTGGATTATTCTAGAAGTACCAGGAACCCAGGCTGGACTACCCTGGTACTCGATCCAATAATTGGCGGACTCCAGTTTTCAAATGTCCTTATGGACGGTGGCAGCGGACTCAACCTAATATATCAGGACTCAATCCGCCACATGGGGATAGACCCAAAAAGAATTCGCCACAGAAAAACCTCCTTTCAAGGAGTAACGCCAGGTCCGGACACCCATTGCATGGGTTTTCTCCGGCTCGAGGTTATTTTCGGTTCTGACGATAACTTCCATCGCGAAAAGCTGACTTTCCACATCGTCCCATTCTCAAGTCGCTATCAAGCACTGCTGGGACGCGAAGCTTTCGCCCGCTTTAACGCAATACCGCATTATGCATCTCTTACGCTTAAGCTGCCCGGTCCACGCGGCATCATCTCCTTAATGGGGAAGCAGTAAGGGCGCCTCCCCCAAGCGGAGGATTGTGCAGCCGCTTTAACAACCCCACAATACAATGGCTTCACCAGCCAGAACATTGAAACAGGTCATTAAGACCACGGACACGGATAGACGAGTCCGGCACAAAAGTATCGTTGATAAAGGCTTAGTGGCCATATACCCCTGTACTAGGGGCTTCACACGTATAAAATAAGAGACAATAAAGCTCAATTTTTCATATTTTCCTTTACACTTTGTTTATTTCATATAACTTTTGTTCGGCACGCCCCTTTTTCAACTTAGTTGCTCTCTTTTTTACAGATGAACGTCGTGCTGCGCCCGTCCAGGATACGGCACAACGGAGACACAGGCGCAGACGTGCAGTAGGGACCCGTTCCAAGGATTCTTTTCAGATTAAGACCCTGCGTAAACCTTTTTTACTGTCTCTTGTTGATACACATCCCCTGGTTCTATGACCAAGGAGGAGGCTGGCGTCTTGGCATGTGGCCACGTCAGAATTCTTGCGCGTACCTAGACACTAGGGGCTTATACCTTAGAGCGTCACTTAGCACGCTCTCATAAAGACTGAATACCTTAGGGAGTGTTCGGCGTCGCGAGTTTGGCCTTATATGCATCAGCTCCGAGTCATGATTTTGGTCAAATGTTGGGTTGCCCGGCTCCTGTGTTCGGCCGCCTTACGTTCCGCTCTATCGGCTAAGGCGGCACCAGGAGAACTACTGCGATTGTGCCCTGGTTCGGCCAGGCGAGCACCTCAGTAGAGAAAGCCGAAAACCGACTATCATGGTATGGCGTGAGACTGGTCAACCACTCGATGACTCTCCGGAATCTATAGGATTCCCCGGCATTAACGAAGGGCTGTTTCCCGGCCAGGCACATACGCGCCCCGAATTCGGGCGAGCGCAGTCGCCACCAGGGGCTACCTAAATAGTCCCATTGTCAAGCTCGTATGGCTAAGTGAAAGTGTTAAAGCATTATAGTCTAGTTGCCTAGCTCGTTGCGCTATCACCTCCTTTGTAGGACCAAGACGTTGGATTAAGTGTGAAAATGCGCCTTCTGCGAGCACCCCCGCACTATGTGCGAGGGGGCTGAAGCCAACGACTGCCATCTTTCAGATTTTGTATGTATATCTTAAAACGGCTGCATAGGAGGTGTTTCACATACTTGCAGGCACAAGTATAAAAGGCTACTACAATTCATCAAAATATTGCTTCATAATTACATATGCTATCAGAAAATAGCATCCTTCGAGCACTGCGTCTCTATTACACGAGCGCCTTCAAGGACTTCCTGAAAATAGTGCTCGGAGGGTACTCGGCTTTGATCCGAATCTCGGGATGCAACAACGGTGGTCTCCATCTCTTCCCAGTATGTCTTGACATGGGCAAGAGCCATCCGTGCGCCCTCTATGCATGCTGACCTCTTCATCGCATCGATACGTGGCACCGCGCCAAGGAATTGCTGCACCAAGCCGAAATAACTCTTTGGCTCCAATCTCCCCGGCCACGGATGACCCATGACGTACTTCATGGCGAGTCCGGACAATCTAATCAGTTCGGCCCATTGAGCCAGACGATCGTCCATTGCCAGTGGACACTCTGGATTGTGGAACTGCGACCAGAAAAGCCTTTCCACTTCGCGATCTTCTTGATCTCAAAAGTGTTCGGTCACATTAGCAACAATCGCTGCCAAATCCAGATAGGTGTCCTTCGCACTCCACATCCAGTCCAATGGAGCAAACTTCGGATCGCCAAGCTTCCTCCGCAGCATAAAGGGCTTTCCAGCCGCAATCTGTCCGGCCTGACGCAGCTCCTCCTTCGCAGCTCTCATCACCGAACGAGCGTCCTTGGCATCAACAACGGCCTTTTCTAAATCCGTTTGTCTCGCCCGGTCTTCTTTCTCAAGAGACTTGCAACGGTCGGCAGCGCTTTTTAACTTCACGGCCATCTCGGCCATCTCCTTCTTGCTTCGGCAGTGAGCAGCCTGTTCGGCTCTCAGCTCTTCAGGTGCCTTCTCGGCAGCCAAATCACTTGTCATGGCTTGTTCCTTAGCTCGGGCAAGTTCCGCCCGGAGACTCTCCACGGCGGCCGCACCATCTGCGTCAAGCAAACACATTGTAAGATACTAGCATAAAAGCTCCTCTTACCAGATGCCGCCCGAGGAATTGCATACCTTGAGCATCATCAAGTCACTCGTTGACGAGCGCAATGTCGGCATCTGCCACGTCAAGTTGCCGCTTTAGTTCGGCAAAATCATCAGTTCGGCTCGATTCCGGACACTTCGCCCCCTATATACAAAGGAGAAAATTAGACCTGGGATTATGATCCTCTGTGCGCCGTCAATTTTGACAACGCACAGAGTCTCAGGGGCTACTATCTACACATGGCGCATCTTGTTTATGCGCAACTGACAAAGAAGTACATTATCAAATGTACCTCAAAACCCATCAGCAAACTTCTGACGGCCTCGTGCAATCTGCTTTCCACGGACGAAATCCTTCCAATCACCGTACCCATCAATGCACGGTGGTCCTCTGAGATAGAAGCTCGCCCCAGCAGAATCATCAGCTCCTCCGACAACGCACCAGACGGTGCCGGACTCGTCCTACGACCTCCATCGAAGGCAGGATGCGGAGAACCTTGGGGGGCCATATGGCTACCTTCCACCCCTGCCGGATTCGGAGAAACCCTCCGTGATGACACCTCAGGGTCGCCCGCCTCGCTAGGCGGTACGGCAGGGGGAGGCGTTCCACTCTCCATCATCTTCGGAAGAAGATCCCTCGAAGACGAGCTCTGCTGAGAAGGGCTGAGGTCCGAGCTACAAGGTAAAATTTCGGTTAATCTTCTCAGATAAAAAGTAAGGATTTCTCTCATCCCTCTAAAGGAAAATCTTTCTCTATTTACGGCTCGCTGGAGGGCTGATCCCTTGCGGGCGTAGTTTGGCCGAGGATCTCCCCGGTGCCGGACCCTCTGACGAGGACTTCTTCCCCCGCTTTGAGGCCATGGTCTCCGGGTCATCAGAGGCGGCCCTCTTCTTCCCCCTAGGAGAGGAATTGTCGTTTCCTCCCTTCAGAGCAGCCTCCTTCGAGGAGTCCATAGTTTCCTTGTCCTCCCCCTCACTTCCCTGCAAAGGCACGATCTTCAACATCCTGACTAGCACGGGATCCGGCCTGGTCTCAGGAAGGGGAGCCGGACACCTGATCAGCTTCGCCTTCGCTACCCACTCCTGTTTAAAAGGACAACTCTTTTAGGAGCGAGTTTATGACAACTTTACGGATAGCGAGTCTGGGCACAAGGTTACTTACTTGAGTATCCGGGTGATTGCAGCTTAAACCTGCGTCCTCGGTCAAATCCGGACACATTGCTTGTCATCCGAAGAACATTTTATACATCTCCACGGGTGTTGCGCCCATAAAATGTTGGAGAGCTCGTGGTCCCTCCAGATTAAACTCCCACAGACGAAGGGAGCGACGTTTGCCGGGCAATGTTCGGAGAATCAGCATGACCTACGTCACCTTGACCAGGTTGAGGTCTCTTTCTAAGAGATCCCTAATGCGGCCCTGCAACAGGGGCACGTCTTTGGATAACCCCCAATCTAATCCTTTCTTGACCCATGATGCTAGCTGTGGTAGGGGACCCGAGCGAAAGGCAGGAGGTGCCGCCCACTTGGCGCTCCTGGGAGCGGTGATATAGAACCACTCTCGTTGACACAAGCCGAGCTCCTCTTGAAAGGAGCCCTCGGGCCATGGAGCATCGACATTCTTACTTATGACAGCACAGCTGCACTCTGCGTGCCGTCCCTCGATCATCTTTGGCTCCACTCCAAAGGTCTTGAGCCATAATCCGAAGTGAGAAGTAACATGGAGGAACGCTTCGCACACAATGATGAATGAGGAAATGTGGAGGATGGATTCCGGAGCTAGGTCATGAAATTCCAGTCCATAATAGAACATCAGCCCCCTCACGAAGGGATCCATCGGGAAGCCTAAACCCCGAAGGAAGTGAGACATGAACACTACACTCTCACAAGGCTGGGGACTGGGAATAGCCTGCCTTTGAGTAGGCAACCTATGCGAAATTTTGGCAGTCAAATACTTAGCCTCTCTCAACCTTAGCACATCCTCCTCCGTGACGGAGGAGGGCATCCATCGGCCTTGAAGGTCGGAACCGGACATTGTCGAAGGTCCGAAGCGCCTGGAATTTGGAGCCTAGGGTGTTGGAACTTGAGGCGACAGGCGAACTTGTTTTGAGATTGGAGAAAAGGAGTAAGGCCTTGGTCTCTTTATAAGAGGTTGAATACCAGGAGCCCTCCCTGTAACCGTTTGGGACTCGCCCTTAATCGAGAAAACATGCTAACGGGCACGATTGGGTTACCCATGTCCGTATTGATGAGAATCCCGTAAATAAAGGGGACACGATCTCTGCTTTGACAAGACGTGCCAAGGAAACCGCCTCGCAAAACACGTCGAGGTGGAAAAGTGAAAACGATTCGAATAAAGGCTTGGTCGTAGTGTGATGTCACACTGCGGAATACGTCAGCAGATTAGATTTGTGTTAATATTATTCTCTCTATGGCAATACGTGGAAGCTTATTTTGCAGAGCCGGACACTACTCTTGGTGTTTACAAATTTTTATGAAGAATTTGGAGGAGGAACCCGCCTTGCAATGCCGAAGACAATCTGCGCGCCGGACTCGTCGTCATTGAAGCCTGGTTCAGGGGCTACTGAGGGAGTCCTGGATTAGGGGGTGTTCGGGTAGCCGGACTATACCTTCAGCTGAACTCCAGGACTATGAAGATACAAGATTGAAGACTCCGTCCCGTGTCCGGATGGGACTTTCCTTGGCGTGGAAGGCAAGCTTGGCGATGCGGATATTCAAGATCTCCTACCATTGTAACCGACTTTGTGTAACCCTAACCCTCTCCGGTGTCTATATAAACCGGAGGGTTTTAGTCCGTAGGACAACTTCATCATACAACAATCATACCATAGGCTAGCTTTTAGGGTCTAGCCTCCTTGATCTGGTGGTAGATCTAGTCTTGTACTACCCATATCATCAATATTAATCAAGCAGGACGTAGGGTTTTACCTCCATCAAGAGGGCCCGAACCTGGGTAAAACATTGTGTCCCTTGTCTCCTGTTACCATCCGGCCTAGACTCACAGTTCGGGACCCCTTACCCGAGATCCGCCGGTTTTGACACCGACACATGGGTTCACAAACCCATGCCTTTCCCTCCCAAACCATCCAAGAAAAAGGATCATGAGGATTTTGAGCGCTTTGCTGAAATGATTAGACCTATCTTTTTGCACATGCGATTAACTGATATGCTCAAAATGAATCCTTATGATAAGTACATGAAAGAAATTGTGACAAATAAAAGAAAGATACCGAAAGCTGAAATTTCCACCATCCTTGCTATTATACTTTTAAGGGTGGGATACCAAAGAAACTTGGAGATCCAGGAGTACCCACTATACCATGCTCCATTAAAAGAAACTATGTTAAAACTACTTTATGTGATCTTGGAGCCGGTGTTAGTGTTATGCCTCTCTCTTTATATCGTAGACTTGATTTGAAGAAGTTGACACCTACTGAAATATCTTTGAAATGGCTGATAAATCAACTGCTATACATGTCGGTATTTGTGAGGATGTGCCTATTTTGGTTGCAAATGTTACTATTTTAACGGACTTTGTTATTCTTGATATTCCCGATGACGATAGTACGTGTATTATTCTTGGAAGACCCTTTTTGAATACTGCAGGGGCTGTTATTGATTGCAACAAAGGCAATGTCACTTTTCATGTTAATGGTAATGAGCATACGGTACACTTTCCGAGGAAACAACCTCAAGTCCACAGTATCAATTCTATTGGAAAAATTCCATCGATTATTTTTGGAGGTTTTGAATTTCCTCTTCCTACTGTCAAGAAGAAATATGATATTCTTATTGTTGGGGATGTGCATATCCCCGTTGAGGTAACCTAGTGTTATTCGAAGATTCTCCGGTTCCATGTTATTCGGAATGAGTTTGTTAACAAGACTTGATCAACCTTGTTAGTGGATTCCTTTTGATGATCATGAGATGGATGAATTTAGAAAACACAACTCTCTGTACCCTCCTTTTACTTTCTGTTATTTATATTAAATAAAATAAAAATAAGTATTTTCCGTCTGTTTTCTGAATTATCCGTGCAATATAAAAATACCCCAAAAATAAAAGTTCTCCAAATGCCCTGAAATTTAAATATGATTTTTTCTGGAATATTTGGCACTGAGAACACAGCACGGGGGGCATCCACCTGGCCACGAGGGTGGAGGGCGCGCCCCCTGCCTTGTGGGCCCACGGTGGCCCTCCTCCACTTATTCCTGCACCCACACACTCCTTCTTCCTCCCACAAACACGACTATCCAGTTCAAACCCGAGTCCAAGGTAATTTTGCTGCCATTTTCGATCTCCTTGCTCAAAGCACCTCTCACAAAACTGCTTGGGGGGATTGTTCCTTAGTATGTGACTCCTCCATTGGTTCAATTAGTTTTTGTTCTAGTGCTTTATTCATTGCAAATTTGTGCTGCCTAGGTGACCCTATTCTTGAGCTTGCATGTCAAATTTATATGGTTCCAAGTAGTTTTGATGCATGATATAGGCTTTAGGCACTTGTAGGAGTAGTTGCTATCAATTTTGTTGAACTTGGCTTACTTTTATTTTGAAGTTACTAAAATTTTCAGATTTTTTTAGAGAATAATGAAGAGATTTTTGAGGGGCTCATCAAGCCGAAGCTCGAAGGAAAAGAAAAATGAAGAAGCAAAGAAGCCCAAATATAATCTGCCTCGCACCACGGACGTTAGGCCGTGTGAATGGCCCTCCGATGATTTCTTGAGAGCAATCGGGATTTATGAGGATTTTTATGAATTGGCTAAGAATGCAGGCCTCACCGACTTCCTCCGCGACCAACGCGAACAGTATCTCTTACTCACCAATACTTTTGTGCAAAACTTTTAATATTATCCTAGGGAATCAACTCCTTCAATAGAGTTTCATTTATATGATGTTGTTAAGAAGATGTCACTATATGAATTTTACAGGGTTTGCAAAATACCTTTTGTGGGTAGCTTGGAGGAACCACATCGTAAAGATGTGGATGGGTTTATTGACACTATCACTGTAGGGGAAACTAGGAAGGTTTCCGATGCAAGAATCACTAGCATACATTTTCCTGTTTTACACTACTTTGCAATATTTGCTAGTCGTTGCTTAATTGGTCATGGAAACTGTGGAAACCTTAGTGTTCCTGATATTTTTATTTTGCTCCATGGTATATTCCGTGATGACTCTGTTGGTATGGGCGGTATTATTGCTAAATGGTTAAGTCTGAACCGTACAAAGGGCCCCATCTTTGGTGGTATCTATGCTTCACGCCTTGCTGCATATTACAACATACCTATTAGGCACTATGAAAAAGAAGAAAAATTGCTGCCTACTGTTTATTTAGATTATAAGAGTATGGTAGCACATGATTTTATTATAAAGAATAGGGAAGGGGAGCTTAAATACAAATTGTTCTTTGATAAACATCATCCTGAGACTATCACCTTGCCTGCTCCTTCCCTGTTTGATTTATTTACAGGTCAGTACCTCGTCTCGTCGGAGGATATTCACGCTTATCAGAACCCTACATCAGCCACATAGCCAGAGTCGGAACCACAAGTTGATCCTCCACGACAGTCTAATCACCAGTGGGATCCGGAGATGATTGCCAACCAGTGGCAATCGGAGTCTTCTTCTTCACAGTACGACCCCAACTATTATTATGGATATCCGCCAGGCCAGCCGTGGCCATAGACCAACTTAGGCCAAAAGCCTAAGCTTGGGGGAGTATGTATTTCTCACTGACATTACATTCATGTTCACACACTCATTGTTAGATGTCAGTGCTCATACTTTTTCATTGTATCATCCATGTTGTTTATTTCCTTTTTATGCTTTCTTCTTGTGTGTTTAATAAACCTTAAGAAAAACAAAAAAAATAGTTGTAGCTTTTAGCTAGTTTTAATTTCCATGCTTGTAGTAGTAATTAAAAAGAAAACCCAAAAAGATTTCCTGTTCTTCTTTTTGCTTGTTGGGAGCTTTCCCGTGTAAATAGTTTTATTTCTTTTCTTTTCTGTGGGGGTCGATAGGAGAATACCATAATTAAATTGTTGAAGTGGATCTTATATGCATTATTGTTGATCTGACAAAAGAGCCCATACTGCCTTGTCTTCTCCTTTTTATTGAATGCTTGCAGATTCCAGCTTAGTCCAATGCACGCGCACTATTATTATTACCCACATCGTTCGATCGTGCAAGTGAAAGGAAAATATGACAATATATGATGGACTGGCTGAGATGAGAAAAGCCGGTATGAAATCGACCTCTCTTGTTTTTGTAAATATGATTAGTTCATCGTTCCTGATTCAGCCTATTATGAATAAACATGTTTGCAATGACAACTAGAGATCATAGTTTCTTCTGCCATGCTTGATTAGCTAGGAGCTTATAAAGGTTTACCTTGCGTGCCAACATGCTATTAAAATGGTTGTGATGTGGTATGATAGGGTGGTATCCTCCTCTGAATGATTTAAATGACTTGACTTAGCACATGTTCACGCATGTAGTTGAAACAAAATCAACATAGCCTTCACGATATTTATGTTCATGGTGGATTATATCCTACTCGTGCTTGCATTCTGTGTTGATTAATTTTAATGCATGTTCATGACTGTTGTCGCTCTCTAGCTGGTCGCTTCCCAGTCTTTTTCTAGCCTTCACCTGTACTAAGCGGGAATACTGCTTGTGCATCCAATCCCATAAACCCAAAGTTATGCCACATGAGTCCACCATACCTACCTATTTACGGTATCTACCTATCGTTCCAAGTAAATTTGTATGTGCCAAACTCTAAACCTTCAAATAAATATCCTGTTTTGTATGCTCGAACAGCTCATGTATCAACTAGGGATGTCCGTATCTTCCATGTTAGGCGGGTTATTCTCAAGAGGAGTGGACTCCGCTCCTCACTCACGAGAAAGTGGCTAGTCACCGGGATGCCCAGTCCCATGCTTTATGCAAACTAAATCAAAATTATTGCAAACAAAACTCCCCCTGGGAGTCTTGTTAGTTGGAGGGACTCGTTGTTTCGAGCAAGCCAAGGATTGATGCTTGTTGGTGGAGGGGGAGTATAAACTTTACCATTCTGTTTGGGAACCGCCTATAATGTGTGTAGCATGGAAGATATTTCCGTCTCTTGGTTGTTATGTTGACAATGAAAGTATACCGCTCAAAATATTATTCACCTCTATTTCAAAACCGAGCTCTAGCACCTCTACAAATCCCTGCTTCCCTCTGCGAAGGGCCTATCTATTTACTTCTACATTGAGTCATCATCCTCTTATTAAAAAGCAACAGTTGGAGAGCACCGCTGTCATTTGCATTCATTACTGTTAGTTTACATTGAGTATGACTTAACTGGATCTCTTTTACCATGAATTACAATGTCTAGTCGGTCCTTGATCTTTAAAGGTGCTCTGCATTTATGTTTTGCAGTCTCGGAAAAGGCTAGCGAGATACCATCTTGTTATATCATATTATGATTGTTTTGAGAAAGTGTTGTCATCCGAGATTTATTATTATTGCTCGCTAGTTGATTATGCCATTGATATGAGTACACATGAGACCTAAGCGTTATTGTGAATATGGTTAGTTTATAATCTTTGCTGAAAACTTGAATGCTGGCTTTACATATTTACAACAACAAGAGCAAACAGAGATTGTAGAAGTTTTTCTTTATCACTTTCAGTTTGTCAACTGAATTTCTTGAGGACAAGCAGAGGTTTAAGCTGGGGGGAGTTGATACGTCTCCGTCATATCTACTTTTCCAAACACTTTTGCCCTTGTTTTGGTCTCTAACTTGCATGATTTGAATAGAACTAACCCGGACTGATGCTGTTTTCAGCAGAATTGCCATGGTGTTATTTATGTGCAGAAACAAACATTCTCGGAATGATCTGAAACTTCACGGAGCAAATTTTTGGAAATAATAAAAATCCCTTGCAAAAGATGAAGACCAGGGGGCCCACACCCTAGCCACGAGGGTGGGGGCGCGCCTGCCCCCCTGGACGCGCCCCCTACCTCGTGGGCCCCTTGGAGCTCCTCTGACCTAAACTCCAACTCTATATATTTGCTTTCGGGGAGAAAAAATAGAGGAGAAGGATTCATCACGTTTTACGATAGGGAACCACTGCCAAGCCCTAAAACCTCTCGGGAGGGCTGATTTGGAGTCCGTTCGGGGCTCCGGAGAGGGGAATCCGTCATCATCAACCATCCTCCCTTACCAATTTCATGATGCTCACCGCTGTGCGTGAGCAATTCCATCGTAGGCTTGCGGGACGGTGATGGGTTGGATGCGATTTATCATGTAATCGAGTTAGTTTTGTTAGGGTTTGATCCCTAGTATCCACTATGTTCTGAGATTGATGTTGCTATGACTTAGCTATGATTAATGCTTGTCACTAGGGCCTGGGTGCCATGATTTCAGATCTGAACCTATTATGTTTTCATCAATATATGAGAGTTCTTGATCCTATCTTGCAAGTCTATAGTCACCTACTATGTGTTATGATCCGGCAACCCCGAAGTGACAATAATCGGGACCACTGCCGGTGATGACCGTAGTTTGAGGAGTTCATGTATTCACTATGTGTTAATGCTTTAGTCCGGTACTCTATTAAAAGGAGGCCTTAATATCCCTTAGTTTCCGCTAGGACCACGCTGCCACGGGAGGGTAGGACCAAAGATGTCATGCAAGTTCTTTTCCATAAGCACGTATGACTATATTCGGAATACATGCCAACATTACATTGATGAATTGGAGCTAGTTCTGTGTCACCCTAGGTTATGACTGTTACATGATGAACCACATCCGGCATAATTCTCCATCACCGATCCATTGCCTACGAGATTTCCATATATTGTTCTTCGCTTATTTACTTTTCCGTTGCTACTGTTACAATCACTACAAAATACCAAAAACATTACTTTTGTTATCATTACCTTTTGCTACCGTTACCACTACTATCATATTACTTTGCTACTAAATACTTTGCTGCAGATATTAAGTTTCCAGGTGTGGTTGAATTGACAACTCAGCTGCTAATACTTGAGAATATTCTTTGGCTCCCCTTGTGTCGAATCAATAAATTTGGGTTGAATACTCTACCCTCGAAAACTGTTGCGATCCCCTATACTTGTGGGTTATCATAAGGTGGTTGGTGCCCTTCTTTCACCGCAAGAAGCTAATATCCAGATAAAAATCGTGTCCAAAATTCAGCCCAATCGGAGTTACGGATCTCCGGGAATTTAAGAAATGGTGAAAGGGCTAAATCTGGAACGCAGAAACACAGAGAGACAGAGAGACAGATCCAATCTCGGAGGAGCTCTCACCCCTCCCATGCCATGGTGGCCATGGACCAGAGGGGAAACCCTTCTCCCATCTAGGGAGAAGGTCAAGGAAAAAAAGAAGAAGGGGGGCTCTCTCCCCCTCTCTCCCGGTGGCGCCGGAACGCCGCCGGGGCCATCATCATCACCGCAATCTACACCAACAACTTCAGTGCCATCATCACCAACTCTTCCCCCCTCTATGCAGCACTGTAACCCCTCTTTTACCCGCTGTAATCTCTACTTAAACATGGTGCTCAACGCTATATATTATTTCCCAATGATGTATGGCTATCCTATGATGTTTGAGTAGATCCGTTTTGTCATATGGGTTAATTGATGATCGTGATTGGTTTGAGTTGCATGTTTTATTTTTGGTGCTGTCCTATGGTGCTCTCCATGTCACGCAAGTGTGAGGGATCCCTGCTGTGGGTTTGCAATATGTTCATGATTTGCTTATGGTGGGTGGCATGAGTGACAGAAGCACAGACCCGAGTAAGTAGGTTGTTTGCGTATGGGAGTAAAGAGGACTTGACGCCTTATAATGCTATGGTTGGGTTTTACCTTAATGATCTCTAGTAGTTGCGGATGCTTGCTAGAGTTCATCATAAGTGCATATGATCCAAGAAGAGAAAGTATGTTACCTTATGCCTCTCCCTCAAATAAAATTGCAATAGTGATTACCGATCTAGTTATAGATTGCCTAGGGACAAATAACTTTCTCGTGACAACAAGCTCTCTACTAAAACTAACTTAGTTGTGTCTTCATCTAAACAGACCCTACTTTTTATTTACGCGCTCTTTATTACTCTCTCCGTTTTTATTTACTCCGCATATTAGAGTTGACTGAAGTCAAACTTCGTAAAGTTTGACCAAGTTCATAGAAAATAATATAAACATTTACCATAACAAATTTATACTATGTGAAAGTACATTCAATAATAAATCTAATGATGTTGATTTATTATCGTATATCTTAATATTTTTGTTTATAAAATTGGTCAAAGTTTACAAAGCTTGACTTTGACCAAAGTTAATATGCGAACTAAATAAAAACGGAGGGAGTATCTTGCAAATCTATCCAACAACACCTACAAAGCACTTCTAGTTTCATACTTGTTCTAGGTAAAGCGAACATTAAGTGTGCGTAGAGTTGTATCGGTGGTCGATAGAACTTGAGGGAATATTTGTTCTACCTTTAGCTCCTTGTTGGGTTCGACACTCTTACTTATCGAAAGAGGCTACAATTGATCCCCTATACTTGTGGGTTATCAAACACTGAAATAGGAAAAAAAACAGAAACTGGCACTGGGCCTTGGTTAATAGGTTAGTCGCAAAAATAATATAAAAGAGCATATTAAAGCCCATTAAACATCCAAAACAGATAATATAATAGCATGGAACAATCAAAAATTATAGATACGTTGGAGACGTATCAGTACTATTATAGTACTATATGCTCTGAGCAAACGATCCATCAGGGAGCATGCATGCATACATGCACCTCGCCCTAGCAGCTACTCGCACTCAATTCTGCACGGTACAGCTTTATGCTTGCTTGGGGTGAAGAGAGAAGAGAGAGACGGGCTAGCCTTGGCCTCACACGCAATATGCATGCATGCATGCATTGGGGTTACCACCAGGAGTAGTACTACTAGCTTGCTATTTCACGGACTTGTGACATGCCTACCGCCATGCTCTTTGGTGGTAGGGTTGCACAGCCTACTGTTGGGAAACGCAGTAATTTCAAAAAAAAAATATCCTACGCACATGCAAGATCATGGTGATGCATAGCAACGAGAGAGGAGAATATTTTCTATGCACCCTCGTAGACCGTAAGTGGAAGCATTATGAGAACGCGGTTGATGTAGTCGTACGTCTTCATGATCGACCGATCCTAGTACCAAAAGTACAGCACCTCCGTGATCTGCACATGTTCAGCTTGGTAACGTCCCACAAACTCACGATCCAGTAGAGTGTCAAGGAAGATCTTTGTCAGCATGACGGCGTGATGACGGTGATGATGATGCTACCGGAACAGGGCTTCGCCTAAGCACCGCTATGATATGACCGAGGTGGATTATGGAGGAGGGGGCACCGCACATGGCTAAAGGATCAATGATCAACTTGTGTGTCTATGGGGTGCTCCCTGCCATGTATATAAAGGATGGAGGGAGGAGGAGCCCGGCCCTCATAGGGCATGCCCAAAGTGTGGAGTCCTACTAGGACTCCCTAGTCCTAGTAGGATTCCACCTCCCGGATGGAATAGGAAAAAGAGAAGGGAGAAGGAGACGGAAGGAAGGGGGCGCCCCCTTTCCCTAGTCCAATTCGGACCAGTCAGTCCATGGGGAAGGGGCGCGGCCACCCTTGAGGCCTTTCTCTCCTTTCCTGTATGGCCCATTAAGGCCCAATACGAATTCCCATAACTCTCCGGTACTCCGAAAAATACCCGAATCACTCGGAACCTTTGCAATGTCCGAATATAGCCTTCCAATATATCGATCTTTACGTCTCGACCATTTAGAGACTCCTCGTCATGTCCCCGATCTCATCCGGGACTCTGAACAAACTTCGGTACATCAAAACACATAAAGTCATAATACCGATCTTCACCGAACATTAAGCGTGCGGACCCTACGGGTTCAAGAACTCTGTAGACATGACCTAGACACGTCTCCGGTCAATAACCAATAGCGGAACCTGGATATTCATAATGGCTCCCACATATTCTATGAAGATCTTTATCAGTGAAACTGCATAAAGATATACGTTGTTCCCTTTGTCATCGGTATGTTTCTAGCCCGAGATTCGATCGTCGGTATCCTCATACCTAGTTCAATCTCGTTACCAGCAAATCTCTTTACTTGTTCCGTAATGCATCATCCCGCAACTAACTCATTAGTCACAATGCTTGCTGATACGTCTCCGTCGTATCTACTTTTCCAAACACGTTTGCCCTTGTTTTGGACTCTAACTTGCATGATTTGAATGGAACTAACCTGGACTGACGCTGTTTTCAGCAGAACTACCATGGTGTTATTTATGTGCAGAAACAAATGTTCTCGGAATGACCTGAAACTTCACGGAGCAACTTTTTGGAAAATATAAAAAAATACCTGCAAAAGATGAAGGCCATGGGGCCCACCATCTGTCCACGAGGGTGGGGGGCGCGCCCCCCTACCTCGTGGGCCCCCTGGTGCCTCTCTGACTCCAACTCCAACTCTATATATTGTGTTTCGGGGAGAAAGACATCAGAGAGAAGGATTCATCGCATTTTACGATACGGAGCCGCCACCAAGCCCTAAAACCTCTCGGGAGGGCTGATCTGGAGTCCGTTCGGGGCTCCGGAGAGGGGAATCCGACGCCATCGTCATCATCAACCATCCTCCATCACCAATTTCATGATGCTCACCGCCGTGCGTGAGTAATTCCATCGTAGGCTTGCTGGACGGTGATGGGTTGGATGAGATTTATCATGTAATCGAGTTAGTTTTTTAGGGTTTGGTCCCTAGTATCCACTATGTTCTGAGATTGATGTTGCTATGACTTTGCTATGCTTAATGCTTGTCACTAGGGCCTGAGTGCCATGATTTTAGATCTGAACCTATTATGTTTTCATCAATATATGAGAGTTCTTGATCCTATCTTGCAACCCCTAAGTGACAATAATCGGGACCACTCCCGGTGATGACCATAGTTTGAGGAGTTCATGTATTCACTATGTGTTAATGCTTTGTTCCGATACTCTATTGAAAGGAGGCCTTAATATCCCTTAGTTTCCACTAGGACCCCGCTGCCATGGGAGCGTAGGACAAAAGATGTCATGCAAGTTCTTTTCCTTAAGCACGTATGACTATATTCGGAATACATGCCTACATTACATTGATGAACTGGAGCTAGTTCTGTGTCACCCTAGGTTATGACTGTTACATGATGAACCGCATCCGGCATAATTCTCTATCACCGATCCATTGCCTACGAGCTTTCCATATATTGTTCTTCGCTTATTTACTTTTCCGTTGCTATTGCTATCATCACTACAAAATACCAAAAACATTACTTTTACTACTGTTACCTTTTGCTACCGTTACCACTATTATCATATTACCTTGCTACTAAACACTTTGCTGCAGATATTAAGTTTCTAGGTGTGGTTGAATTGACAACTCAGCTGCTAATACTTGAGAATATTCTTTGGCTCCCCTTGTGTCGAATCAATAAATTTGGGTTGAATACTCTACCCTCGAAAACTGTTGCGATCCCCTATACTTGTGGGTTATCAAGACTATTTTCTGGCGCCGTTGCCGGGGAGCATAGCTCTATTCTTTGAGTCACTTGGGATATATATCTGCTTATCATTATTAAGAACTTGAAAGATCCAAGAACCAAGATCTATCCCTCAACTACGAGGGGAGGTAAGGAACTGCCATCTAGCTCTGCACTTGATTCACCTTCTGTTTTGAGTAAGGTTGCGACACCTAAACCTGCTTCTGCTATTCGCTCTGATATGTCGCATGTTATTGATGATGCCACTTCTGCTATGCATGATACTTAAGATGAAACTACTTCTATGCTTGATTCTACTGTGCCACTTGGTGAATTTCTTGATGAACAACTTCCTAGGGCTAGAGAGATTGAAAATATTGAATCTGATAATACTGATGAAAGTGATGATGAAGAATCACTTGTTATTCCTAAGGATTATGTTTTTGATCAAGAAGCTTCTTTTGTTATTTTAGCTTGCCAAGATAGATATGAACTCAAAAGGTTATTAGCTAAATGGAATAAGCAATCTCTAAATGCTAGAATGAAACCTGACCCTGCTTTTGCTACTTCACCTATCTGTGTTACTGATAAGGATTATAAATTCTCTATTGATCCTGATATAATTACTTTGTTGAATCTGATCCTTTTCATGGTTATAAATTTGAAACTGTTGTGGCACATCTTACTAAACTGAATGATATAGCCACCCTGTTCACTAAAGATGAGAGAACTCGTTACTTTTATATCCTTAAAATATTTCTGCTCTCATTAAAGGGTGATGCTAAGATATGGTTTAATTCTCTTGATCCTGGTTGTGTGCGTAGTCCCCAGGATATGATTTATTACTTCTCTGCTAAATATTTCCCTGCTCATAAGAAACAAGCTGCTTTAAGGGATATATATAATTTTGTGCAAATTGAAGAAGAGAGTCTCCCACAAGCTTGGGGGAGGCTTCTCCAATTACTTAATTCTTTGCCTGATCATCCTCTTAAGAAAAATGAAATAATTGATATCTTTTACAATGGACTAACCGATGCCTCCAGAGATTACCTGGATAGTTGCGCCGGTTCTGTTTTCAGGGAAAGAACACCGGATGAAGCTGAAATTCTATTGAATAATATGCTGACAAATGAAAATAATTGGACACCTCTGGAGCCAGTTCCTGAGCCTATTCCTAAACCAACTCTGAAGAAGAGGGATATTCTACTTCTTAGTCCTGAAGACATGCAAGAGGCAAAGAAATCTATGAAAGAAAAAGGTATTAAAGCTGAAGATGTTAAGAATTTACCTCCTATTGAAGAAATACATGGTCTTAATTTACCGCCTATTGAAGAAACATATGATCTTAATCCTTTACCTATTGAAGAAACTCATGGTCTTGATAACCCAACACAGGTAGTAAAGGTAAATTCTCTTTATAGATATGATAAAGCTGAAATCCCATTTACTAAGTTTGCTAGCCCATGCTTAGATGAGTTTGATAAATTTATGGCTAAGCAAGAAGATTTTAATGCTTATTTTGGTAGACAATTGAAATACAATTCAAATATGCTTGAACACTTGGGTGATTATATGGCTAATGTTAAAGGTGAACTTAAACTTATTAGTAAACATTCTTCTATGGTTACCACTCAAGTAGAACAAGTACTTAAAGCTCAAAATGATTTGCTCAATGAATTGAATAGTAAGGATAATGATAATGTTGTTAGAGTTATGACTAGAGGTGGTAGAATGACTCAGGAACCTTTGTATCCTGAAGGCCATCCTAAAAGAATTGAGCAAGATTCTCAGAGAAATAATATAGATGCACCTAGTTCTTCTAAAAAGAAGAAAAAGAAAAATGATATGACTTTGCATGCTTCTAGTGATCCTATTGTTGAAACACCTGAGAATCCAAATGATATTTCTATTTCTGATGCTGAAACACAATCTAGTAATGAACCTGAAACTAATGATAATGTTAATAATAATGTTCATGTTGATGCTCAACCTAGTAATGATAATGATATAGAAATTGAACCTGCTGTTGATCTTGATAACCCACAATCAAAGAATCAACATTATGATTAGAAAGACTTTGTTGCTAGGAAACATGGTAAAGAAAGGGAGCCTTGGGTTCAGAAACCCATGCCTTTCCCTCCCAAACCATCCAAGAAAAAGGATGATGAGGATTTTGAGCGCTTTGCTGAAATGATTAGACCTATCTTTTTGCGTATGCGATTAATCGATATGCTCAAAATGAATCCTTATGCTATGTACATGAAAGAAATTGTTACAACTAAAATAAAGATACCGGAAGCTGAAATTTCCACTATGCTTGCTAATTATACTTTTAAGGGTGGAATACCTAAGAAACTTGGAGATCCCGGTGTACCAACTATACCATGCTCCATTAAAAGAAACTATGTTAAAACTGCTTTATGTGATCTTGGAGTCGGTGTTAGTGTTATGCCTCTCTCTTTATATCATAGACTTGATTTGAATAAGTTGACACCTACTGAAATATCTTTGCAAATGGCTGATAAATCAACTGCTATACTTGTCGGTGTTTGTGAGGATGTGTCTGTTGTAGTTGCAAATATTACTATTTTAACGGACTTTGTTATTCTTGATATTCCCGAGGACAATAGTATGTCTATTATTATTGGAAGACCCTTTTTGAATACTGCAGGGGCTATTATTGATTGCACTAAAGGCAATGTCACTTTTCACGTTAATGGCAATGAGCATACGATACACTTTCCGAGGAAACAACCTCAAGTTCATAGTATCAACTCTATTGGAAAAATTCCATCGATTATATTTGGAGGTTTTGAATTTCCTCTTCCTACTGTCAAGAAGAAATATGATATTCTTATTATTGGGGATGTGCATATCCCCGTTGAGGTAACATAGTGTTATTCGAAATTTCTCCGGTTCCATGTTATTCGGAATGAGTTCGTTAACAAGACTTGATCAACCTTGTTAGTGGATTCCTTTAGATGATCATGAGATGGATGAAACTAGAAGGCACAACCTTCTGTGCCCCACTTTTACTTTCTGTTAATTATATTAAATAAAACAAAAACAAATATTTTTCTGTCTATTATCTGATTATCCGTGCAATATAAAAATAGCCCAAAAATAAAAGTTCTCCAAATGCCTTGAAATTTAAATATGATTTTTTCCAGAATATTTGAGAATATTTGGCACTGAGAACACAGCAGGGGGGTCAACCACCTGCCCACGAGGGTGGAGGGCGCGCCCTACCCCCCTGGGCACTCCCCCTGCCTCATGGGCCCACGGTGGCCCTCCTCCACTTATCCTTTCACCCATACACTTCTTCTTCCTCCCCCAAACATGAATAACCAGCTCAAACCCGATTCCAAGCTCGTTTTGCTGCCATTTTCGATCTCCTTACTCAAAGCACCTCTCACAAAACTGCTTGGGGAGATTGTTCCTTGGTATGTGACTCCTCCATTGGTCCAATTAGTTTTTGTTCTAGTGCTTTATTCATTGCAAATTTTTGCTGCTTAGGTGACCCTCTTCTTATGCTTGCATGTCAAATTTATATGGTCAAAAGTAGTTTTGATGCATGATATAGGCTCTAGGCACTTGTAGGAGTAGTTGCTATCAATATTATTGAGTTTGGTTTACTTTTATTTTGAAGTTACTAAAAATTTCAGAATTTTTCAGAAAATGATGAAGAGACTTTTGAGGGGCTCATCGAGCCGAAGCTCAAAGGAAAAGGCACCGAAGCCTAAGTATAATCTGCTTCGCACCGTGGAGGTTCGGTCGTGTGAATGGCCTTCCGATGATTTCTTGAGAGCAGCTGGGAGTTATGAACATTTTTATGAAATGGCTAAGAATGCAGGCCTCACCACTTTCCTCCACGACCAAAGCGATCAGTATCTCTTACTCACAAATATCTTTGTGCAAAACTTTCATTTCCATTCTAGGAACTCACCACCTACGGTGGAGTTTCATTTATATGATGAGCATAAGGAGATGTCACTTTATGATTTTTGTCGGGTTTGTTTAGTCCCTTTCGAGGGCAAGACAGAGGAACCACATCGCGAGGATGTGGATGGGTTCATTGATACTATCACTGTAGGGGAAACAAGGAAGGTTTCCAATGCACGAATCACTAGCATACATTTTCCTGTTTTACGCTATTTTGCATTATTTGCTAGTCGTTGTTTAATTGGTCATGAAAACTGTGGAAACCTTAGTGTCCCTGATATTATTATTTTGCTCCACGGTTTATACGGTGGTAACTCTATTAGTATGGGCGGCATTATTGCTAAACGGTTAAGTCTGAACCGTACAAAGGGCCCCATCTTTGGAGGCATCTATGCTTCACGCCTAGCTGCACATTTTAACATACCTAGTAGGCATTATGAGAAGGAAGAAAAAGTGTTGCCTCGTGTTTATTTAGACTATAAAAGTATGGTGGCACATTATTTTATTGTTAAGAATAGGGAGGGAGAGCTTAAATACAAATTGTTCTTTGATAAACATCATCCTGAGACTATTACCCTGCCTACTCCTTCTTTGTTTGATTTATCTGCAGGCCAGTACCTTGTTCCGTCAGAGGCTATTCACGCCTACCGGAACCCTGCACCAGCCATGGAGCCACAGCCGAAACCACAAGTTGATCCTTCACGACAGTCTAATTACCAGTAGGATCCGGAGATGATTGCCAACCAGTGGCAATCAGCGTCTTCTTCTTCTTCGAAGTACGACCCCAACTATTATTATGGATATCTGCCAGGCCAGCCGTGGCCATAGACCAACTTAGGCCAAAAGCCTAAGCTTGGGGGAGTACGCATTTCCCACCGACATTATATTCATGTTCACACACTCATTGCTAGATATCGGTGCTCATACTTTTTCATTGTATCATCCATGCTAGTTTATTTTCCTTTTTATGCCTTCTTCTTGTGTGTTTGATTAACCTTAAGAAAAACCAAAAAAATTAGTTGTAGCTTTCAATTAGTTTACTTTCCATGCTTGTAGTAGTAATTAAAAAGAAATACCAAAAATATTTCATGTTCTTCTTTTGCTTGTTGGGAGATTTCCCGTGTAAATAGTTTTATTTCTTTTCTTTTCTTTGGGGGTCGATAGGAGAAGACCACAATTAAATTGTTGAAGTGGCTCTTATATGCATTATTGTTAATCTGACAAAAGAGCCCATATTGCCTTGTCTTCTCCTGTTTATTGAATGCTTGCAGATTCCAGCTTAGTCCAATGCACGCGCACTATTATTATTATTCACATCGTTCAGTCATGCAAGTGAAAGGCAATTATGACGATATATGATGGACTGACTGAGATGAGAAAGGCTGGTATGAATTCGACCTCTTTTGTTTTTGTAAATATGATTAGTTCATCGTTCTTGATTCAGCCTATTATGGGTAAACATGTTTGCAATGACAACTAGAGATCATAGTGCTTATGCCATGCTTGATTAGCTATGAGTTTTAATGGTTTACCTTGCATGCCAACATGCTATTAAAATGGTTATAATGTGGTATGATAGGGTGGTATCCTCCTTTGAATGATTTAAGTGACTCGACTTGGGACATGTTTACGCATGTAGTTGAAACAAAATCAACATAGCCTTCACGATATTCATGGTGGATTATATCCTACTCATGCTTGCATTCGGTGTTGATTAATTTTAATGCATGTTAATGACTGTTGTCGCTCTCTAGCTGGTCGCTTCCCAGTCTTTTGCTAGCCTTCACCTGTACTAAGTGGGAATACTGCTTGTGCATCCAAATCCATAAACCCCAAAGTTATTCCAAATGAGTCCACTATACCTACCTATATACGGTATCTACCTGCCTTTCCAAGTAAATTTGTATGTGCCAAACTCTAAACCTTCAAATAAATATCCTATTTTGTATGCTCGAATAGCTCATGTATCAACTAGGGATGTCCGTATCTTCCATGTTAGGCGGGTTATTCTCAAGAGGAGTGGACTCCGTTCCTCACTCACGAGATAAATGGCTGGTCATCGGGATTCCCAGTCCCATGCTTTATGCAAACTAAATCAAAATAATTGCAAACAAAACTCCCCCTGGGACTCTTGTTAATTGGAGGCACTCGTTGTTTCGAGCAAGCCTTGGATTGATGCTTGTTGGTGGAAGGGGGGTATAAACTTTACCATTCTGTTTGGGAACCGCCTATAATGTGTGTAGCATGGAAGATATTGCCATCTCTCGGTTGTTATGTTGGCAATGAAAGTATGCCGCTCAAAATATTATTCACCTCTATTTTAAAACCGAGCTCTGGCACCTCTACAAATCCCTGCTTCCCTTTGCGAAGGGCCTATCTATTTACTTTTATGTTGAGTCATCATCCTCTTATTAAAAAGCACCAGTAGGAGAGCACCGCTGTCATTTGCATTCATTACTGTTAGTTTACATTGAGTATGACTTGACTGGATCTCTTTTACCATGAATTACAATGTCTAGTCAGTCATTGGTCTTTAAAGGTGCTCTGCATTTATGTTTTGCAGTCTCGGAAAGGGCTAGCGAGATACCATCTTGTTATATCATATTATGATTGTTTTGAGAAAGTGTTGTCATCCGAGATTTATTATGATGACTCGCTAGTTGATTATGCCATTGATATGAGTAAACTGGAGACCAAAGCGTTATTGTGAATGTGGTTAGTTATAATCTTTGCTGAAAACTTGAATGCTGGCTTTACATATTTACAACAACAAGAGCAAACAGAGTTTGTAAATTTTTTTCTTTATCACTTTCAGTTTATCAACTAAATTGCTTGAGGACAAGCAAAGGTTTAAGCTTGGGGGAGTTGATACGTCTTCGTCGTATCTACTTTTCCAAACACTTTTGCCCTTGTTTTGGACTCTAACTTGCATGATTTGAATGGAACTAGCCCAGACTGACGCTGTTTTCAGCAGAACTACCATGGTGTTATTTATGTGCAGAAACAAATGTTCTCGGAATGATCTGAAACTTCACGAAGCAACTTTTTGGAAATATAAAAAATTACCTGCAAAAGATGAAGGCCGTGGGGCCCACCACTTGTCCACGAGGGTGGGGGGTGCGCCCCCCTACCTCGTGGCCCCCTGGTGCCTCTCCGACTCCAAATCCAAGTCTATATATTGTGTTTCGTGGAGAGAAAAATCAGAGAGAAGGGTTCATCGCGTTTTACGATACGAAGCCGCTGCCAAGCCCTAAAACCTCTCGGGAGGTCTGATCTGGAGTCCGTTCGGGGCTCCGGAGAGGGGGATCCATCGACATCGTCATCATCAACCATCCTCCATCACCAATTTCATGATGCTCACCGCCGTGCGTGAGTAATTCCATCGTAGGCTTGCTGGACGGCGATGGGTTGGATGAGATTTATCATGTAATCGAGTTAGTTTTGTTAGGGTTTGATCCCTAGTATCCACTATGTTCTGATATTGATGTTGCTATGACTTTGCTATGCTTAATGCTTGTCACTAGGGCCCGAGTGCCATGATTTGAGATCTGAACCTATTATGTTTTCATAAATATATGAGAGTTCTTGATCCTATCTAGCAAGTCTGTAGTCACCTATTATGTGTTATGATCCGTTAACCCCAAAGTGACAATAATCGGGATACTTACCGGTGATGACCGTAGTTTGAGGAGTTCATGTATTCACTATGTGCTAATGCTTTGTTCCGGTACTCTATTAAAAGGAGGCCTTAATATCCCTTAGTTTCCATAAGGACCCCGCTCCCACCGGAGGGTAGGACAAAAGATGTCATGCAAGTTCTTTTCCATAAGCATGTATGACTATATTCGGAATACATGCCTACATTACATTGATGAACTGGAGCTAGTTCTGTGTCACCCTAGGTTATGAGTGTTACATGATGAACCGCATCCGGCATAATTCTCTATCACCGATCCATTGCCTACGAGCTTTCTGTATATTGTTCTTCGCTTATTTACTTTTCCATTGCTATTGCTATCATCACTACAAAATACCAAAAACATTACTTTTACTACTGTTACCTTTTGCTACCATTACCACTATTATCATATTACCTTGCTACTGAACACTTTGCTGCAGATATTAAGTTTCCAGGTGTGGTTGAATTGACAACTCAGCTGCTAATACTTGAGAATATTCTTTGGCTCCCCTTGTGTCGAATCAATAAATTTGGGTTGAATACTCAACCCTCGAAAACTGTTGCGATCCCCTATACTTGTGGGTTATCAGTTGCAAGGCTTAGAGTGATGTGCATTACCGAGAGGGCCCAGAGATACCTCTCCGATACACGGGGTGACAAATGCTAATATCGATCTATGCCAACTCAACAAACACCATCGGAGATACCTGTAGAGCATCTTTATAATAACCCAGTTACGTTGTGACGTTTGATAGCACACAAGGTGTTCCTCTGGTATTCGGGAGTTGCATAATCTTATAGTCAGAGGAACATGTGTATAAGTTATGAAGAATGCAGTAGCAATAAAACTGAACGATCATTATGCTAAGCTAACGGATGGGTCTTGTCCATCACATCATTCTCTAATGATGTGATCCCGTTCCTCAAATGACAACACATGTCCATGGATAGCAAACTTAACCATCTTTGATTAACGAGCTAGTCAAGTAGAGGCATACTAAGGACACTCTGTTTGTCTATGTATTCACACATGTACTAAGTTTCCGGTTAATACAATTCTAGCATGAATAATAAACATTTATCATGATATAAGGGAATATAAATAACAACTTTATTATTGCCTCTAGGGCATATTTCCTTCAGTCTCCCACTTGCACTAGAGTCAATAATCTAGTTCACATCATCATGTGATTTAACACCAATAGTTCACATCTTTATGTGATTAGTTCACATCTCCATGTGACTAACACCCAAAGGGTTTACTAGAGTCGATAATCTAGTTCACATCGCTATGTGATTAACACCCAAAGAGATCATGTTTTGCTTGTGAGAGAAATTTTGTCAACGGGTCTGCCACATTCAGAGTCGTATGTATTTTCCAAATTTTCTATGTCCACAATGCTTTGCACAGAGCTACTCTAGCTAATTGCTCCCAATTTCGATATGTATCTAGATCGAGACTTAGAGTCATTGTGATGCCCTCGATTTGACCGTACACTAATCATACACGCAAATGTGTACGATCAAGATCAAGGACTCACGGGAAGATATCACAACACAACTCTAGACACAAATTAAAATAATACAAGCTTTATATTACAAGCCAGGGGCCTCGAGGGCTCGAATACATAATCTTGAAAACACAAGAGTCAGCGGAAGCAACATTATCTGAGTACAGACATGAGTTAAACAAGTTGGCCTTAAGAAGACTAGCACAAAAACAACATCGATCGAAAAGGCAAGGCCTCCTGCCTGGGAGCCTCCTAACTACTCCTAGTCGTTTGCGGTCTTCACGTAGTAGTAGGCATCCTCCGGGTAGTAGTAGTCATCAGTGGCATCTTCTGGCTCCTAGGATCCGTCATCAGGTCACAACAATCGGGTAAGGGGGAAAAGAAGTAGCAAAGCAACCGTGAGTACTCATCCAAAGTACTCGCAAGACTTACATCAGATCTAAACTAAGTATGCATCTGTATCAAAGGAATGGGTTGCATCTGTGGACTAAACTGCAGAATGCCAGAAAGAAGGGAAAAGGCCTAGCCTATTGAAGACTAGCATCTTCAAGCATCTTGCAGCATATAGAAGAGTACAGATCAACATAATGTAAAGTAGTAGTGTTATCAACCTCGGCCAGAGATCCTTTCTCAACTCCCTCTGAGAAAGCAATCCCAGAGCCATACTATCCATTCATCATATCCATTTCTCATATCCATCCATTTCTCATCACAAGTATCCAGTTCTAGTTTTATCGATCGGGATACAACTCCAAGTGTCCGTTACCGTAGGACAGGCTATCGATAGATGTTTTCTTTCCTGCAGGGGTGCACCAACATACCCACCACGCTCGATTAACTCCGGCCGGACACACTTTCCTGGGTCATGCCCGGCCTCGGCCAAACAATACGCCGCAACCCGACCTAGGCTTAATAGAGAGGTCAGCACGCCGGACTAAACCTGTGCCCCCAGGGGTCATGGGCCATCTCCCAGGGAACTCCTGCACATTGCGTACGCGGCCGGTGAGTAGACCTAGCTACCTCCTTCAACAAGGTAGGTGCTTACCAGTCCAACCCGGCATGCGCCGCTCAGTCGCTGACGTCTATTAAGCTTTGGCTGATGTATATGACGCAGAACGCCCATACTATGCCCACGAGATGGTTAGTGCTATCAGGCCAGAGGCCCCTCGGATCAAATATCCAAATCGTAGTGGATTAGGAACGTGCGGTAACGAGCAGAGACTCACGATCGATGTGACCCCGTTTCCCCGTCTCGAGTACTTGTGATAAGGGCTAAGAATGCCCGGCCACGCCTCGTAAGTATCTCGCGGGCACTTTCCAGGTTAACCCGACTCCACATCACTCGCTATTAAGCTCGCGCGGGTACCCCTCAGGGCCTACCCGTCTTTAGTAACATGGTTCCGTTGTAAAGTCATAGTAACCATAGTAACTGTGTGTCTAACACCAAGGGGAAAACCAGAGGAATCACCCTTGGTGAATTCCACTCGATGTAATCATCAAGGTGAACGTAAGAGGATTCACCCTCGAGGTTCACACTTGAGGGGTTGCACGACAGAGCCGTATCGGAAGTAGTTAAGGAGGAAATCACCCTCGATGACCACGACCGGATAGCTACACTACAGAGATCTCATTAGGAGTGATGTAAGAGGTTCCACCCTCGGCACTCGATGGTAACTCTACAGAGTTGTACAACTAGGGGTGATGTGCGGTGTTGGGGCCTGGACGTCGATCACGTTGATCGAGTCATCGAACATAAAGCGGGGCAACTGGGACAAGGTGGGGTCACTGATGGATCTCTAACCAACCTATACTAAGCAGTTTTAGGATAAGCAGGTAAAGTATAAAAGCAAGTAACAACAACAGGCTATGCATTAGAGTAGGATCATACAGAAAGCAGTAGCAGTTCTAATGCAAGCATGAGAGCGAAAGAAATAGGTGATATCGGAATGCTCAAGGGGGGTTTGCTTGCCTGGTTGCTCTGGCAAGGAGGGGTCGTCGGTGACGTAGTCGATCACAACGGCATCATCGGTCTCGGGGTCTACCGGAGAGAAGAGGGGGAAGAAACAGTAAATACAGAGCAAACAATGCATCACAAGGCATAACATGACGATGGGCAGAACTAGGGTTGCCCTAACATAGTACTACACATTGCAGACAGAGGGGATAAACATCTGAGGATGAATTCCCGGCGTTAGGCGGATTCTGGATAGATGAAAGAGAGGGGACGGTTCCATGTTCAGCATGCTAGGGGCATGTGATAGGTGAATGGACCATGCATTCGGATTCGTTGGATTTTTCTGAGCAACTTTCATATAGAAAACATTTTCATCCGAGCTACGGTTTATTTTCTATTAATTTTCAAAGTTTAAACAATTTTTTGGATTTATTTATAATAAAGAAAAGGAATATGACGTCAGCAAGATGTAGAGGTGATGTCAGCAGTCAACAGTACGGTTGACTAGGTCAAACCTGACTTGTGGGACCCACTGGTCAGTGACTGGAGTAATTAAACAGTGTTAATTGGACTAATCTAATACTAATTATCAAGCGGGGCCACTGTCAGTGTCTAATTGGTGAATAGATTAATTAATCAATTTAATTAATAGATTTTCTATTTATCTAAAATGTTTTATTGACTCGGCCCCATATGTCAGTGGGTTGACTCAGTCAACGAGTCAACTGGGCCCACCCGTCAGTGGCTCAGCGGGCCCCATACGTCAGTGTCAGGTCAGCCTCGCCGGTGTCGGCGCCAGAAGTGCTCCGGCGAGCCTCCCATGGCGGCACGCGTCAGGAGAGGGGTCGGGTTTCGTGCACAGGGGGTTTCCAGGGTCGTAGCTAGGTGCGTTCGATGCGGTTCGACGTCGTACGCAAGATGGAGGCGATGGCCGGGGCCGGGAATGACCGGAACGGCGCCGGCGACGAGTAGAAACGGCGCCGGAGTACGGGCTCGAGCGGGTTCAGCATTAGAGCGCGCGATTGGCCAAACTAACTAACTAGGCAGGGTCTACAACGCTCCAGGAGCTCGTCGGAGCTACTAGCTCGAGCGGAGGAGCTCGGTGGCGAGCCCTACGACGGCAATGGCGGACGGAGGAGCTCGGCTTGTGGGCGAGCTAGCTACGGTGAAATGCACAGCGCGAGGAGAGGAAAGGAGGAAGGTAGGAGCTCACCGTGCGGCCAAGAAAGGCCCGTGTGAGCTTAGGAGCAGCAGCATTGGACGGAGACGACGGCGGGCGCCGGCAACCGAGAAGGAGAGGTGAGGTAGATCCCGAGCGTGCGGTCGTTCCTGAGCTCGATCACGAGGTGTAGTCGAGGCAGCCGAGTGAGGCGGAGCGGTGGGGCGCGTCGGCGAGGCGATCGGGAGGCGGTGGCCACGGGATCGACGGTGGCGCGTCAACGACCACGCACGGGCGAACGAGACAGAGAAAAAGAGGGGTGAACGAGGGAGAGCGAGGAGGGGGCGAATGGATGAGGAGGCCAGGGGGGAGGAGAGGTGGATCTTTATCCACCTGCGGCGCCTATAGCGGCGAGGTCGGCGAGGTGGGTTCGGCGGTGATGGCGGGCGTGCCTCGGTCGCTTGAACAGAGAACAGGGGGGAGGAGGAGGAGGCCGTGGTGGGCTGGGATCTAGGCACTGTGCACTTAGGCCAGTGCACAGTGGCCTTTTTTTATTTTCTTTTTACAGAAAGGGGTTTAGTAATATTTTGAGCTTCCATAAGATTTTGCAAAAATGTGAAACTTGGTCACATAATTACTTTGCAATATCCAGCACTGCCACAAAAAGTTTGGGCATTTTTGGAGTTCATTTGAATTTACACAATAAAGAAAAGGGAATTTAAAGGCTATTTTTGCTCTGTTAAAATGCATTAAGGCCCATTTAGAGTTGATGATGATGTTGTGTTCCTTAACAAATAATTGTTATGGAATTTTTGACAAATGATGAACATTTTTCCAGCAACTTTTGAGCAACTTCAAACTTCACTTGAATTTGAATTGACTGGAATTTCTAATGGGATATTGAACAAAGGTGATTAAGCACTGTTTGGAAAAATGATTAGTTTAATCACAGAGGGTTACTGTAGCATGACACTGGGGGTGTTACAGTCATCCAGATCAGTGACAAAGCTTACATCGACGTAACTCTTTACGACAAACTCTTTGTCACCTCCATAACAGAGAAACATTTCCTTATTCCACTAAGGATATTTTTGACCACTGTCCAGTGATCCACTCCTGGATCACTATTGTACCCTCTTCCCAAACTTATGTTGAGGTACACAATAGGTCTGGTACACAGCATAGCATACTTTATAGAACCTATGACTGAGGCATAGGGAATGACTTTTCATTCTCTTTCTATTTTCTGCCGTGGTCGGGTTTTGAGTCTTTACTCAACTTCACACTTTGCAATACAGGCAAGAACTCCTTCTTTGACTTTTCCATTTTGAACTACTTCAAAATCTTGTCAAGGTATGTAATCATTGAAAATATATCAAGCGTCTTGATCTATCTCTATAGATCTTGATGCTTAATATGTAAGTAGCTTCATCGAGGTCTTTCTTTGAAAAACTCTTTTCAAACACTACTTTATGCTTTCCAAAAAATTCTACATTATTTTCGATCAACAATATGTTATTCACATATACTTATCAGAAATGTTGTAGTGCTCCCACTCACTTTCTTGTAAATACAGGCTTCACCACAAGTCTGTATAAAACCATATGCTTTGATCACTTTATCAAAGTATATATTCCAACTCCGAGATGCTTGCACCAGTCCATAGATGGATCGCTGGAGCTTGCACACTTTGTTAGCACCTTTAGGATTGACAAAACCTTCTTGTTGCATCATATACAACTCTTCTTTAAGAAATCCATAAACGAATGCAATTTTGACATCCATTTGCCAGATTTCATAAAATGTGGCAATTGCTAACATGATTTGGACAGACTTAAGCATCGCTATGAGTGAGAAAATCTCATCGTAGTCAACATCTTGAACTTTTCAAAAACCTTTTGCGACAATTCGAGCTTTGTAGATAGTAACACTACGATCAGTGTCTGTCTTCCTCTTGAAAATCCATTTATTCTTAATGGCTCAGCGATCAACGGGCAAGTCAATCAAAGTCCATACTTTGTTCTAATACATGGATCTCATCTCAGATTTCATGGCTTCAAGCCATTTCGTGGAACCTGGGCTCATCATCACTTCCTCATAGTTCGTAGGTTCGTCATGGTCAAGTAACATGACCTCCAGAATAGGATTACCGCACCACTCTGGTGCGGAACGTATTCTGGTTGACCTACGAGGTTCGGTAGTAACTTGATCTAAAGTTCATGATCATCATCATTAACTTCCTCACTAATTGGTGTAGGAATCACTAGAACTGATTTCTGTGATGAACTACTTTCCAATTCGGGAGAAGGTACAATTACCTCATCAAGTTTTACATTCCTCCCAATCACTTCTTTCGAGAGAAACTTCTTCTCTAGAAAGGATCCATTCTTAGCAACGAATATCTTGCCTTCGGATATGTGATAGAAGGTGTACCCAACAGTTTCCTTTAGGTATCCTATGAAGACGCATTTCTCTGATTTGGGTTCGAGCTTATCACATAAGAATCATAGCCCAAAATTTTAAGAAACGATAGCTTAGGTTTCTTGCTAAACCACAGTTCATATGTTGTCATCTCAACGGATTTAGATGGTGCCCTATTTAACATGAATGGAGTTGTCTCTAATGCATAACCCCAAACGATAGTGATAAATCGGTAAGAGACATCATAGATTGGACCTTATCTAATAAAGTACGGTTATGACTTTCAGACACACCATTACGTTGTGGTGTTCCAGGTGGCGTGAGTTGCGAAACTATTCCGCATTGTTTCAAATGAAGACCAAACTCGTAACACAAATATTCTCCTCCATGATCAGATCGCAGAAACTTTATTTTCTTGTTACGATGATTTTCCACTTCACTCTAAAATTCTTTGAACTTTTCAAAATTTTAAGACTTATGTTTCTTCAAGTAGATACACCCATATCTGCTAAAATCATCTGTGAAGACCAGGAAATAACGATACCTGCCGCGAGCCTCAACACTCATCGGATTGCATACATCAGTATGTATTATTTCCAATAAGTTAGTTGCTTGCTCCATTGTTCTAGAGAATGGAGTTTTTGTAATCTTGCCCACGAGGCATGGTTCGCAAGCATCAAATGATTCATAATCAAGTGATTCCAAAAGCCCATCAGCATGGAGTTTTTTCATGCGCTTTACACCAATATGACCTAAACGGTAGTGCCACATATAAGTTGCACTATCATTATTAACTTTGCATCTTTTGGCTTCAATATTATGAATATGTGTATTACTACGATCGAGATTCAATAAACCATTCACCTTGGGTGTATGACCTCAGAAGGTTTATTCATGTAAACAGAATAACAATTATCCTTGACTTAAATGAATAACCTTATTGCAATAAACATGATCCAATCATATTATGCTTTACACAAAACCAAATAACATTTATTTTAGGTTCAACACTAATCCCGATGGTAAAGGGAGTGTGCGATGGTGATCTTATCAACCTTGGAATCACCTCCAACTCACATCATCACCTCGCCCTTAACTAGTCTCTGTTTATTTTCAACTCCTGTTTCGAGTTACTACTCTTAATAACTGAACCAGTATCAAATACTGAGGTTTTTTTTATAAACACTAGTAAAGTACACATCAATAACATGTATATCAAATATATACTTCAGTTCACTTTGTCATCCTTCTTATCCGCCAAGTATCTAGGGCAGTTCCACTTCCAGTGACCATTTCCTTTGCAGTAGAAGCACTTAGTTCGAGGCTTGGGTCTAGCTTTGAGCTTCTTCATGGGAGTGCCAACTTGCTTGCCTTTCTTCTTTGAAGTTCCTCTTTCTTTCCCTTTGCCCTTTTCTTGAAACTAGTGGTCTTGTTAACCATCAGCACTTGATGCTATTTCTTGATTTCTACCTTCACCGATTTCAGCATCGCGAAGAGCTTGGGAATTAATTTTGTCATCCCTTGCATATTATAGTTCATCACTAAGTTCTAGTAACTTGGTGATAGTGACTAGAGTACTTTATCAATTACTATCTTATCTGGAATATTAACTCCCACTTGATTCAAGCAATTGTAGTGCCCAGACAATCTGAGCACATGCTCACTGGTTGAGCTATTCTCCTCCACCTTGTAGGCAAAGTACTGTCAGAGCTCTCATGCCTCTCGACACGGGCATGAGTATGAAATACCAATTTGAACTCTTAGAACATCTTATATTTTCCATGGTGTTCAAAACGTTTTTTAAGTCCCGGTTCTAAGCCGTAAAGCATGGTGCACTAAACTATTAAGTAGTCATCATACCGAGCTTTGTCAAACGTTCCTAACGTGTGCATCTGCTCCTGCAATAGGTCTGTCACCTAGCGGTGCATAAATGACATAATTGTTCTGTGCAGCAATGAGGATAATCTCGGATCATGAACCCAATCCACATCATTGCTACTATCATCTTTCAACTTATTTTTCTCTAGGAACATATCAAAAAATAAACGGGGAGCTACATCACAAGCTATTGATCTACAACATAGATATGCAAAAAACTATCAGGACTAAGTTCATGACAAATTAAGTTCAATTAATCATATTACTTAAGAACTCCCACTTAGATAGACATCCCTCTAATCATCTAAGTGATCGCGTGATCCATATCAACTAAACCATGTCCGATCATCACATGAGATGGAGTAGTTTTCAATGGTGAACATCTCTATGTTGATCATATCTACTATATGATTCACATTCGACCTTTCGGTCTCAGTGTTTCGAGGCCATATCTGCATATGCTAGGCTCGTCAAGTTTAACCCGAGTATTCTGCATGTGCAACACTGGTTTGCACCCGTTGTATGTGAACGTAGAGCTTATCACACCTGATCATCACATGGTGTCTTGGCACGAAGAACTGTCGCAACGGTGCATACTTAGGGATAACACTTATACCTTGAAATTTTAGTAAGGGATCATCTTACAAAGCTACTATCGTACTGAGCAAAATAAGATGCATAAAAGATAAACATCACATGCAATCAAAATATGTGACATGATATGGCCATCATCATCTTGTGCCTTTGATCTCCATCTCCAAAGTACCATCATGATCTCCATCGTTACTGGCATGACACCATGATCTTCATCATCTTGATCTTTATCAACGTGTCATCACATGGTCGTCTCGCCAACTATTGCTTTTGCAACTATTGCTATCGCATAGAGATAAAGTAAAGCAATTAAATGCCGCTTGCATCTTATGCAATAAAGAGACAACCATAAGGCTCCTGCCAGTTGCCGATAACTTCAACAAAACATGATCATCTCATACAACAATTTATATCTCATCATGTCTTGACCATATCACATGATCACATCACAACATGCCCTGCAAAAACAAGTTAGACGTCCTCTACTTTGTTGTTGCAAGTTTTACGTGGCTGCTACGGGCTGAGCAAGAACTGTTCTTACCTACGCATCAAAAACCACAACATAGTATAGTGATTGCTTTTTGATCTTTAGAAACAACCTTGTTCATTGAAACTGATTCAACTAAAGTTGGAGAAACAGACACCCACTAGCCACCTGTGTGCGAAGCACGGTGGTAGAACCAGTCTGGCGTAAGCGTACGCGTAATGTCGGTCTGAGCCGCTTCATCCAACAATACCGCCGAATCAAGAATAAACTAGTGACGGCAAGCAATATGTATATACCCACGCCCACAACTCCTTTGTGTTCTACTCGTGCATATAACATCTACGCATAGACCTGGCTCGGATACCACTGTTGGGAAAAGCAGTAATTTCAAAAAAAATCCTAAGCACACGCAAGATCATGGTGATGCATAGCAACGAGAGGGGAGAGTATTGTCTATGTACCCTCATAGACCGTAAGCAGAAGCATTATGACAACGCGGTTGATGTAGTCGTACGTCTTCACGATCGACTGATCCTAGTACCGAAAGTACGGCACCTTCGTGATCTGCACACGTTCAGCTCGGTGACGTCCCACGAACTCACGATCCAGCAAAGTGTTGAGGGAGAGCTTCGTCAGCACGATGGCGTGATGACGGTGATGATGATGCTACCGGAATAGGGCTTCGCCTAAGGGCATCTCCAGCCGTTGGCCCCCCCAGGACGCATAAAAATCGCCCCCTGGGGGCGAGCCGGCGATACAATTGGCGTTGGGGGCGGTTTTGCGCCCAGTCGTCGCCCCCAGCTCGCCCCAAGGCGCCGAAATTGGCCCAGTTTGCAGCCCAATTTCGGCCAATAAAGGGCCCATGTGGGCGAGAATAGGCCTATATTTGGCGTGGTTTCGCCGTGTCTCGGCGTTCAATTATCAACACAATTATTTCTTATCACATATTTCATCACAGAAAAATCAAATACTTCAACAAAATAGTACAACAACAAATAGTTCAATACAAATTATATAGTTCAACAAATAAAAACTCGTATTTCATCACATGGTGTCCCCCTTGAGCCTCCATAGGTGCTCAATCAGATCTTTCTGCAGTTGATGATGCACCTATGGGTCTCGGATCTCCTGACGCATACTGAGATAGGCAGTCCAAGTTGCCGGTAGATTGTGATCAACTTCGGCTAGAGGCCCCTGCCTGTAGTATGGTTCAGTGTCAAACACTGGGTCTTCTTGCTCGCTCTCGGTGATCATGTTGTGCAAGATGACACAGCAAGTCATAATCTCCCACATTTGATCTTTGGACCAGGTCTGAGCGGGGTACTGAACAACAGCGAATCGAGATTGGAGCACACCAAATGCCCGCTCGACATCCTTCCTGCAAGCCTCCTAAACTCTCGCAAACCAGGCGTTCTTGCCTCCTGCCGCAGGGTTTGAGATCGTCTTCACAAATGTCGACCATCTCGGATAGATGCCATCTGCTAGGTAGTACCCCTTGTTGTATTGGTGCCCATTGATCTCGAAGTTCACCGGAGGAGAATGGCCCTCAACAAGCTTGGCAAAAACAGGAGAGCACTGCAGCACGTTGATGTCATTGTGAGTTCCTGGCATACCAAAGAAGGAGTGCCAAATCCAGAGGTCCTGTGTGGCTACCGCCTCAAGCACCACACTGCAACCGCCTTTGGCGCCTTTGTACATCCCCTGCCAGCCAAATGGGCAATTCTTCCATTTCCAATGCATGCAGTCGATGCTTCCAAGCATCCCAGGAAATCCTCTTGCTGCATTCTGGGCTAGGATCCGAGCAGTGTCTTCCGCATTGGGTGTTCTCAAGTATTGTGGCCCAAACACTGCCACCACTGCCCGACAGAACTTGTAGAAACACTCTATGCTGGTGGACTCGGCCATGCGCCCATAGTCGTCGAGTGAATCACTGGGAGCTCCATATGCAAGCATCCTCATCGCTGTCGTGCACTTCTGGATGGAGGTGAATCCAAGAGCGCCAGTGCAATCCATCTTGCACTTGAAGTAGTTGTCGAACTCCCGGATGGAATTCACAATCCTGAGGAAGAGCTTTCGGCTCATCCGATAACGGCGCCGAAATGTTTTCTCGCCATGAAGTGGAGCATCGGCGAAGTAGTTGGAGTAGAGCATGCAGTAGCCTTCGAGACGATGCCGGTTCTTTGCTTTCACCTGCCCCGGCGCCGAGCCACCTCGCCGCGGCTTTTCATTGCTCGCCAGCAGCTGGGCGAGGGTGGCGAGCACCATGAGATGCTCTTCTTCCTGGACGTCGGCCGCGGCTTCCTCCTCCAGCAGCGCGGTGAGCTCTTCCTCGTCATCCGAGTCCATCGCCGAGTCAGGCAAAACGGCGAACACCTTGCGCTCGGTGGGCGTGTACCCGCCGCTAAACCGCACCTCCGCGGCCGAAAACGGCGGCCGAAAACGCCCAGCTGCTGTGGGAGGGGCTGCCGTGGCGAAGCGCTGCTATTTTTCGGCGGGGAATGGCTATCTAGCGGAGTAGGGCGGCGGCCGTCGCCGAGATATAGCTAGTGGTGGTCGAGGGCGCGGGGGGTGCGAGGCGAGTCGGGGGAAGAAAACCTTGAGTTTTCCCTCTCGATGTGGGCCAGGCGTGCTTTTCCCTAGCGCCGGAGCCCCCAACTGCTCCCCTGCACGCCGGGTTCGGCCTGTGCCCGCCGGGCGGAAAAAAGGTCCGAACCGACGATTTTCGGCGTCCTGGGGGCGCGACTGGGCCGTTTTTCAGTGCCGGCGCCGAAAAAGTGGCCTGGGGGGCCTGTTGGGGGCGCGGCTGGAGATGCCCTAAGCACCGCTACGATATGACCAAGGTGGATTATGGTAGAGGGGGCACCGCACACAGCTAAGAGATCAATGATCAACTTGTGTGTCTATGGGGTGCCCCCTGGCCATGTATATAAAGGATGGAGGGAGGAGGAGGCCGGCCCTCATAGGGCGCGCCCAAAGTGTGGATTCCTACTAGGACTCCCTAGTCCTAGTAGGATTCCACCTCCCACATGGAATAGGAAAAAGGGAAGGGAGAAGGAAGGAAGGAAGGGGTGCCCCTTTCCCTAGTCCAATTCGGACCAGTCCATGGAGAAGGGGTGCGGCCACCCTTAAGGCCTTTCTCTCCTTTCCCGTATGGCCCATTAAGGCCCAATACAAATTCCCGTAACTCTTCGGTACTCCGAAAAATATCCGAATCACTTGGAACCTTTCCGATGTTCGAATATAGCCTTCCAATATATCGATCTTTACGTCTCGGCCATTTCAAGACTCCTCGTCATGTCCCCAATCTCATCCGGGACTCCGAACAAACTTCGGTACATCAAAACACATAAACTCATAATATCGATCGTCACCGAATGTTAAGCGTGCGGACCCTACGGGTTCGAGAACTATGTAGACATGACCGAGACACGTCTCCGGTCAATAACCAATAGCGTAACCTGGATGTTCATATTGCCTCCCACATATTCTATGAAGATCTTTATCGGTCAAACCGCATAACGATATGCGTTGTTCCCTTTGTCATCGGTATGTTACTTGCCTGAGATTCGATCGTCGGTATCCTCATACCTAGTTCAATCTCGTTACCGGAAAGTCTCTTTACTCGTTCCGTAATGCATCATCCTGCAACTAACTCATTAGTCACAGTGCTTGCAAGGCTTAGAGTGATGTGCATTACCGAGAGGGCCCAGAGATACCTCTCTGATACACGGAGTGACAAATCCTAATCTCGATCTATGCCAACTCAACAAACACCATCGAAGACACCTATAAAGCATCTTTATAATCACTCAGTTACTTGTGACGTTTGATAGCACACAGGGTGTTCCTCGGTATTCGGGAGTTGCATGATCTCATAGTCAGAGGAACATGTATAAGTTATGAATAAAGCAGTAGCAATAAAACTGAACGATCATTATGCTAAGCTAATAGATGGGTCTTGTCCATCACATCATTCTCTAATGATGTGATCTCGTTCATCAAATGACAACACATGTCCATGGCTAGGAAACTTAACCATCTTTGATTAACGAGTTAGTCAAGTAGAGGCATACTAGGGACACTCTATTTGTCTATGTATTCACACATGTACTAAGTTTCCGGTTAATACAATTCTAGCATGAATAATAAACATTTATATAAATAACAACTTTATTATTGCCTCTAGGGTATATTTCCTTCACCTACCGCCAAGGGCCCTGGCGGTAGGGTATTTTCCACGTTAAATAGGCATAACGACGCAGTTAAGTCCTACCGCAAGGGACCTCGGCGGTAGCCTGTTCTACCCTACCGCCAGACACTATGGCGGTAGGAAAAAGGGTCAGATCCTAAAATATTTTCGAACCGGGGTCAGATCCATTTAAACTTTGCATAAAGGATCAAAAATGAAAATTGGCCACATATGTGCCTAGATCTTTCCTCACCACATGATGCTTGCCAAAGGAGAAAAATAAAAAGGAATAGAAGGAAAACTTTGACTCTTTGCATAAAAGTAAATACATAAAAGTAAAAGATAGGCCCTTCGTAGAGGGAAGCAGAGGTTGCCATGCGCTTATTGGTTTGTATGGTCAACCCCTTAGTGCAAAAGAATGTCACGTTGCATTGCCCCTTGTGATAGCGACCTTTATTATGCAGTCTGTCGGTTTTATTCTTCACCATCACAAGTTCGTGCAATGCTCAATTTCCTCTTACACTAAATGATCTCACACTTTTAGAAGCAATTTTTATTGCCTTTTTGCACCAATGACAACTTACTTTAGGGATCTTGCTCAATCCCTAGGTAGGTATGGTGGACACTTGAAAATAAGATTTGGGTCTAAGGGTTTTTCGATGCACAAGTAGTATCTCTACTTAGTGCAGAATTTTTGGCTAGCAAAGATAGGGGGAAAGCAGCACATGTTAAAGGTTCCATGACAATATGACTTCTATGTGAATATAAACAAACATAAACCATTAAGTTGTCTTCCTTGTCCAACTTCAACAATTTTGGCATATAATATTTTGATGAGGGCTCACAATCTCAAAAGATTTCTAGGATATTATATTTATATGTGAGTCTTCTCTTCCCATATTAATTCTTTCATGAGTTGCGTCATTGACTAATGCTATGTTTGTCAATCTCCAATAAAATTTTCTACTTATACATTTCCTTATGTGGTGTCATCACCTACCATAAGATTAATATATGATCTTTCCTTCATTTATTTCTTTTCTCTTTTTCTTCCTCATTTCTTTTCTTTTATTTGCAACATGGAAGTAAAGAAAGCAAAAACTCAAACTAAACTTTATTATATAAATTGCACACGATTACAAGGATAGATAACTAAGAAAACTCTCAAGGAAGAAAGGATCACACTAAAGTTTTATTCATCTAAAGCACTAAAGCAAAAGATCGAACTAAAATAAGTAAAGGTAAAAAGATAGTGGGATGATACGATACCGGGGCACCTCCCCCAAGCTTGGCGGGAGCCAAGGGGAGTGCCCATACCCGATACTCAATTCTCCTTTGGTGGTGAAGATGATGATGGTGGTGATGAAGAGAATTGTGCCTTCAACTTTTTCATATTATAGTTGAGGAGAGCAACTTCCTCTTTTAAATCGTCGACTTCTAGCTCCAGCTTCAAGATCTTGTCACATAAATCCCCTTTGCTTTTCTGCTGAAAACAAAGAGGAATAGATTGGTTTTTAGACCGGTTATCTCTCTTAGGGAGACTTAACTTCTTGAATTCCACGTGCATATCCCCATGTTGAGGTAGAGGGACATCCTCCTCCTCCGAGCTTGAATCATCGATCCTTATCAAGTGAGCATCCTCCTCGTCATCGGTAGTTCAATCATAAGGAGATAGGTCCCCATAGGTCTTTGGGTCAGCAATGAGATGTGAGACATAGCTCTCTCTGTCAGAGTCTTGGGATGACATATTTTCAGAACTGCGCGGAAAACAGCAAAAAAAAGAGAACAGAGGATTTCTCCATGATACGGTGATCAACAGATTCGGGAAGTATATATAGATTTTTTTATCTTGGGGGACAAGCAAATGGAAGAAAAACGGAGTCCAGAAGGTGTCCCAGGTGGGCACAACCCACCTGGGTGCGCCAGGCCCACCAGGATACGCTTCCCGGTAGTTTCTTATTCCAAAACTGACAAAATATATTTTTGCAGATTTTTTGGAGTCCGTTTACTTACCGTATCACGTACTTCCTTATTTTCACGATTCTGGAGTGTTCCAGAAGGACTCTTTTATGTGTTCTTCCGGTATCATAGTTTGAATAATATTACTTTCAACATTAATGGGCGTACCTGAGATATAATGTTTTATTCATTATCTATTCACAACCTTCAGGTTAGTACATTCGGAATTATTTATTTTGATGGCTCCAGACCGATAAACTTCCTCGATAACATAGGGGCCTTCCCATTTTGAGAGGAGTTTTCCTGCAAAGAATCGGAAATGAGAGTTGTACAAAAGAACATATTCTCCAACTTTAAACTCACATTTTTGGATTCTTTTGTCATGCCATATTTTAACTTTTTCTTTGAATAATTTTGCATTTTCATAAGCTTGCGTTCTCCATTCATCTAATGAGCTAATATCAAATAACCTCTTTTCACCAGCAAGTTTGAAATCATAATTGAGCTCTTTGATAGCCCAATATGCTTTATGTTCTAACTCAAGAGGCAAATGACAAGCTTTTCCATAAACCATTTTATAAGGAGACATACCCATAGGATTTTTATATGTTGTTCTATATGCCCAAAGTGCATCATCTAATTTCTTAGACCAATTATCCCTGGACCTATTAATAGTCTTTTGCACAATTAATTTTATTTCTCTATTGCTAAGTTTAACTTGACCACTAGACTGGGGATGATAAGGTGATGCAATTCTATGGTTAACATCATACTTGGCAAGCATTTTACGGAAAGCGCCATGAATAAAATGTGAACCACCATCAGTCATTAAATATCTAGGGACTCCAAACCTTGGTAAAATAACTTCCTTAAGCATTTTAATAGAGGTGTTGTGATCATCACTACTGGTTGGAATAGCTTCTACCCATTTAGTAACATAATCAACAACAACCAAAATATGTGTATACCCATTAGAGGAAGGAAAAGGTCCCATGTAATCAAATCCCCAAACATCAAATGGTTCTACAGCAAGTGAATAATTCATAGGCATTTCTTGACGCTTACCGATATTTCCTATTCTTTGACATTCATCACAAGATAAGACGAACTTACGGGCATCCTTGAAGAGAGTAGGCCAATAAAATCCAGATTGTAATACCTTGTGAGCAGTTCTATCTCCAACATGATGTCCTCCAGATAATACATTTATTGCAGCTAACTGCTCATCAGGAAAACTATCATCAATAGGTAGTGGGTCATCGGGCACATTTTCAAGCCTAGATAAATTATCAGCTAATGGGTTCTCAGCTCCTTTTCTATCAATGATATGTAAATCAAATTCTTGTAACAAGAGAACCCATCGAATAAGTCTAGGTTTGGCATCTTTCTTTTCCATAAGATATTCAATAGCAGCATGGTCTGTGTCAATAGTTACTTTTGAATCAACAATGTAAGGTCTAAATTTATCACAAGCAAACACCACTACTAAGAATTCCTTTTCAGTAGCAGCATAGTTTCGTTGAGCACTGTCTAGAGTTTTACTAGCATAATGAATCACATTCAATTTCTTATCAACTCTTTGTCCTAGAACAGCACCAACAACATAATCACTAGCATCACACATAATTTCAAAAGGCAAGTTCCAATCAGGTGGTTGAACAATAGGTGCAGAGATTAAGGCTTTCTTGAGTGTTTCAAAGGCTTCTAAACAATCATCATCAAAAACAAAAGTAATATCCTTTTGCAAAAGATTCATAAGAGGCCTAGAAATTTTAGAAAAGTCTTTGATAAATCTCCTATAGAAACTAGCATGACCTAAGAAACTATGAATACCTTTTATATCCTTAGGACATGGCATTTTCTCAATTGCATCAACCTTTGCTTTGTCCACTTCAATACCTCTTTCAGAAATTTTATGACCCAAGACAATGCCTTCATTAACCATAAAGTTGCACTTCAAGACAAGATTTGTTTGTTCACATCTCTGCAAAACTCGATCAAGATTGCTTAGACAGTCATCAAAAGACTTCCCATAAACAGAGAAGTCATCCATGAAAACCTCAACAATCTTTTCACAAAAGTCAGAGAATATAGCAGTCATACATCTTTAATAGGTAGAAGGTGCATTACATAAACTGAAAGGCATACGTCTATAAGCATAAGTTCCAAAGGGACAAGTAAAAGTGGTCCTTTCGTGATCAGGTTGAGAAACGGGTATTTGTGAAAAACCAGAATATCCATCAAGGAAGCAAAAGAGTGTGTGCTTAGATAATCTTTCAAGCATTTTATCAATAAAAGGTAGAGGGTAATGATCATTTCTAGTTGCTTTGTTTAATTTTCTAAAATCAATTACCATTCTATAGCCTGTAACAATTCTTTGCAGAATAAGTTCATTCTTATCACTAAGAACAACAGTTATACCTCCTTTCCTAGGGACACAATGAACATGACTTACCCATCTACTATCAGCTATGGGATAGATTATACATGGTTCCAGAAGTTTTAATATTTCCATTCTTACCACTTCTTTCATTTTTGGATTTAACCGACGTTGGTGATCAACCACGGGTTTAGCATCAGGTTCCATATTAAATTTGTGCTAACATAGAGTGGGACTAATGCCCTTTAAATCATCAAGAGTATATCCAATATCATCCCGGTGCTTCCTTAGAACTTTCAATAATCTTTCTTCTTCATGTTCTGAAAGGTTAGCACTAATAATAACATGATATATCTTCTTTTCATCACGATAAGCATATTTCAAAGTGTCTAGCAATTGTTTTAATTCAAACACAGGATCACCTTTAGGTGGAGGAGGACCTCCTAGAGTTTCAATAGGCAAATTGTGTTTAAGTAGAGGATGTTGTTCAAAGAAAATCTTATCTATTTCATTTCTTTCATGCATATGAAAATCATTTTCATGGTCTAGCAAATATTGTTCTAAAGGATCAGTAGGTGGTACAACAATAGAAGCAAGACCAATTAATTCATCCTTACTAGGCAATTCTTTTTCATGAAGCTTTCTACTAAACTTGTAAAAATTAAATTCATGAGACTCATCACCAAAACTAACACCGACAGTTTGTTTCTCACAATCTATCTTAGCATTAACGGTGTTCAAGAAAGGTCTACCAAAGATAATGGGACAAAAGTCATCTTGTGGGGAACCAAGAACAAGAAAATCAGTAGGGTAATTTATTTTCCCACACAAGAGTTCAACATCTCTAACAATCCCAATTGGTGATATAGTGTCTCTATTAGCAAGTTTAATAGTAACATCTATGTCTTCTATTTCTGCGGGTGCTATGTCATAAATAATTTCTTGATATAAGGTGTAAGGAATAGCACTCACACTGGCACCTATGTCACATAAACCATGATAACAGTGATCTCCTATTTTAACTGAGACAACGGGCATGCCAACAACAGGTCCATGTTTACCTTTTTTATCAGGTTTGACAATTCTAGCAGCTTCTTCATAGAAGTAAATAACATGCCTATCCATATCTTCTTCCAAGAGATCTTTAACCATAGCAATACTAGGTTCTACTTTGATTTTTTCATCAGGTTTAGGTGTTCTAATATAGCTTTTGTTAACCATAGTTGAAACTTTAGCATGTTCCTTTATCCTAACAGGGAAAGGTGGTTTCTCAATATAAGCAGAAGGAACGACTGGATCAACATTGTAAAGTATAGTTTCTTCTTTAACTGGTACCGTTTCTTTGATTTCTTCTTTAATAGGTGGGTGATATTTAAACCACTTCTCTTTAGGGAGATCAACATGGGTAGAAAATGATTCACAAAAGGAGGCTACTATGTCAGAGTCAAGTCCATATTTAGTGCTAAACTTTTGAAAAGCATCGGTATCCATAAAAGATTTAACACAATCATACTTAAGTTTAATACCTGACTCTTTACCTTTGTCGAGTTCCCAATCTTCAGAGTTGCGTTTAATTCTTCCCAAAAGATCCCACCGGAATTCAATAGTCTTCTTCATAAAAGAACCAGCACAAGAAGTATCAAGCATGGTTTGATCATTACGAGAAAGCCGAGCATAAAAGTTCTGGATAATAATTTCTCTTGAGAGCTCATGATTGGGGCATGGATATAACATTGACTTAATCGTCCCCCAAGATAGAGCGATACTTTCTCCTTCACGAGGCCAAAAATTCCGATCACGATGAACTAGATGCATAGATAAATTTTTTGGTGGAACTCCAATTTCAATCGATTACAATTCCAAGATCCAATATCATCGCATAGCGTATACCATGCCAATGCTTTTACCTTCAAAGATAAAGGGAAAACCTTCTTCATAACTTCATCTCCAGGTAAACCTGCAAGCTTGAACAATCCACAAATTTGTTCTACATATATCAAGTGCATATCAGGATGTTCGGTTCCATCTCCTGCATAAGGATTAGGTAGCAGTTCTTCTATCGTACTCGAAGGAATTTCATATTAAATATTTTCATTAGGTGTAGTAGGTTGAGGGGTAGCTAATTGTGGTTCCGGTCGAGGTGAAGATACCCCGAACAAACCCCTCAAAGGATTGTTTTCCATAGTAACAAGCGACAATAAATTTCAGAACACTATATAATTGTTTCCTTACCAAATTCCACTTACCAAAGGCGCTTCCCTCCCCGGCAACGCACCAGAAAATAGCCTTGATGACCCACAATTATAGGGGATCAATTGTAGCTCTTTTCAATGGGTAATAGTGTCGAACCCAACGAGGAGCAGAAGGAAATGACAAGTGGTTTTCAGCAAGGTAATGTCTGTAAGTGCTGAAATTGTAAGTAGCAGAGTAGTTTGATAGTAAGGTAATTTGTAACGAGCAAGTAACGATGGTAGTAACAAAAGTGCAGAAAGGTATCCCAATCCTTTTGAGGAAAAGGACAAGCCAAAACGGTCTCTTATGATAAGCAAAGCGTTCTTGAGGGTACACGGGATTTTCATCTAGTTACTTTCATCATGTTGACTTAATTCGTGTTCGGTACTTTGATAATTTGATATGTGGTGGACTGGTGCTTAGGTGTTGTTCTTACTTGAACAAACCTCCTACTTATGATTAACCCTCCCGCAAGCATCCGCAACTATGAGAAACGTATTAAGAATAATTTATAACCATAGCATTAAACTTTTGGATCCAATCGGTCCCTTACGGAATAGCACATAAATTGAGTTTAAGCTTCTGTCACTCTCGCAACCCATCATCTAATTTCTACTCCACAATGCATTCCCTTAGGCCCAAATATGGTGAAGTGTCATGTAGTCGACGTTCACATGACACCACTAAGGGAATCACAACATACATACTATCAAAATATCAAACACATATCAAGTTCACATGATTACTTGCAACATGATTTCTCCCGTGACCTCAAGAACAAAAGTAACTACTCACAAATGATAATCATGCTCAAGATCAGAGGGTATTAAATAGCATATTGGATCTGAACATATAATCTTCCACCAAATAAACCATATAGTAATCAACTACAAGATGTAATCAACACTACTAGTCACCCACAAGCACCAATCTATGGTTTCGGTAACAAGATTGAACACAAGAGATGAACTAGGGTTTGAGATGAGATGGTGTTGTTGAATATGTTGATGGAGATTGCCCTCCCCAAGATGGGAGAGTTGTTGGTGATGATGATGATGATGATGATGATGATGATGATGATGATTTCCCCCTCCGGGAGGGAAGTTCCCCCGACGAAATCGCTCCGCCGGAGGGCAAAAGTGCTCCTACCCAAGTTCCGCCTCGAGACGGCAGTGCTCCATCCCGAAAGTCCTCTCCTTATTTTTTTTCTAGGTCAAAACGGACTATATACCAGAAGATGGGCACCGGAGGTGGGCCTGGGTGAGCACAACCCACCAGGGCGCGACTGGGCTCCCTGGCACACCCAGGTGGGTTGTGCCCGCCTGGTGGGGCCCCTCTGGTAGTTATTTGCTCCAATATTCCTCAAATAATCCATAAAAACTCTCCGTTAGTTTCAACTTGTTTGGAATTGTGCAGAATAGGTGGCATGACGCAACTTTTCCAGGTCCAGATTTCCAACTGCCGGAATTCTCCCTCTTTGTGTATACCTTGCATATTATGAGAGAAAAGACATTAGAATTGCTCCAAAAAGCATTATTATGGACAAAAACATTATTAATAACAATAAGAAAACATGATGCAAAATGGACGTATCAGAAATACATGTTCGAAAGTAGAGTACCGAAGTCAAAGTAGACGATATGACTTAATAAGGGCAACTATCAAGGGATGAACTCCAGGTTTAGAATATGCAGGAACGGTCGGATAATAATCCACCAAAGGATCTGGTGGCCTGCAAAGGATCTGATGTGAGTATCGGTACTCAACCAGAAGAAGAAAGAATGCAAACGTATCAAGTTATGGAATCATCTAATTAACTCCAAGTATAGAATACAAAGGGGTTATGATTTCTGAATTGGGGGAGCAAAAGTAGAAGCTCTAATCAAGGATGAGTAAGTTTAATAGACTTAGAGGCACAACCGATCAAAACTTGATTGGTCAAGAAGCAGCTCATATCCACAATGACGTCTGAGCCGGAAGGATAATTCTAAGGATCAACAGATGATTACGTGCATTCACACACATATTGAATCAAAGGCTCAAAATGACAATGACAAAGGATGTCAATTAAGATTACTAGACATATGGGATTAACCATAAAGTACTCATGTAAGAATTTTAAGAGCAATAGGTTGCAGAGGATTTTTGGAAGATTGGAAAGCATTTCGAAGTATGTTGTGAAACACATGAATAACTAGGGATGTACGAATCCCCGGTAAGTGTGAGAAATTCTTCATAGGTGTATTCATATGTAAAGGAGATGCAAGGCAGTAGGCACAAAGGATTTTAGAAAAGTCGGAGTGTATTTCATGGCATCTTGTAATAACAAGAGCAACTGGGAAGGAATGTATGAACAACAAGCGTATTTAGTTATCCATAGGGATTTTATGGGTGGTAGGGAATTGCAAAAGGCGGTGGGCACAAGGGTCTCGGGAAAACATCGAAGAGTGCTCTGGAATGTTTTGAAATATCCAGGATGATCGAGGATGAGTGAATCTCCGAAAGGAAGTTGTTACGATAACCTAGAGTTAGAGCTAGCAAATATATTTAACTCGAAGATAAGAGAGATCAGAATCCCAGAGTAAAGAAGCAAAGTAAAAGATCCTAATCCCACCCATACGTGATGTGGGCCCGTAAGTCACACAACAGAGTTAGTAAGTAGTTTTTCTTTCAAGTCTAGACTCAACATTGACCAAGGAGTTTGGAAGGGGTTCCTACAGGAAGTTGGCTCTGATACCAACTTGTGACGCCCTCATTTATAATCATGCACTAATCATACACACATCATGCATGATCACAAATGGTGACTCAATTCAATATCCCAACACCTCTATGACATAAAGGAAAAACATAAGTCTTTATATTAGAAGCCAGTGCCAAGAGGACCCATAAATACATAAGTCATCAAAGCAAATATTATCTGAGTATAGACATAGTAGACAAGTTTTTCCTTAAGAAGGCTGAGCAAAACAACGACATTAGATCGAAAGGCAAGGCCTCCTGTCAGGGACCTCCGCACTACTCCTGGTCGTCGGTCTCCATGTAGAATGTGCCACCGGGGTAACCTGCATCCACAGTGCTACCAATTGTTGCAAAAACCAGGTTGAATGAAAAGGTAGCAAAGCAACCGTGAGTACTCATCCAAAGTACCTGCAAGACTGACATCAGATCAAAACTAGATATGCATCGGTATCAAAGGAATGGGGTAGTATATGTGGACTATACTGCAGAAATGCCAGAATAAGGGGGAGAAGCTCATCCTATCAAAGACTGCATTTTTCAGCAGTAGAAAGGAGGAGCGTGTATAGTATCAACTTGTACATACATATAACAATAACTTGCCCAGAGATCCTCTCCTTGTCATCCTGTGAGAAAGCAATCTGCGGGGGTATCTGTCTATTATCTAGGTGTATTTTATCAAGTATTCGATTTTGGGTGTAAGAGGTCAGGATACAAATCCAAGTCGCCCTGTTATTGTGGACATGGCTATTCGAATAGATTACTTCCCTGCAGGGGTGCACCACATTACCCAATACACTCAATTACCTCTGGCCAGACACACTTTTCTGGGTAATGCCCGGTGTCGGTGTCAAAACCGGCGGATCTCGGGTAGGGGGTCCTGAACTGTGCGTCAAGGCCGGATGGTAACAGGAGACAAGGGACATGATGTTTTTTACCCAGGTTCGGGCCCTCTCGATGGAGGTAATACCCTACTCCTGCTTGATTAATATTGATGATATGGGTAGTACAAGAGTAGATCTACCACGAGATCAAGGAGGCTAAACCCTAGAAGCTAGCCTATGGTATGATTGTTGTGTATGGAGTTGATTGCCTACGGACTACAACCCTCCGGTTTATATAGACACCGGATAGGGTTAGGGTTACATAGAGTCGGTTACAATGGTAGAGATCTTGAATATCCGCATCGCCAAGCTTGCCTTCCACGCCAAGGAAAGTCCCATCCGGACACGGGATGAAGTCTTCAATCTTGTATCTTCATAGTCCAGGAGTTCGGCTGAAGGTATAGTCCGGCTACCCGAACACCCCCTAATCCAGGACTCCCTCAGTAGCCCCCGAACCAGGCTTCAATGACGATGAGTCCGACGCATAGATTGTTCGGCATTGCAAGGCGGGTTCTTCTCCAAATCTTGTGTACCTGTAGGAATAATGTCTGATTTTCGTAATGTAGTGCTCCTCGGCTTCCACGCCCAATAACGGTCGTCTTCCATGTGTCAAACGAATGCGAAAAGCCGGGGAGTTTTTACATCCACACCCCTAGCCGTATAAATGAGCCGCCTATTTAACGGGATGGGGATTTAGTGTAGCGACCCGACCCGAATGGATCAAGTCTCTGTGCTTAAGTGTCATCCCTGGATCGGTATGCTGACACACACAGTACTCGAAGGATTTATAACAGAGGTAAATCACATGTATAGAGTAACGTAAATACTATTACCTCAATCCATATAGCGGAAGCAACAAGGTTGTGGATTCCCATCAACACCAACGGCAAAGTTGAGTGTAGAAATCGTAACCCTAACGTATCACTTACTCGTCGTAAGAAACCTGCAACATGAGACGTTGCAGCCCGAAACGGATCAGTACATTGAATGTACTGGCAAATTCACACCATAGAGAATGATGAACAATGGCTATCACTACATGCATATATGGCTGGTGGAAAAGCTCTATGGTTATAAGGTTTTTGCGTAAAGCCAATTTTTCCCTACTGCAAAGGAATAAATTTATTTAACTATCATGGTGGTTGTTGAACATTGAGAATGGTTGACAGCATTCTCAATCCCAATTAAGTAACATCATTAAAACCCAACAATATTCATTTAAAGTAACGTGATGAGATCAACAAGATAATCCAAGAACTAGATACTCAAGATGTCCATAACCGGGGACACGGCTAATCATGATTAGTTTATACACTCTGTAGAGGTTTGCGCACTTTTCCCCACATGACTCGATCGCCTCCGTTTGTTTTCTCGCACTACATGGTGTTTGAGAAACGGATGACCGAGACATAGTCTTTCAGAAGCGCTAGCACCTTACATGTGGGGTAGACCGTACCACCTACAACCCCTACATCTGCTAGTCCACCCCGTAAGAGTTCGCACAACTTAGTCAACTATGCCAGAGCCCATAGTAGCATGTGGCTGCACACGGAAGTTACTAGCATGAATGATCTTATGATCCCTTTGAGCCTGGGTGGCAGTCCAAAAGAAAACAGGCAAGTCCTGATAGACATCAGGTGCCTCAATCCACCCAGATGTGTGTTTAAGTTGCCACCTTAGATAAACCATTAAAATTAACAAACTCACATCTGTCATGGATATCACTCACCCAATCCACGTCTACTAGCATAGCATGGCATAATAAGCAAACGTAGAAGTAACTCCCAAAGGTTTCATAGTAATACAGGTGATAGGTACTACCTCATCTACCTCCCATCCCACAATTTAATTAGATCCTAATCATGCAATGTGAGAGGATTGATCTAATGCAATAAAACATGGGTTGTAGAAAAGGTATGATCAAAGTGTGAACTTGCCTGCAATGTTGATGAAGATGATTCGCACTCAAAACTCTTGATAGTTCTACTCGTCACACTCCGGTCAATCTATCGTAAGCAAACAATAGTAACCACACATAAGCCATCACTCAAAAGATCGAAAAGAACGAAGAAGACGATTCGGAAACATCAAAACCAAGCAAATAACTCTTGCAACATAAAACAATTTCTAATAGTACCAAAATTATGTGAATTTGGCCTTATTAGAATGTTTAGGTCAAGAGCTTCGATTTGCAAAAAGAATCAACTCAAACGGAGTTACGGATAAAAAGATATGATCAAAAGAAGTTTGAATTCAAATCTGATTTAATTCAAATTTTAAAATTTTCAAAAACATGTTTGGGTTGGATTACTGGATAGAGGACATCATAACGAAGAAGTGGGCGTTGGTTTTGTTGGATTCGGACAAACAAGTAAAAAGTTATGGCTACTTAAAAAATTAGGGCCAAGCTGTTTTACGAAAGAAAAAAAATAGCTACGGGCTAGGGTCTAATGTATAAATACGTAGACTAATTGATGATCTAATTATTCTATCGTATTAGTCTAAAAATAATAAACTACGGAAGTATAAGAAGAGAAGAAAGAAAATAAATAAAGACAGATATCTTTATAAGACAGAGAAAAGACAACTTTGAAAAGTGGAGACAACTTCCAGAAGTCGCGCTGGAGAGAAAAAATATATTTTTCTTAAATAAATCTAGTCAAACCAAAATATTGAGTTAACCCGAATTGGATGATTTTTGGAGGCTCTACGGGTCTATATTTATTGGTAGAAAAGAGGCTTAGGGGTTAAAGGCTAGGCAATGTGGGACTAAACGTAGACGAAAATATACGAAACAGGGAAGAAAAAGAGGCAATGGGCCTAAAGGCCGAGGCCTAAAGGCCTTCGGCCGGCCGCAGCGTGCGCGGTGCAGTTTTTTTTAAAAAAAAAATCGGCCTAAGAAAGAAAAAGAAAAAAACTGAAAAGGCTGGCTGGGCCTGGCCCATATAGGATAAAGAAAAAAATTAGGGCGCCCGCTGGTACTTTGATTCGCACGTGGGCGACAGTTAGCTTCAGGCGCGCGGGCAGTTTTTTTTTTAAACAGAATGAGATAAACAAAAAAAACGAAAATAAAAATAAAACTTTATATAGGCATATTATATACCAAAATTTTCAGAAAAAGATTTTCTACGACATGAACATTTTTCTAGCATTAAATAAAATACACACAAATTCTAATACTTCAAAGAGTGCTACTGGTCTATTATAAGCCAACAAAAATCATTTTAAAAATACCAAAATGATTTCAAATTAATTTTTCTCCAATTTTCTAATGTAGGGAATCATGTTACCCTATTTTCCATATAATTTATTTTTGGAGAAAAATAATTTGAATAAAACTCAAATAACTCCAAATTGAAAATAAATTCAAAAGAACTTTGAATTTAATTCTTTGAACTCCCAACTCATATTTCATATAATTTGAAGAAGTCATTTTATTCTTCTCTCATGAAAATCATTGAGTTGCATAAAGTTTCAGAATTGGAAATATTTTCCAAATGAAATTCAAATATTTTCAACACCCCATGTCATTTAAATAAATGGAAGAAGTCATGTCATCTTCTCTCAAGGGTTTTGTATTTGAAAAGAATTTGAATCCATGGAGATCAGAAAGCAAATATGAAAGTTTGGGAAAGTCCTTTTATTCCCTCTCATTTAACTTTCAAAAGTTTCGAATTCACTCACTTTCAGTCAATCAATCAAATCTATCTATTTATTATAACATACCAAAATTTAAAATTTTGGGATGTTACAAACCTACCACCCTTAAAATGAATCTCGTCCTCGAGATTCGGAGAGGCTAGCAAGAAAAAGTTTAGGGTTTGGGGGTCTCCTCAAATTCCATCAATCATCACCGGGGTCTCGGGTGCTACCACCCTTAGAAACATCGTTACAGTCCCATCAATACTCCTATACTCCATCCTTATTCTTGACAGGGCCGGTCTTCTCAAATCATAAGGATAATTCCTTCTCTGGCTCTTCCGGCAGCGGCATAACCTTTTCCTCAATTCTTCTGTACTTTCATCCTGGTAAGGTTATTCCGAGACTGGGTCTTCCTAGCTGACGGGTCTGGCGCCAATACTAATCAACTATCGATATCTCATGGTGGTCAACAATTTATGGTTTCTCCTGCAGGAAATGGGTCTAGGTTGATCCTCACCATATAACCTACGGTTGGCAAAAGCTGTCGTGTACAAGGGAAAAATACTTATACCATTCTAAGGTTCAAACAAGGTTTAATATTGTCGTCTCTCTACTATAGGCAAGTCACTCAGATTTACCATCCCATATAGCAAGGCGAATAATAAGAGTAAGTCGGTATGGTGATCAATCCATCCCGCACCCAAATCATTACCCTGTATATGGTTTAGCGAATCTCGCATTCTAACACTCGGTCATCCTCACAAGCATTGCAGAATTTCTCTCGTCGACGAACCAAGTTCGGAATAATCCATTGATTCTGCAAGCCAGACAAACATCTATCGTTCCTTCACAACTCTTAGGTTTTGCGTAAACTCCTATAAAATCGTCTATCGACAAAGGTATATCCACTTCCAGGGTTTTTCCTTCAGCAAGAATGTGCTTGCTTCTTGGCAGGTCCTGGGGCCTGTGGGTTATGGCACATCTCATCACTTGTAAATCTTGAACTTATCCTCTGGGCAACTAGTCATTATTCCAACATCCAGCTTCCAGCTTCCTAGCATACTTAAATCATTCCAGTTGTATTGTCTTCTTCCTTCTATTGGCACCAAACTAGGACATGATTACTCAGACTCATCATGGAGTTTCCATTGATCCATATTTCCAACATCATACCTCCTTTATATCCAATAGTGATTTATCTCTTCATCCTCGTGGGGTATCCCTCATACCGAGATAAAAACTTATAGTTATGAAGTCCATATTCCACTTCGTGGAACATCATTATCCTTTCCAGGGTCAAGCGTCCTTACAGGGGAATATTGGCCATCTCTGCATGGCACTTCTTCAACTGGGAAACATAAAACACATCATGAACTCCTAACAGTCCTTCGGGTGACTCCATCTTGTTGGCCACTTCTCTCATACGCTCCAAAACTCTGTATGTCCTACAAACTTTGGGCAAATTTTTTTAACTCCAAATCGTTTAACTACTCGCAAAGGGGTCACACGAAGACATGCTCTATCTCCAATTTCATAGACTACCTCCTTGAGTTTTGAGTCTGCACAACTCTTCTGCCTGGACTGAGCTACCTTCAGTCTATCTCGAATCAACTTAACACTCTCTTCTGACTCCTTGATCATGTTTGATCCAAACAACTGAAGGTCTCCAACTTCATCCCACATACTCTTGGGGCATCACACATATCGAGACAAAACTCGTATTCATTTTGTCCGAAGTCCATTACAGGGTACTACCACCCTTAAAATGCACAAATCTTCCATAGACCATATTTCTCTTATCCTCAAAAGGGTTAAAATTCTTCTTCATAGAGTAACAACTCATAAGATCCATATCATTACCAATGATGCTAACTTTATTCACTCTCAATTAATTACAATCTCTCGCTTTTCCATTACATGTCTCAACTCAACACCTCAAGAAAATGTTCTCACTTCTACTACTCCATTATTTCTGTTGCAAACTCAACTATCTAGCACAGGTTTCCTTCTCCTTGGGGCATCCTCTGGCAAAGTGCCCTGCTTCATTACAACGGAAACATATTACTTCTGGGAAGATTCGAGGTTTCCTTGTGATTATATAGCCTACTTGGGTCCTTGGCTTCCTTTTTGGGCAATTGTTGTGGTAGTGCCCTGACTCCTTGCACCCATAACAGGTGACATGACTCAGATCCTTCCTGGAATCCAATCTACTTCTCTTTCTGCACTTTTCCATTCCAATCAGGGCTTCTATTTCCTGTGGGTCATACTTTACTTCCTCAGTCGGGAATCCTACTAGATTCCCATTCATACAATTCTGGGAGATGTGTCCTTCTTCTCCACATGAATAGCAAGACTTGGTGTAGGGTTTAATTGGTTCCTCTTTGGGTGTGTCCTCCACCTCGTCCTTCATCGCAGGTTCTTTTAAAATTCCCATTAGGGCTCCTTTCATTGCTTCTTTTTTCTGCTGGATGGTTCCTTGTACCATGGTGTAAATGTGACACTATGCAGGGTAGTGGGTAGTCCCTTTACACAAGAAACAAGTGATCTGCCTGGTTGGGCATTCTTCAGCTGGGTGACTTCCTTCACAATTAGGGCATTCATCCTTGTGTTCTTTATGGTTGTGTCCTATTTCTCCACAAAGCTTGCATGCATAAGTTTTCTTCATATCCTTTCCATAAGGCTTCAATTTCTGGGACACAAACTAAGACTTTAGCAAAGTCAACTTAAATTCTTTCCAAGTGGTTACTCCTTGCCATCCATTGATGGTTTGGACATCCTCCACCAAGTAGCAGCACCTCTTTCAAAGCATTGAAGAGCATGCTGGGCCATATCCTTTCCGACTATAGGGTTGTTCTCCATATGATCCTCCATGTTCTGAATCCATCGGTCTGTCTCCAATTGACTCATCGGTCCCGAAAATACAAGCTCATCTCCATTCATCCTCTATTGGGTCCATGGGTTTTGGGGTGAGATAAGAGAGATCAAGAGAGAGGGATGCACACAATACAAACAATGGTTTTGAAAAGACAGATTGTTTATTGTGGCTGTCGGAAAAACATCAAACAAATGACAGCTCACAAACGTCGCATCTATCGTAGGTATATAACAGGGGTTTGGTCTTCTAAAGGTCAATAAATCTTCAATGTCTCCAAACTCTTCAAGCCTTGTTCATGCCTCCAATGGCTTCTTCCGATCATGCTTGTCTTTCTCATGTTCTTTTGCTAGATCAACTCTGTTGACGCGAAGTCTCTCGTGACATCCTTTAATATTCTGGAGTTGCATTTCAAACTTCTAGGTTTCAACATCCTTGGCATGAACCATGGTCTAATTCCTGACGAATCTCCGGTTTCTCGAGTTTTGCTCCTCTAGCTTGCTACTTCAGCTTCTTGGACCTAAGTTCTTCACGAAATGCTTCCTTTCAAATACGGCTTCTTGTGGCTCCATCTTAACTTCTTGATGTAATACTCCAGATCCTGGTGATACACTAGCTAAGGTTAAAACTTCATCTTACTAATAGGTGCTCCATCAGCCTTCTACCATTTAATCCTTCCATGCATATGCATGCTTAACTCAGCACGGTGACAATAGCATTAGCGGGGAATGACATTATGGATAGCTGTGGTTGTTCTCTTGTCATTTCCATGAGCTATCTCTCCATAGTTGATATCTCCTGCCTTAGGGTCTTCTTTGACAAAACTTTGAGTTCTCATACTCCTTGTTTCAGTCTTTCTCCGATACACCTTGATCTCGGGTATTGACAATTTCCATAGTCTGCCAGGTTCCATAAGGGTAGCCTTCCTAGGTCATACAAATCTGGGAATTCTTCAGAGCCTTCAATTCTCCTAGTCTTCAGAGTCTTCAACAGCTGTAGTTTCCATTATCATAATGTATGGTAAAATCCTCTTCATTCCGAATGGTCTTACTAGTCTGATATCCTGTACTTCTTGGAGTGGTCTCATCAGTCGAATCTTCGTGGTCAAAAGGGAAAAGGGGTATGGTCTCACTAAAAAGGAATTTTTTTGAATAAGCTCAGAAGAGAAGAGAGGTAAAAGATCTTTTTGAAAGGGAAAGTTGTAGAGAAAAGTCTTTGCTATGAGCTTGCCAATTTCTAGGGTCACGTTCTATAGTCAACATGTGCTATGATACCATCTTGTAGCGACCCGACCCAAATGGATCAAGTCTCTGTGCTTAAGTGTCATCCCTGGATCGGTATGCTGACACACACAGTACTCGAAGGATTTATAACAGAGGTAAATCACATGTATAGAGTAACGTAAATACTATTACCTCAATCCATATAGCGGAAGCAACAAGGTTGTGGATTCCCATCAACACCAACGGCAAAGTTGAGTGTAGAAATCGTAACCCTAACGTATCACTTACTCGTCGTAAGAAACCTGCAACATGAGACGTTGCAGCCCGAAACGGATCAGTACATTGAATGTACTGGCAAATTCACACCATAGAGAATGATGAACAATGGCTATCACTACATGCATATATGGCTGGTGGAAAAGCTCTATGGTTACAAGGTTTTTGCGTAAAGCCAATTTTTCCCTACTGCAAAGGAATAAATTTATTTAACTATCATGGTGGTTGTTGAACATTGAGAATGGTTGACAGCATTCTCAATCCCAATTAAGTAACATCATTAAAACCCAACAATATTCATTTAAAGTAACGTGATGAGATCAACAAGATAATCCAAGAACTAGATACTCAAGATGTCCATAACCGGGGACACAACTAATCATGATTAGTTTATACACTCTACAGAGGTTTGCGCACTTTTCCCCACATGACTCGATCGCCTCCGTTTGTTTTCTCGCACTACATGGTGTTTGAGAAACGGATGACCGAGACATAGTCTTTCAGAAGCGCTAGCACCTTACATGTGGGGTAGACCGTACCACCTACAACCCCTACATCTGCTAGTCCACCCCGTAAGAGTTCGCACAACTTAGTCAACTATGCCAGAGCCCATAGTAGCATGTGGCTGCACACGGAAGTTACTAGCATGAATGATCTTATGATCCCTTTGAGCCTGGGTGGCAGTCCAAAAGAAAACAGGCAAGTCCTGATAGACATCAGGTGCCTCAATCCACCCAGATGTGTGTTTAAGTTACCACCTTAGATAAACCATTAAAATTAACAAACTCACATCTGTCATGGATATCACTCACCCAATCCACGTCTACTAGCATAGCATGGCATAATAAGCAAACGTAGAAGTAACTCCCAAAGGTTTCATAGTAATACAGGTGATAGGTACTACCTCATCTACCTCCCATCCCACAATTTAATTAGATCCTAATCATGCAATGTGAGAGGATTGATCTAATGCAATAAAACATGGGTTGTAGAAAAGGTATGATCAAAGTGTGAACTTGCCTGCAATGTTGATGAAGATGATTCGCACTCAAAACTCTTGATAGTTCTACTCGTCACACTCCGGTCAATCTATCGTAAGCAAACAATAGTAACCACACATAAGCAATCACTCAAAAGATCGAAAAGAACGAAGAAGATGATTCGGAAACATCAAAACCAAGCAAATAACTCTTGCAACATAAAACAATTTCTAATAGTACCAAAATTATGTGAATTTGGCCTTATTAGAATGTTTAGGTCAAGAGCTTCGATTTGCAAAAAGAATCAACTCAAACGGAGTTACGGATAAAAAGATATGATCAAAAGAAGTTTGAATTCAAATCTGATTTAATTCAAATTTTAAAATTTTCAAAAACATGTTTGGGTTGGATTACTGGATAGAGGACATCATAACGGAGAAGTGGGCGTTGGTTTCGTTGGATTCGGACAAACGAGTAAAAAGTTATGGCTATTTGAAAAATCAGGGCCAAGTTGTTTTACGGAAGAAGAAAAATAGCTACGGGCTAGGGTCTAACGTATAAATACGTAGACTAATTGATAATCTAATTATTCTATCATATTAGTCTAAAAAAAATAAACTACGGAAGTATAAGAAGAGAAGAAAGAAAAAAAATAAAGAAAGATACCTTTATAAGACAGAGAAAAGACAACTTTGGAAAGTGGAGACAACTTCCAGAAGTCGTGCCGGAGAGAAAAAATATATTTTTCTTAAATAAATCTAGTCAAACCAAAATATTGATTTAATTCGAATTGGATGATTTTTGGAAGCTCTATGGGTCTATATTTATTGATGGAAAAGAGGCTTAGGGGTTAAAGGCTAGGCAATGTTGGACTAAACGTAGATGAAAATATACGAAAGAGAGAAGAAAAAGAGGCAATGGGCCTAAAGGCCTTCGGCCGGCCGCAGCGTGCGCGGTGTAGTTTTTTTTTTTGAAAAAAAATTCGGCCTAAGAAAGAAAAAGAAGAAAAACTGAAAAGGCTGGCTGGGCCTGGCCCATATAGGATAAAGAAAAAAATTAGGGCACCCGCTGGTACTTTGATGCGCACGTGTGCGACAGTTAGCTTCAGGCGCGTGCGTAGTTCTTTTTTAAACAGACTGAGATAAACAAAAGAAACGAAAATACAAATAAAACTTTATATAGGCTTATTATATATCAGAAATTTCATAAAAAGATTTTCTACGACATGAACATTTTTCTAGCATTAAATAAAATACACACAAATTCTAATAATTCAAAGAGTGCTACTGGTCTATTAAAATCCAACAAAAATCATTTTAAAAATACCAAAATGATTTCAAATTAATTTTTCTCCAATTTTCTAATGTAGGGAATCATGTTACCCTATTTTCCATATAATTTATTTTTGGAGAAAAATAATTTGAATAAAACTCAAATAACTCCAAATTGAAAATAAATTCAAAAGAACTTTGAATTTAATTCTTTGAACTCCCAACTCATATTTCATATAATTTGAAGAAGTAATTTTATTTCTCTCACAAAAATCATTGAGTTGCATAAAGTTTCAGAATTGGAAATATTTTCCAAATGAAATTCAAATATTTTCAACGCCCCATGTCATTTAAATAAATGGAAGAAGTCATGTCATCTTCTCTCAAGGGTTTTGTATTTGAAAAGAATTTGAATCCATGGAGATCAGAAAGCAAATATGAAAGTTTGGGAAAGTCCTTTTATTCCCTCTCATTTAACTTTCAAAAGTTTCGAATTCACTCACTTTCAGTCAATCAATCAAACAATCAATCAAATCTATCTATTTATTATAACATTCCAAAATTTAGAATTTTGGGATGTTACATTTAGGTCCAAACCACACCTTCTCCTTTCCACGAGAGCGCTTCTAGCAAAGGTCCATTCCAACATGACCAGCCGTCGCAGCTTCTCCCCTCACCCCTCCGGTCCCAAACCCGGGGACTGGGAGAGTTGCACCATCCCGCATAGCGAGTTAGCGTCGCTTCAGGCCAAGGGATTTCTCCCTCAGGCATACATGGTCCCGGTCTGAGCCGGTCTCGCCACCTACAATGGCGGAAAACAAGCGGAGAGCACCCCCAATCCTTCTAAAGGAGAGCGGGTGTGCCTCGTCCCCTATCTAATAAGGGGAATGGGATTTCCAATTCATCCATTTCTCCGCAGGCTTCTGGAGTTCTACGGCCTCCAGCTGCACAATCTCACGCCCGCCTACGTACTGCATATTGCGGGTTTTGTCGCCCTTTGCAAGCTATTTTTAGGCGTTGAGGCTCATTTCGCGCTGTGGAAGAGGTTATTCTGCCTGGTGCCCCATTCTGAAAAGGGGTCTATATATCAAGTCAGCGGAGCCGAAGTATGGCGCATCGCCGGGACCGGATACCTATCCGGAACCCCAAAGAAGGCGTCCGAGGACTGGCCTTCGGAATGGTTTTATATAGATGACGTCCCGCTACCGGACCCTATCCGGGTCGGTCTCCCTGAGTTCAACAGTGCTCCATTGAAGAAACGCTTGAGCTGGCATCCGCGGAGCTCTCAAAGAGAAAGTGACAGAAACGTCCTTTACCTGATGGGCTGGATAAGACTGTTGGCTCATTCCAGACTAACCATGATTGGAGTCATGGCCGCATGCATTATGCGGGGGGTGCAACCGCTTCAATATAGAGGCCACCCCATGTGGGATTTCAACAGGGAGGATGACGCCACACGTTACGGTCGTAAGGGGCCGGCCTCAGCCGTCGTCTTAGTAAAGATCTTATCCTCTTTGTATAAGGGAGAAAAGGAGGAATTCCTCCGCGTCAATCCGCAGGGAGCTCGGCGGCGCTTCCTGTTGTGGAAGATATTGGCCTGCCGACAAGGCGCTAGGGAAGCCTGGGCCATGGTGAAGACCCGTTTTACGAAGTCTGACCTAAACAACATGGCCGAGGTCGGACCAGTGGGGCCTGACGGGAAGGAGATCCCTGTGAGCTTAGTATACGGCCAAGTAGAGTTGGCCGCGAAGTATTCCTAGCAGGACTGTAAATTAGACAGCCTGTTAGATGGTATAGAAGAGGAATACAATCAGTCAGAATGACTATGTAATTTTGAATTGACATGTGTAATGCCTTCTAGCCGGATTGTAGATCGTTTGTCGTTGCCGACCTTTTCGCTTCAACCTCGGGACCTGACGGTCCGGAGTGTGTCCGAACACCATAGCGGTTATATAAGAACCGTGGTATGCGTGGAGACCAGGCGTAGGGGTCATTAGTGCTTTATCGGACAAGTGCCCAACTAGTTATGTTATATTACATGGTTAGTAAGAAACATCTTCCAGAGAGAATAGTTCCGTTAGGGGTTCCTTTCGCTGGGAGGCATGCCCTAAAGTGCATGTCCGGACTACATAAAAAGACGCAGAAAAAAGCATCTGGGGGCACATAAAATGAGTAAAAAGATCATCTTTTATCTCACCGACCGAATATTCCCTTAAGAATGCTAGCTTTTGGCTTCACCCAGTCTGAGGTACACATCCGGCTGACCCGGCAGTAACAATCGTAGAGGTGCTCCCTTTACCGCCTAGCCGAACAATCGGGAACGTAGGGGTAAGCACAGGAGCCAGGCAACCCAGCTTGGCCAAAACTTAAGTCATATCGATGCATATAATGGTGAAGAAAAAGGTACATGAGGAAGTTTGACGCATGTGTTGGGCGTGAAGCCCGTATAAATAAGCTTCTGTTAAAGAAGCCCCCAGGTTTAATGAGCACGAGTGGCGCGTCGCTAGATGAGCCTTTAAGGGCTATAAAAGAAAAGAGGGAAAGGAGAGAAATGTAAGACAGAAAAATGCAAAAAATGGACAGAGGAAGGAGACGAACACAGAGTCCCGCGCTAGGCATAGAATCTTCGGAGACGGGTGGCGTTCCACGGGTTCGGCTCGAGTCGGTTATCCGACGCATCTCGCAGGTGGTACGCCTCGCCAGTCAGGACTTGGTCGATTATGAATGGACCTTCCCACTTGGGCTTGAGTTTGTCCTTTTTCTTATCCGACAGGCGTAGAACTAGTTTGCCAACATTGTAACTTTTGGCCCGTACTTCTCTGCTTTGATATCTTCGGGCTTGCTGTTGATAAAATGCGGAACGGGCTTTTGCCACGTCACGCTCCTCCTCCAGGGCGTCCAAGTTGCTCGGCTTCTCTTTCTTCGTACATGCGCACTCTAGGTGAGTCATGAATTATGTCGCAGGCCAGAACTGCCTCTGTGCCGTACACCATAAAAAATGGTGTGTATCCGGTGGTGCGATTTGGCATGGTCCGTAGCCCCCATAGCACAGAGTCGAGCTCCTCTACCCAGTGCGTGTTAGATTCCTTGAGGGAACACACCAGTCTGGGTTTAATGCCGCTCATGATAAGACCATTTGCACGTTCGACCTGGCCGTTGGTTTGTGGGTGATAGACGGAAGCATAATCGAGCTTGATGCCCATGTTTTTGCACCAGAGTTTTACCTCGTCGACGGTAAAGTTTGTACCATTATTGGTTATGATGCTGTGGGGGACGCCATAACGGTGTACAACCCCGGATATGAAGTCTATCATAGGTCCAGATTCGGCCGTTTTAACAGGCTTGGCTTCTATCCATTTGGTGAACTTATCCACCATGAACAGTAAGTATTTTTTCCTATCGGTCCCACCTTTAAGGGGTCCGACCATGTCAAGCCCCCAGACCACAAAAGGCCAGGTGATGGGTATAGTTTGGAGTGCGGTGGGTGGCATATGGCTTTGGTTGACAAAAAGTTGGCAACCAGCGCATCGTTGGACTAGGTCATGAGTGTCTGCCCGGGCCATCGGCTAATAAAAGCCTGTACGGAAAGCCTTGCTAACAAGGGACCGAGCAGCGGCGTGGTGACCACCGAGTCCGGCATGAATTTCAGCCGGAAGGTTCCGCCCTTCCTCTTCGGAGATGCACCTTTGAAGGACTCCGGTGGTGCTTTTCTTATAAAGCTCTCCCTCATGGACTCTATAGGCTTTAGATCGCCGCACTATGCAGCGGGCCTCGTTTTGGTCCTCCAGGAGTTCCTGCCTAGTAAGGTAGGCTAGGAATGATTCTGTCCACGGGGCGATGACTGCCATTATTACGTGGGCTGAAGGTGTAATTTCATTGGCAGAGCCTCCAATTGTGTCAGATTGTTCGGCGTCGAGTGGTGCGGCTGGGTCCGGGCTGTTATTTGCGGGTTCCCCCTCCCATGCTACGGATGGCTTGAACAATCTTTCCAAAAAGATGTTGGGGGGGCTGCATCGCGTTTTGCTCCGATGCGTGCCAGAACGTCCGCTGCTTGATTGTTTTCTCGGGCTATATGGTGAAACTTCAGCCCTTCGAACCGAGCTGACATTTTTAGGACGGCGTTGCGGTAAGCTGCCATTTTTGGGTCCTTGGCGTCGAAGTCTCCATTTATTTGGGATATCGCGAGGTTTGAATCCCCGCGTACCTCTAGGCGCTGGATACCCATGGATACTGCTATTCGGAGACCATGTAGGAGGGCCTCATATTCGGCTGCATTGTTGGAATCCGTGTACATGATCTGGAGCACATATTGGACTGTGTCTCCTATGGGGGACGTCAGGACGATGCCAGCCCCCAGTCCGGCCAACATTTTGGAGCCGTCGAAATGCATAATCCAGTTTGAATATGTGCCATACTCTTTAGGGAGCTCGGCCTCCGTCCATTCTGCGACGAAGTTGGCCAAAACTTGCGATTTAATAGCTCGCCGTGGCTTATAGGTTATATCAAACGGGAGAAGCTCGATGGCCCATTTTGCAATCCGGCCCGTTGCATTGCGGTTGTTGATAATATCGTTTAGTGGCACTTTCGAGGCTACTGTTATGGAACACTCTTGAAAGTAGTGTCGTAGCTTCCGGGATGCCATGAATACTGCATATGCAATCTTTTGATAATGCGGGTACCATGATTTGCATGGAGTGAGGACAGTGGACACGTAGTAGACCGGCCTTTGAAGGGGGAATTTGTGTCCGTCCGTTTCCCGCTCGACAACGAGCACTGCGCTGACAACTTGGTGTGTTGCTGCAATGTACAATAACATTGGTTCGCCGGTGATTGGCGCGGCTAGGACTGGGTTTGTTGCCAATATGGCTTTTATTTCATCAAGTCCGGCCGTGGCGGCATCCGTCCACTCGAAGTGTTCGGTGCGCCGAAGGAGGCGATAAAGGGGTAGTGCCTTTTCTCCCAAGCGGGAGATGAAGCGGCTTAAAGCCACCACGCACCCGGTTAATTTTTGTATTTGTTTAAGGTCCTTTGGGACATCCAATTGTGACAAATCTCGGATCTTGGCTGGGTTTGCTTCGATTCCTCTACCGGATACAATGAAGCCCAAGAGCTTTCCGGCTGGAACGCCAAAGACACATTTTTCCGGGTTGAGCTTGATGTCATATTTTCGGAGGTTATCGAATGTAAGCCTCAAGTCGTCTACTAGAGATCGACATGTCTTGATTTGACGACTACATCATCCACATACGCCTCCACTGTTTTGTCGATCTAATTTGCCAGACATGTCTAGATCATGCGCTGATATGTTGCGCCGGTGTTTTTCAGCCCGAAGGGCATTGTGTTGAAGCAGAATGGGCCGTATGGTGTGATGAATGCTGTTGTGGCTTGGTCTGATTCTGCCATCTTGATTTGATGGTATCCGGAGTATGCGTCGAGGAAACACAACGAGTCATGTCCTGCGGTGGCATCGATAATTTGATCGATACGGGGGAGGGGGAAGGGATCCTTTGGGCAAGCCTTGTTAAGGTCTTTAAAATCGACACACAGGCGCCAGGATTTGTCCTTCTTTGGTACCATCACCAAGTTTGCTAGCTAGTCCGGATGTTTTATGTCTCTAATGAATCCGGCCTCCAATAGCTTGGCTAGCTCCTCTCCCATAGCCTGTCTCTTGGGTTCGGAAAAACGCCAAAGGGCTTGTTTGACAGGTTTGAATCCTTTTAGGATACACAAGCTGTGTTCGGCCAGCCTGCGTGGGATCCCTGGCATGTCTGAAGGGTGCCAGGCGAAAATGTCCCAATTCTCTCGTAGGAACTCTTGCAGTGCGACGTCTACATCAGGGTTCAGTCGTGCCCCGATGGAAGCTATTTTATTAGGGTCCGTTGGATGGACCTGGAATTTGACTATTTTGTCAGCTGGCTTGAAGGATGTGGATTTGGATATCTTATCGAGTATCACATCATCCCTGTTAACCGTGGAGCGCAGCGCAGTCAGTTCCTCGGCCACTAAGGCTTCGGATAGCGCCTCAAGGGCTAATGCGGCCGTCTTGTTTTCGTCACGGAGTGCTATGTCCGGATCACTAGCTAGAGTGATAATTCCATTTGGCCCGGGCATCTTAAGCTTCATGTACCCGTAATGGGGTATTGCTTGGAAGATTGTGAATGCTTCCCACCCTAGTAAAGCGTGATATCCGCTCTTAAACGGGGCCACCTGAAACGTGACTTCTTCGGACCTGTAATTATCCAGTGTGCCAAACACCACATCTAGTGTGATTTTTCCTGTGCAGCGCGCTTCCCAACTAGGGATTATTCCTCTAAAGGTTGTGCTGCTTCGCTCGATGCGGTTCCAGTCTATTTCCATTTTTTGAAGGGTTTCCTCATAAATGAGGTTCAGTCCGCTGCCTCCATCCATGAGCACCTTGGTGAGGCGAAAGCCATCCACTATGGGACTAAGGACCAATGCGGCTGGTGCTCGGGCTGTTCGGAATCTAGGTTCATCACTTGCGTTGAAGGTAATAGCAGTGTCACTCCATGGATTTATTGTTGCAAGTTGATAGACTTCGGTGAGGCTGCGGAGTGTTCTTTTTCGCATATTGTTTGATGCGAAAGTCTCGAAGGCTGTGAGAATGGTACTGGTGTTCTCGGGTTGGTTTTCTGCGGCCTCCAGAATTAAGAGGTCCTCGCCAATTTTGGCCACCTGCCGGAGTATCCAACATGCTCTAAGGCTGTGAGTTGGTGTGGCGTCCTCTGTACTATGAATTCTACAGGGTCCATCAAGCCATCTTTCTAGTACGGTTCCATGCCCTGTAGAGGGTTTTGGCTTTTTGGTGTTTATCCCGGGTGTCCTATGATGATGCACCCTCTTAGTTCAGACAGGATTATTATTCAAGGCCGGATTATCCCAAAATTTTATTTCGGTTTTCCAGGCGCTTTCCATTGCACAGTATTTTTGTACTATGGACGCCAAGTCAGCGAAGCGTGTAATATCACGACAACTTACGGCGTTAAGGATTCCCCCGTCCTTGCAATTACTGCAGAAAATTGAGATTGCGTCTCCCTCACGGCAATCCTTTATCCTGTTCATAACCAGGAGGAATCTGGCCCAGTAATGATGTACTGTTTCCTCGGGCTTCTGCCTGATTTGGGAGAGATCGCTTATGTTCGGGTGGGCGGGTGTCGTTGAATCTGAAACCTCACCCAATCCAAGATTCGGAGGCCGAAGATTTTCCGAACTCTGAAGTTCGGATTCTTGGATGTTGTCCAACGAATCTAGCCCGTTGCCTGATCCTAAGCTCAGGTCTTGAGTTACATCCTCCTCTCCGCAGGTATCCGGCTTGGAGGAGTCGGGAATTCGGACGTAGCTAGTCCTTAAAATAGATGAAGGATCGCCGCATTGCGCCTCTACCATGGCAACGTGGTGGGTGACTTGGGGAGAGTTAATTTCTCTTAGATCGGGTTTAAGCCCAACCTGGTCGTAATCCGTAGTGACCCCCAGGGCGGCGATGCGATCCAAGAGCTCGTTTACGGAAGAGAGCTCCATTGGGTCTAGCTGCTCGACGAGCTCCGAGCTAACGTGTAGGTTGCTTTTGATGACCCGAGACGTCACCGACGGTGCAACAGCCGAACAGGTGGTCATGAGGAAACCACCTAGCCGGAGGGTTTGGCCGACAGCCAAGGCTCCCTTAGCAATGGCGCCGTCTTTAAATACGGGAGGAGGCATCCTTCCTGATTGCGACGGCACAGAGAAACTCTCAATGAAAGCACCAATGTCAGTGTCAAAACCGGTGGATCTCGGGTAGGGGGTCTCGAACTGTGCGTCAAGGCCGGATGGTAACAGGAGACAAGGGACACGATGTTTTTTACCCAGGTTCGGGCCCTCTCAATGGAGGTAATACCCTACTCCTTCTTGATTAATATTGATGATATGGGTAGTACAAGAGTAGATCTACCACGAGATCAAGGAGGCTAAACCCTAGAAGCTAGCCTATGGTATGATTGTTGTGTATGGAGTTGATTGCCTACGGACTACAACCCTCCGGTTTATATAGACACCGGATAGGGTTAGGGTTACATAGAGTCGGTTACAATGGTAGGAGATCTTGAATATCCGCATCGCCAAGCTTGCCTTCCACCCCAAGGAAAGTCCCATCCGGACACGGGACAAAGTCTTCAATCTTGTATCTTCATAGTCCAGGAGTCCGACTGAAGGTATAGTCCGGCTACCCAAACACCCCCTAATCCAGGACTCCCTCACCCGGCCTCGGGCAATCGACACGCCGTAGACCAACATAGGCTTCCCAAAGAGGTCAACATGCCAGTCTAAATCCTAAGTGCGAAGGGGTCATGAACCGATCGCCCTAAGCACTCCTGCACATTGTGTGACTGGCCGAGGACCAGAGCCACCTCTTCATCAGGCCTGTCGCCCACCCCAAAAATCAGCCCGCCTATTTGAACTGTGAGATATGGAAAGATTTCAAAAGGAATGTATGACGCTGAGGGTCCCATATACCATTACCCTGCGTGGTGGTTACTGCGTATATGCCAATGGCAGTCTCAGGTTGTAACACCCCGGATATGATTTACCCAATATGTAATCCAACTCTTGCCGTTTTCGGCGTTAAGTTATTTTATTTCCTCGGGTTCAGGTTTTTGTCTCCGTGTGTTGTTGTCATTGTCATGCATCTCATATCATGTCATCATGTGTATTGCATTTGCATACGTGTTCGTCTCATGCATCCGAGCATTTTCCCCGTTGTCCGTTTTGCATTCCGGCGCTTCGTTCTCCTCCGGTGGTCATTTCTACCTTTCTTTCATGTGTGGGGATTAAACATTTTCGGATTGGGACGAGACTTGCCAAGCGGCCTTGGTTTACTACCGGTAGACCGCCTGTCAAGTTTCGTACCATTTGGACTTCGTTTGATGCTCCAACGGTTAACCGAGGGACCGAGAAGGCCTCGTGTGTGTTGCAGCCCAACACCCCTCCATTTTGGCCCAAAACCCACCAAAACCCTCTCCATCATCTAGAGCATTCGATCACGATCGCGTGGCCAAAAACCGCAGCTCATTTGGACACTCCTAGCTCCCTCTATGCCTATAAATACACCCCCGTCCGAAATTCGCGGTTCCCCTCTCCCGAAACCCTAAAAATCGCCCCCGGCCGGACTCTTCGCGCCGTCGCGCCCGGCCAGTGAGACTACACCATGTGTCGCGCCGGAAGCCTCCCCGCCGCCGGCCTGCTCGGCCCGCCAGCGGCCCCCGAGGCCCAGACGCCGCGCCCCGCCGCCCGGTTGTCGTCCGCCGCCCGGTTGTCGTCCGCCGCCCGCCCGATCCACTCACGAGCCGCCACGTGTCGCCGCCGCCTCCCTCCGCCGCTGGCCCGGCGAGCCCGCGGGAGGCCCTCCCCGGCCCGCAGCTCCCCGCGCGCCCCGCACCCCTCTTCCCCGCACCCGGCCGCGCCAACTCCGGCGACGCCCTCCGCCGCCTTCGCCTCCCCAAGTCCCGGTCGGCCCTTCCCCGGCGACCTCGAGCTCCAACTCCGGCGGCCTCCCCTTCAAGCTCCGGCGCCGACCCCGGTGGTCCTCGGTTCCCGCGCCTCAGATCTGGATCTGGAAACCCTAGGGGTTGACCTCTCTTCTTTTCCCTAAGTCCCAGATTATTTTGCATACTTTGACCTGCTACATCTTTGCATCCGTAGATCCGTTTTGGGCATATAGCATATCAAAATGTTCGTCTCAGAGAGTACATCATTTCATTTCATTGCGTCATTTTCATTTGAGTTCATCTTGATGCCCTAAATGTTGTTGGAAGAGTGCTATTTGAGATAATTGTCAGATCTGCTGCTCCAAATGGCTATTTGTCATTTTTGCCATGATTATTGTGTGCATGATATGCCCCTGAGCTCTACATGAGTTTTGTTATAAGTTTTGCCATCTTTCCAGAGATGCTATCCATGTATTTTTGTGATGTGTGTGGTGACTAGCACAAGCTTGCAAAGTGGTGCATTCGTTAATGCTGATTTCAGGGACTTAGCAATTCCACTAAGTCCTTGATCTGTTTTTATCAATATGCCTTATGTTCATGTTGTTTCCTAGTGATCCGTGCCTCTTTTGAGGATGATCAGTAAGGGTGATTTGTTAATCTTGTAGTGCTCTATCCATCCATGTATTTGTTTGCAATTATGGAGCACCCTAGCTTGAGTCAATCGAGCTCTACTTTTGTCATTTCGTGAATCTGGACAGATTGTCTACTTGTTAGCGATTTTGCCGAGGATGTTGTACTTGATCCGTGCATGCTATGTTATTGTTCTTGCCATGTCTAGCTCGTATAATGTGTATTCTTGATGGGTGTATGCTTAGATTGTCATGCCTTGCTCTGTAGTGAGTGCATCGAGCTCGTAAACATGCCTACTTGATATCTGATTTGCATGCTCCAGTTTTTCTCTAAGTCTGTGATCTGTTTATGTTTTTGCCATGTTCACATGCTTGCAATTGTATTTTCTGATCCCTTTTGGCTCAAGGTCACTAAGGGACTTTTGTTAAGCTCTTTGAGTAGCTCCATGCCGTGTTTTACTTTGCCATGTGCAGTTCCTGTAGCATTTATTTTTCATGCTCCAAAGTGTGCTACCTGATCTGAAATTCCAGACAAGTGTTAATTTCACTAAGTCTGAAATCTGTTTACCAATTGCATTTTTGCCATGCTTGTTTGAACCTGTTAATGGATGAATTGGCCGTAGCTCAGTGTTCATCTTTTGTTAAGAATTATGAATGGATTCTTGCCATGTATTTTGTTGCCATGTTTGAGTGCTGTAGCATGTTTGTCTTGTTGCATTTAGATGGTTACTTGCTGTATATCGCAGACCGGTGCCATTTTTGAATTGCTTGCCATTTCCAAACCGTGTCTCCGATTCCGGTGTTCTTTATATCGATTTCAACCGAAATCACCTCACCTTTCCAGTGGAACACTTGGATTTCCATGTTGAGGCCAGGTTCTTTCTTTCCTTGTCAAATCTTGCATATGCATCACATATCGCATCCCGCATAGCATACCATGTTTGCATCATGTTGTTTGAGCTTTGCACGTGGTTGATTGTGTTCCTTTTGCTTGTTTGTCTTGTTTGGGTAGAGCCGGGAGACGAGTTCGCTAATGAGGAGCCCGTTGAGTTTGCTTTCGAGGATCCAGTCAACTCTGACAACTTTGCAGGCAAGATGATCATACCCTCGAAATCACTTCTATCTTTGCTTTGCTAGATGCTCGCTATTTTGCTATGCCTATGCTACGATGCCTACCACTTGCTTTTCATGCCTCCCAAATTGCCATGTCAAACCTCTAACCCACCATGTCCTAGCAAACCGTTGATTGGCTATGTTACCGCTTTGCTCAGCCCCTCTTATAGCGTTGCTAGTTGCAGGTGAAGATTGGAGACCGTTCCTTGTTGGAACATTACTTTCTTGTTGGGATATCACTATATTATCTTGTTATCTTAATGCATCTATATACTTGGTAAAGGGTGGAAGGCTCGGCCTCTCGCCTAGTGTTTTGTTCCACTCTTGCCGCCCTAGTTTCCGTCATATCGGTGTTATGTTCCTGGATTTTGCGTTCCTTACACGGTTGGGTGATAATGGGAACCCCTTGACAGTTTTCCTTGAATAAAGCTTTTCCAGTAATGCCCAACCTTGGTTTTACCATTTGCCACCTAGCCTCTTTTTCCCTTGGGTTTCCGGAGCCCAAGGGTCATCTTATTTAAACCCCCCCGGGCCAGTGCTCCTCTGAGTGTTGGTCCACCTCGTCAGCCGCCGGTGGCCACCAGGGGCAACTCTGGGCTGGCCTACCGGAAGTTTAGACAATCTGAGTGTGCCTTGAGAACGAGATATGTGCAGCTCCTATCGGGATTTGTCGGCACATTCGGGCGGTGTTGCTGGATTTGTTTTAACTTGTTGAAGTGTCTTGTAGAACCGGGATACTGAGTCTGATCAGAATGTCTCGGGAGAAGGTATATTCTTCGTTGACCGTGAGAGCTTGTCATGGGCTAAGTTGGGACCCCCTGTAGGGATTTGAACTTTCGAAAGCCGTGCCCGTGGTTATGGGCAGATGGGAATTTGTTAATGTCTGGTTGTAGATAACTTGAACCTTAACTTAACTAAAATGAATCAACTGTGTGAGTTACCGTGATGGTCTCTTCTCGGCGGAGTCCAGGAAGTGAAGACGGTGTTGGAGTAATGCTTGCCGCAGGTTGTTCTCTAGTTATTCGTTCGCGCTTTGCCTTCTCTTCTCGCTCTCTTTTGCGAACAGGTTAGCCACCATACATGCTAGTCGCTTGCTGCAGCTCCTCATATTACCTTGCCTTACCTATAAGCTTAAATAGTCTTGATCGCGAGGGTGCGAGATTGCTGAGTCCCTGTGGCTCACAGATTACTTCCAAACCAGATGCAGGGCCTGATGACTCCGTACCGGATGACGCGCTTGAGCTCAAGTGGGATTTCGACGAGGACTCACGCTGTTACTATGTGTCTTTCCCTGATGATCAGTAGTGGTGCCCAGTTGGGGCAATCGGGACCGTGTCGCATGTTGGGTTGATCTTTTATTTTGGCACCGTAGTCAGGCCATGAGTGATTGGATGATGTAATGCTATTTATGTACTTTGTTTGACGTGGCGAGTGTAAGCCAACTATGTACCTTCCCCTTTTATTATCTATTTACATGGGATGTTGTGAAGATTGCCTTACTTGCGACATTGCTTTCAATGCGGTTATGCCTCTAAGTCGTGCTTCGACACGTAGGAGATATAGCCGCATCGAGGGCGTTACAAGTTGGTAATCAGAGCCTTCCCCGACCTTAGGAGCCCCCACTGATTGATCGTTTTTAGCAGCCGTTGTTGAGTCTAGAAAAATGTTTTGAGTCATTTAGGAATTATATATCGGAGAGTTTAGGAATTCTTTTTACTCCCCAGTCCCTTCATCGCTCTAGTAAGGCATCCTGACATAGAGTTTTGACTCTTCTCTTCTCAAATTTCACTAATTTTTATTTAGGATCACGGGGGTATCTTGGAATCGTTCCGATGGTTTTGTGACGAGAACATTGTCCTTGGTGCCTCCTATCATTTAGGGGTTGTGGCAGTGTCCCGGGGAGTTGAGCTCCGAGGTGTTGTCGTCACAATTTTATCATTGTAGTTCTGGAATACCTGAGTTTAGTTCGCCGACATTGAAAATCTCTTTTATGCAATTGTTGGTGAGATAACCTCGACGCCACCCAGTACTAGGGCAGGAGTTCGGGAGTATTGCCATAACTTGTATAACGGATGCTTTTCGAAGGTTGAGGTAGATGGTCTCTGAAGTTTTTCTCGGTTATGTGTTGAAGGATGGATACAGCTGGATGTAGGATTTGCTAGATTTGGGTGAGATATTATGCTTCCCCTGTATCCCCAACACCTGATTGCATAACCAGAAAGGTTCGGGAGTTTCATAGGTGGGAATTCTTGTAGCTCTAGCTCTTCTTCCACGGATATTTGGTTTGAGATTGGGATTCCTTACCGAGTATTCATTCTTGTTCCGTACCTTGTTGATTTATTCCTCTACCTAAATTCTAAGTGGCTTCTCAATTTATGGATATGTGACCATTTCGTGTGGAATGCATTCGTTCATTTTGTTCGGATGTGAAGACTATATGTTGCAATTTCAACCCGCTTGATTCAGCTTCAATTTTATCTGTCAATGTGCTAACGGATGTCACCCTCTGTCGGGGGACTAATCCACGAACACCTATGGGACCGGCGGACCGAGTCCCTTTCGGTTCGGCGGGGGCGGAGGTCGCACGAAGAGCGGATCGAGGCGAAGCACACGAGCAGTTTACCCAGGTTCGGGCCGCACGGATGCGTAAAACCCTACTCCTGCTTTGTGGTTTGTATTGAGTTCTTGCTCGGGAGCGCGGAGTGCTACCGTACACACCAGCGGCTAACGAGACCGAGCCTGAGTGTTCTCTTTTTCCCCACCCCCCCTACGTTGCACATGGGCCTCCTTTTATATGCTCAAGGGGTCACCGACAGGTGGCAACGGAGACAAAGGGTAAAAATGGAAAGGTGCTGCGGTAGGTACAGCTACCTGCTACAGTGTATCATACCTAACCCTGACGGCAGGGGACAAGGGCATTAAATGCCTGTCTGTGTCGCCTAAACAGTGCAAAAGCGACCGTTAGGGACGCCACCGCTCGCCACGATGGCAATCTTGTCAGCGCCGCTCGCCACTCCGCACCGCTGGCTGCACAGCCTCCCGCCACGCACGCCTGGAAGGGTCCCAGAGCGACACGTTGGTGGATGTGCTGGAGCGCGGGCACAAAGTGGTGGCTTGCCGCGGCAAGCGCCTTGCCGCGGTCGTTGTCTTGTCGCGTCCGGGAGCTTGTCGCTCACCGGGCCTTGCTGGGACACGAGGCGCGCCGCGGCAAGTTCCTTGAGATGCCTTGAGTGGCCTTCCCGGCAAGCTCCTCTTGCCGGGGTCTTGTCTCCTTAAGCGCCTTGCCTTGGTTGGCCTTCCCGGCAAGCTCCTCTTGTCGGGGTCTTGTGGTGTCTTGGTTTGGATACTTTGTTCTTGAATGGCTCCAAAGGAACCACGGAGGAGCTTGGCGGCCACCCGGCAAGCCTTGCCGCGGGATGCTGCGATTGCCCGTGCACAAGTTCGGGATACTAGGGTACCCCTACTCTAGTACACCGACAGGAGCCCCGGGCCCAAAACAGGGCACGGGCACGCGCGGCCTAGGTTACGCCGTATCTCTCTCCGTATCCACCGCGCCCTCCCCAAACGGCACGCATTGAATGCGGCGTCGTGGGAGAGATCGTGGGTGGTTTCTTTATTCAGAAATGCGGAACGTCCGCCCCCTCCCTCTTTATAAGCAGGGGAAACAGGGGTAGTTCGTCCATTCGCCCGTTGCTGCTCCAATCTCAAAAATATCCGCCGCTCCCTCGTCTTCCCAAAGCCGAAAGAGAGCAGCGCTCCGCCCCCATCGCCACCAGCACCACCAACGCCGTCGACCTCCTCCACCACTTCCGCCATGGCTCCAAAAGCCGACAAGGGGAAGGTCGTGAAGTCGCCGAGGCGCAGCGGCTTGCGGCGCCGCGAAAGGAGCGGGCAGTCTTCCCCCCCAAGCTTGCCGCGAGGGAGCTGAGGGAGAACTACTACCTCTTTTGGTCGACGGAGACACGAGCGCATCCGCGCACGAAGGTACTTCCCGCCGCCGCTTGGAAGAAGGCCCCAAACGGATACCCTTTCTTCGCCTTGTTCTTCTACTGCGGGCTCTGCCCGCCTTTCTCTGAATTCTTCTACGATATCATGAACACCTACGGGTTCCATCTCCTCGACTTCACCCCCAATGCTGTTCTGACCATGGCAGTTTTCGCACATCTCTGCGAAAACTTTGTCGGAGTCCATCCCAATGTAGCCCTCTTTCGCCACTTCTTTATACCCCGAGTAGAGAGAGGAGAGCCTTTATCCGGCGGAATCGCCTGGATCTCAAGGGCCGGCAAGAAGGAAACTTATCTGGAGGGAGAATTCCGCGGCAAGTGGGAGGAGTGGAGAGCAGACTGGTGCTGGATTGACAAGGAGAACCCGCAGCCATTCACCACCCGGCGCCAAACCCCAGTAGCACGCGGCAGCGATTGGAATGACGTGGCCCTGGAAGACGACAGGCTGAAGATTGCCGTCACCCGGATCCTACGCCTCAGGCTTGCCGGGCTCACTGTAGGCGCTGTTGGAGCGGATTTTCTTTGCCACCGCATCACCCCCCTGCAGGAATGGGGGAGACCCACTTGAGAGTTCAAGAATGCGGCAGATATCATGAGGCTGCGGCCGAGCCTCAACTTCAACTTCACAGTTCTGGAGCTCAACGCGATGCTCCAGGAGCTGTTCAAGTACGACCCTCAACACCCCGAAGTTTTCGGGTTGCCGGGGGGGGGGGGTCGTTCCACTGTGTAACAACTCCGCGCTCGACCGCATCCGTGCAATGATGCCGTTGTGCGACTCGCATGGAATTGTCCCAACTTGGCAAGAGCCTGCAGACGATGTCGTGCAGCAATTCTTCGATGACTTGGTAGAAGTGCCGATCCGCTCCGACGAGAAAGATAGCCTCACCCGCGACACCACCAATGCGGAGATGGCACTCATCGCCACTAGGCTAGAAGAGGCGGCGGCAGCCGCAGCCGCGGGCGAATTTGGATTCACCGTTGAGGAGGCAGAGGCAGCAGAGGCCGCAAGCCGTGCCGAGCGAGGGGAGCCTGCCGGCGAGAAAGAGCTTGCCGGGCATAACGTCGAGTCGAGCGAGCCCGCCAAGGATACGAGCGGCTCGCTGGAGATCAACTCGTCTTCCTCCTCATCTTCAGACAGCTCACCGCAAGCAGAGCCTCCATCCGCACCAAGAAGGCGTCTCCGCAAGGTCGGTGACGTAGCGGAGCGGCAGGCGAGGCAATAGTCGCCGCGCCGCGTGACACACTCCACCGCGGCAAGCACTGTTACCGCGGGAGCGCCTCACGCTGCGACGGCAACTGGAGCGGGGCCCTCCCGGACCACCGCTTCTACTCCTGCCGCTTCTCACGCCGCGGCGACAGCCGGAGCGGGGTCGTCTCAGACCGCCGCCACTGCTCCCGCTAAGCGGCCAAGGGAAGCTACTCCTCCGCCTCCTCGTGCCGGACGTGAGCCAGACTTTGACTTCTCCGCGTTCAGCTCCGACGAGGAAGAAGAAGAAGAGTAAGACTCCCTTGTTGTACTTGTAGTTCTTCAATCCTTGCTGTTTGTCTTGTATCTCATTTGCTTGACTCTGAACTTGTTCCTTTTTAGGACTCTGGCCCAGAGAGCAGCAAAGAGAGCCAAAGTCCCGGTGATTGTCATCGAGGACGAACCTACTGCGACAGTAGGGGGTGCGCCCGAGACAACCTTGCCGGACCCGGCAACTTTTCTCCAGAGCAGCCCCCAGCGTAAGTATATGGTTTGCTTTCCGCTGTGAGATGTGCATGGATACTCTGTCTTTGCTGATATCTTACTGCTGGTTTGTGTAGGAGCAGAGCAGCCCCGCCAAGAGCCAAGGGAGAATCCCCCAACAAGGGAGAGCTCTCCGGCAAGGGAGGGCTTTCTGGTAAGGGAGGAGTCTCCGGTAAGGGAGAAGTCTCCGGTAAGGGAGGGTTCTCCGGGAAGGGACAACACCAGCGGCCCCCCGACGGTGGAGACCACGACTGCAGAACCTGGCACAGGTAATCCTTTCGCTTCAAAACTTTCCTTGGGTTCTTCTTCTTTTGATCTTCTTGGGTTTTTGCTTGACTCTTCTCCCTTTCCCGGCTGTCAGACCCATCTGCTACGGAGCCGATGGAGACCGAGGTTGCCACCGAAGAAGCGGCCGGTGTTGACGATCCCGCCGGCGCAGAGGCCGCCAAGGCTGCCGCCGCGGCAACTGGCGAGGGGTCTGGCGATCGCACTGACGGCCCTGAGGCCGCAGGAGCGCCAGGCGCTACACTGACCGCCGACCCGTCCGCCGCTGCCGCAGCGCCAGGCTCCGAAGAGCCCCAGCCAGGCGTCTACTTGAAGGCCGGTGACGACGTCTTCATCAACCTTCCCTGGGCATCGAGCTCCAGTGCGTCGGTCGAGGGAGAGATCTTCGACGGGGAGGTGCTTGCCTCCGCTGGGCTGACGCTGGTTGACGCGCCGAGCAGCAGCAACAACGAGCCCGAGGAAGAGCGGCTACTGCGGAAGTTGTTGTCGCTCTACCGCGCGCGGCAAGCCAAGCTGGAATCCCGCGAGGCACTCGTCGCGAAGGCGGGAGCAGACATTGAGAAGCACGTGGAAGAGCTCGGGGGTTTCCACCAGGAAGCCCTCCGGTCCCTGGCGGAGGAGCGAGAGCAGCTCGCCGAAGCGCAGAAGGCCTTCCTCCTCGAGAAGGCTGAAGTCGAAGAGCAACAGCGACTTGCCGCTATGAAGCTATCCGCGGAGGAGGGCGAGCTGGCGCAGCGGAAGGTCAATCTTGACGCCCATGAGGAGGAGCTTGCCGTGCACGAGGAAAAACTCGGCGGAGCCCTTAAGCAAGCAAAGGATGCTGCCGCAGTTGCCGAGGCCGCCAAGAAGGAGCTGGAGATGAAGGTGGTGTAGCTGGAGGCCGATCTTGCCGAGAAGGGCAAAGAGCTCAGCGCCGCCAAGGATTCCAACGCGGATCTTGAGTTGAAGCTGACCACTTTGACCAAGACGCTGGATGGCGCCAAGGAGCAGGAGACGGCCTTGAAAGAAGAGATTAAGGCCGACAAGGCGCTGTTGGAGAGTGTTGCCGCCACCTAGAATGCTTTCAGGGAAAATGTGGAGCACTGGACGGAGAGCCTCGAGAGCGCTGCCGCAGATATTGACAGGGAGTTGGCGCAGCTGGGGATGGAGGATCTCGGGTATCCCTCCGACGAGAACCTCCAACCCAGCGCCAAGCTCGTCTTGTTCTTCAAGGGCGTGGCGACGGCCCTCCAGCGACTCCGGGAGAGGATCCCAAAGCAGCTGGCCGATGAGTCGCGCAGGATCTGCGCGGGAGCTCTTCAGAAAGTGTTGGTGAAGGTGGCCTTCCGCAATCCGGGCCTCAACCTCACCAACGTCCTCAAGACCCTGCCGCCGGATGCCGATCTGGAGGTGCTCAAGGCCCTTGTCGCACCCATTGTGGACAAGGTGAGCGGGATCAAGAGGATCGAGGGCGATCGCGTAGATTAGGCCGCCCATTTCTTCTTTTCTTGTCGCTGTTTGTCATGCTATGAAAACAATCTGTTAGAGCCGCGACAAGCTATCTTTGTAATATGACTCTATTCTGGGTAATGATTGCTATGTTATTCCCTTTACTTGATTCCTCCCTTTGTATGTTTTTGCCCTACGCTTTTAGGGAACTTGCCGGTGCAGGTACCTGAGCCGCGAGCGCTGAGTGCGGGACGTCAGCAGCCTGCTGGCGCTGCCGCTACCGACAAGAAACCTTGTCACAACTAGTTGCAGCTCACTTAAGTTGTTGAGCGGACTCGAAACAAAGTAAGGGCGCAACTAGCTACGAGTTGGTTCCTCCGCGCACAGGTTTTCCATACAAAGTGCGGTCGTTCAAGGGAGATAACTTAAAATTTAAAAAATCTGATTGCTCAAACTTTGGCAACTTAGCTTTTCTGTTGTTTGCTTCCCGGTAAGGCAAAATTTTCTTGAACGACGCCTGGTCCATACCATTATCTTCTCCTTTCCTCCCCGGCAAACTTGTGGGCGAGGGAACCTTCCTTTCCTTGAGAAAAAAGAAAGAAGAGAAAATAAAGATACGGAGCCTTACGGCTCGTTATTGCTTACCGTGGAGTAGGTGCTGCACAAAGTGTCAGATCATATATGCCAAAAAATAGAGAGCACGAAATTGACAAAATGTGCGAAGCACATGAGCTTTACTTATGCACGGGGTCTGCGCCCGGCTTTGTACAAAGGATTACATGCAACAGCGGCAAGACTTGTACAAAAGGTGGTTGCCGGAACAGGTTCCGGCAACCGCGCCTTACGGGTAAAACTTACGAAGATGTTCAATGTTCCAGGAGTTGCTCACCGGAATGCCATCTTCGGTCTCAAGGCGGACAGCGCCAGGCCTAGTGACTCGTTTCACCCGGTAAGGGCCTTCCCACTTCGGCGTCAACTTGTTGGAATTCTTAGCGGACTGAACACGCCGAAGAACAAGGTCGCCTTCCTCAAAACTTCTGGCGTTAACTTTGCGGCTATGGTAGCGGCGCAAAGCTTGCTGGTAGCGAGCAGCTCGCACAGCAGCCTGAAGACGGTCTTCCTCAAGGTGCAGCGCGCCATCTTGTCGCAGCTGCTCTTGCTCGAGCTCATCATAAGCGAGCACTCGAGGTGACCCGTATACGAGTTCCGTGGGGAGAACTGCCTCTGCTCCATAGACTAGCGCAAAAGGTGTCTGGCCAGTGGCTCGATTTGGCGTCGTTCTGATCGACCAAAGAACCACCGGCAGCTCCTCGATCCAGTTTCTTCCGCACTTGTGCAGCCTGTCGAAAGTCTTGGTCTTGAGCCCGCGTAGCACTTCAGCATTTGCCCTCTCCGCTTGGCCGTTGCTTCTTGGGTGTGCAACAGAAGCGAAGCAGACCTTGGCGCCAAGATCTTGGACGTACTGCATGAAGGTGCGGCTCGTGAATTGCGTACCGTTGTCGGTGATTATCCTGTTAGGGATCCCGAAGCGGCAAACAATCGACCTTAAGAACTTGACTGCTGATTGTGCTGTCACCTTCCTCACTGGTTCCACTTCCGGCCACTTTGTGAACTTGTCGATTGCGACGTACAAGTACTCAAAGCCCCCGACTGCTCGGGGAAAGGGGCCGAGGATGTCGAGCCCCCAGACCGAAAATGGCCAGGATAAAGGGATCGTCTGGAGAGCTTGAGCTGGTTGGTGTATCTACTTGGAATGGAACTGGCACGCTTCACACTTGGTTACTTGTGCAGTTGCATCCTGGAAGGCTGTCGGCCAAAAGAAACCTTGCCGGAATGCTTTGCCGACAAGTGCTCTTGCGCCAATGTGGTGACCACATATGCCTCCATGTATCTCTTCCAATAGCTTTTGTCCGTCTTCCCGGTGAATACACTAAAATTTCACACCGTTGAGTCTTCTTCTGTACAGTGTCTTGTCGACAAACTGGTACATACTTGACTGCCGGGCTACTCTTTCCGCTTCTTCTTGCTCTTCGAGAAGTTCTCCTGTCTGAAGGAAACGGACAATCTGCTGTGCCCATGCTGGAGCTTGTGGATCGACAACAAGGACTAAAGGAAAATCTACGGCTGCGGGAACATCCGCTTCTACGGCGAGAATCTGTGGCTCTGCCGGAGCTTGACGTTCCTCGGCAAGCTTGCCGGAGCAAAACTTGTCGGGAGCTTCTGCTTCAACGGAACAAACCCTAGGGCTTGCCGGAGCAGATTGCTCCTCAGCGCTCTTGGCGTTGATCTCGGGGACCTTCTTTGCCAAAGCCAAATCTGCTGCTGCGGCAACGTCTGCTTCTACGGCAAGAACCTGCGGTTCTGCCGGAGCTTGACGTTCCCCGGCAAGCTTGCCGGAGCAAAACTTGCTGGGAGCTTCTGCTTCAACAGAACAAACCCTAGGGCTTGCCGGAGCAGATTGCTCCTCAGCGCTCTTGGCGTTGATCTTGGGGACCTTCTTGGCGGCAGCTTCGGGAAGCTCTGCCGGAAAATAGTCACCAGAAATCAACTTCCTCTTCTTGCTCTATCCAGTTGATGGCATTACGGACGGTTGAGTCAGCTTGAGCACAAAGATCCCTGGTTCCACAGGTAACTTAAGTGCAGCGCACTTTGACAGGCCATCGGCAATGGCGTTCTGAGCTCTTGGAACATGCTCCATCTGTAGGCCGTCAAAGTGCTCTTCTAGCTTTCTCACTTCGTCGACGTAAGCTTCCATCAACGGACTCTGATAACTCTTGTTCACTTGGCGGACGACAAGCTGTGAGTCACCCCGGACAATGAGCTTCTTGATCCCAAGGTCTGCCGCGATCCTGAGACCGGCAAGCAAGCCTTCATACTCTGCAGTATTGTTTGTTGCTTGCTCCTTGGGAAAGTGCATCCGGACTATGTACTTGAGGTGCTCTCCGGTGGGTGCGATAAGCAGCACGCCAGCGCCGGCGCCTTGCAGCGAAAAAGCACCATCAAAGTACATCAGCCACTCTTTGCTTGCTTCGTCGACGGGGATGCTCGTTTCTGGAATTTCTTCATCTGGTGTGGTGTCCATTCTGCTATGAATTCTGCCAATGCTCTGCTTTGGATAGTTGAAGTACTCTCAAACTTGAGGCCAAAACTTGACAGTTCCAGTGCCCACTCAACAATCCTGCCTGTCGCTTCTGGATTCTGTAGTATCCTCTTCAGCGGAAAGCGAGTGACAACTGTGATCTCATGTGCTTGGAAGTAATGGCGCAGCTTTCTCGAGGCCATGAGAAGGCCAAAAAGCAATTTCTGCACGCTAGAGTACCTTGACCTAGCCCCCTGCAGAAGGGAACTGACAAAGTAAACTGGGCGCTGCACCATTTTCTTCTGTATCTCCTCGCGCATCTGCGCAGATCCATCTTTGTCGGGACCAGAGCTTGCCGGGGAATCCTCCTGCTTGTCGCTGGATGCGCCTGCCGTGGTTGCTGGCTCGTCATCTGCCTCCCTCTCTGCCACTAACGCAGCACTAACCACTTGATTGGTTGCCGCTATATACAGCAGCAACTTCTCTTGTGGCTTAGGTGCGACAAGTGTTGGAGCGGAGGACATGTATCTCTTCAAGTCTTGCAGCGCAGCCTCCACTTCCGGAGTCCATTTCATTGGACCTGCCTTTTTCAATAATTTGAAAAACGGCAGGGCGCGCTCAGCAGACCTAGAGATAAACCTGCTGAGAGCGGCCATGCAACCGGCAAGTCTTTGTACATCCTTGACGCGCTTTGGTGCTTCAATCTGCTCAATGGCCTTGATCTTGTCGGGATTGGCTTCGATTCCCCGCTGAGACACGAAGAACCCGAGAAGCTTGCCGGAGGAGACTCCAAACACACACTTCTCTGGGTTGAGCTTGAGGCTAATCTTGCGCAGATTTGCAAAGGTCTCGTCTAAATCTTGGATCAGAGTTGCCTTGTTCTTGCTCTTGACCACTATGTCGTCCACTTAGGCTTCCACATTTCTGTGTATTTGTGGCTCAAGAGCGACATGTACTACTCTTGCAAATGTTGAACCAGCATTTTTTAATCCGAAAGGCATCCGTATGAAACAGTACGTGCCACATGGAGTAATGAATGCGGTCTTCTCCTCATCCTCTTCTGCCATGAAGATCTGATGGTATCCTGAGTATGCGTCAAGAAATGAAAGCAAGTCACATCCGGCCGTGGAGTCAACAATCTGGTCGATGCGCGGCAAAGGAAATGGGTCTTTGGGACAAGCTTTGTTAACATCGGTAAAGTCGATACAAAGTCTCCATTTCCCGTTCGCCTTGCGCACGACTACAGGATTGGCCAGCCACGTAGGATGGAGCACGCCTCTGACAAGGCTTGCTGCTTCCAACTTCTTGATCTCTCCTGCGATGAATTCTTGGCGCTCCACTGCTTGCTTCCTGACCTTCTGCTTGACGGGCCGCGCATGAGGACAAACGGCAAGGTGGTGCTCAATTACTTTCCTGGGAACACCGGGGATGTCAGACGGTTGCCATGCAAACACGTCGACATTCGCCCGCAGGAAAGCAATGAGCGCGCTTTCCTATTTAGGGTCAAGAGTGGCACTGATGGTAAAGGTACCACCAGTGCCGTCCTCCTTGGCGGACGCCTTCTTCGTCTCTGGCGGAGCTGCCGTTGTCTTCTTACACTTGCCGGTGGAGCTTGATGGTGCGTCCTCGACGGCAGCGCAGCACTCCGAAGAGGTGCGCTTGCCAGAGTGGGCATCAGAACTCTTGCCGGACTTGGTCTTCTTCTTCCCCCCGGGAGCTTTAACGGCAAGTGACTTGCGATCTGTTGCGGCTGCCGCTTCCCGGTAGATCTTGTCGGCGCAGATAAGAGCATCCTTCTTGTCGCCGGGAACAGAGATGACGCTTATCGGGCCTGGCATCTTCAGCATGTTGTATGCGTAGTGAGAGGCTGCCATGAACTTGGCGAGTGCTGGACGGCCAAGTATCCCATTTTAAGGCAATGGAATATCGGCAACGTCAAAAGTGACGCTCTCAGTCCTGAAGTTCAGCTCGCTGCCAAATGTTACACGCAACGTGACCTTCCCCTTCGGCTTGCTCCTTCCCGGGTTGATTCCTTGGAATGTGCCGGTCTCTTCAAGCTCGCTGTCAGGGATCTGGAGTTTCTGGAGTACCGCGGAGGAGATCAGGTTCAAGCCGGCCCCGCCGTCAACTAACATCTTAGTGACCTTGAGGTTGCGGATAGTTGGTGAAACCAACATCGGCAAGCACCCGACCGCAGTTGTGCGATCAGGGTGGTCCTCAATATCAAAGATGATAGGCATGCTGGACCATTTTAGAAGCTTGCATGACTCGACGGGTGGCTCCGCCGCATTGACTTCCCACACCCACTGCTTGAGTTGGCGGTGTGAAGTATGCAGAGAAGCACCGCCATCAACGCACAAAACCTCTGTGGCTTTCTAGAACTCCTGCTCACTGGTCTCGGCGTCATCCATGTCTTCGTCGTCGTCATCGTCTTCATCCTTGTCGCGGCCGCGGGGAGGTCTATCTCCTTGCCGCTAGTTGGCCTTGCCGCGGCGTCCTCCCCGGCCGGCGCGCTTCTTGCCAGATTCTCCAGCGCCTCCTTGGGCCCTCTCCTTGTCTCGTCGCTCATACTCAGCCTTTTGTTGCTGGACAAGCTGCTCGACCTTCTTGCAGCTCTGGAGGTCATGGCCCTTGGTGCGGTGGATCTTGCAGTACTTCTTGTCGGTGCCGTCCTGCTTGTCGGTGACTGCCACAGCCTGGCAGTTGGTGAATGCGGCAATCTCCTTGCCGGAGCTACCAACTTTGGCTTTCTTGGCACCACCTTCGTTGCCGGACTGCTCAACGACTAGCACATCTTTGCCTTTCTTCTTCCAGTTCCGCCGCCGGTTTTTCTTTGCCGGGGCAGCATCCTCGCTGTCAGATCCTCCTGCTCCTGTATTCTCTCCGGGGAGTTTCCTCCATTCCTCAGCACGTGCACACTTGTCGACCAGGGCATACAGCTCGCTGACGTCTCTGATCTTGCACATCGCCATCTCCTCCCGCATCCTGCGGTTACGCACGTTCTGATGGAACGCACTGATGACCGCGGCAGGGTGGACATCTGGGATGTTGTGCTGTACACGGCTGAATCTCTAAATGTACTTGCGCAGGGGCTCTCCTTCCTTCTGGGCGAGCAGATGAAGGTCACTCTCTTGGCCATGAGGTTTGTGGCCGCCTGTAAAGGCGCCGACAAACTGATGGCATAGGTCTGCCCAGGAGGATGTGGAGTTGTCCGGCAAGTGCATGAGCCAGGACCTGACGTTGGGCTTGAGCACCAGCGGGAAGTAGTTGGCAAGGATCTTGTCGTCCCGCCCCCCGGCAGCTTGCACCGCGATGGTGTAGATGCTGAGGACATCTGACGGATGCGACTTGCCGTCGTACTTCTCTGGTACGTCTGGCTTGAAATTCTTCATGCTGGGCCACTGGACTTGCCGCAGCTCACGAGTAAACGCAGGGCAACCTACCGCGTACGGCAAGTCGCCTGGTTCCCCTGGCGCATGCATGTCAACAGAGGGCCCAGCGCGCTGGTCCGATTGGCGTCGCGCTTCTCTTTGGCGCTCGATGTGGGTATGAGCGTCTTCTTGCTGTCGTTCGTGAAGAACTTGGCGCTGATCGCGACGAGCTCGTGGATCTGATGACGCGGTGGAGTCGCTGTCGAGGTGGATCCGGCGAGTCGGCGATCTTGGCCTTCAGGGCGGAGAGTGCACAGTGGTTGCACCCCCACCGATCTTGTCGCCACCGGCTCGTGCCTGGCTGACTGGCTGCGGCTACAATGTGCTCGGCTGTCGTTGAGTGTCGCCAGTGGCGAAGCCGATGAGACTCTGAATGGTGGCCCTCCAGTCGTCGATCTTGTCCACCGTTGGAGGGTAGTCCAGGAGCAGTTGAGCTCGCGCTAAAGCTTCTGCTGCAGTGACGGGTGGCGGTGGCGAACGGTGCGAGGAGCGGGATATGCTCGGACTTCTAACTATGTTAGAAGGAGCAGTGTCCCGTCCATGCGACCGTGCCTCGCTCGTGCCAGCACGTTGGTGTGCATGCTGGTCTTGAGCACTCCGGGATCCACCAGCTCGATCTTGGTCCAGCAAACGCATGGTACTGTGAGTACCATAACGCTGCCGGTCCCGCGCCTCCTAAGATGGGCGCGGTGCATGTACGGACGCCGAGGTCTTGGAGTGCGCCCGGTCGTTGTGGGAGCCGGCTACGCCGCCGATGAGCAGCGCAGCCTTGTCCTTGGACCTGGCAACACCGTGAGCTCCTCCGTCGACGCCCATTCTTCCGCTGGCGTCTGCCCCACCAGCCGTTTTCTCCGGCGGTGGTGGGCTCGGCGCGGATGGAGCAGCTGCCTCCGAAGCCTTCTTCTTCGGTGGCATGTTGATGAAGATGATGAAGATCTAGCTCGTGTGAACGCCGGATCTGGTTCACACAACCTCGACGCCCCCTACCTGGCGCGCCAAAGATGTCGGGGGACTAATCCACGAACACCTATGGGACCGGCGGACCGAGTCCCTTTCGGTTCGGCAGGGGCGGAGGTCGCACGAAGAGCGGATCGAGGCGAAGCACACGAGCAGTTTACCCAGGTTCGGGCCGCACAGATGCGTAAAACCCTACTCCTGTTTTGTGGTTTGTATTGAGTTCTTGCTCGGGAGCGCGGAGTGCTACCGTACACACCAGCGGCTAACGAGACCGAGCCTGAGTGTTCTCTTTTTTCCCCACCCCCCTACGTTGCACATGGGCCTCCTTTTATATGCTCAAGGGGTCACCGACAGGTGGCAATGGAGACAAAGGGTAAAAATGGAAAGGTGCTGCGGTAGGTACAGCTACCTGCTACAGTGTATCATACCTAACCCTGACGGCAGGGGACAAGGGCATTAAATGCCCGTCTGTGTCGCCTAAACAGTGCAAAAGGGACCGTCAGGGACGCCACCGCTCGCCACGATGGCAATCTTGTCAGCGCCGCTCGCCACTGTGCACCGCTGGCTGCACAGCCTCCCGCCACGCATGCCTGGAAGGGTCCCAGAGCGACACGTTGGTGGATGTGCTGGAGCGCGAGCACAGAGTGGTGGCTTGCCGCGGCAAGCGCCTTGCCGCGGTCGTTGTCTTGTCGCGTCCGGGAGCTTGTCGCTCACCGGGCCTTGCCGGGACGCGAGGCGCGTCGCGGCAAGTTCCTTGAGATGCCTTGGGTGGCCTTCCCAGCAATCTCCTCTTGCCGGGGTCTTGTCTCCTTAAGCGCCTTGCCTTGGTTGGCCTTCCCGGCAAGCTCCTCTTGCCGGGGTCTTGTGGTGTCTTGGTTTGGATACTTTGTTCTTGAATGGCTCCAAAGGAACCACGGAGGACCTTGGCGGTCACCCGGCAAGCCTTGCCGCGGGATGCTGCGATTGCCCGTGCACAAGTTCGGGATACTAGGGTACCCCTACTCTAGTACACCGACACCCTCTTCAGGATGGCTCCCGCTAAGAGCAGCAATCAGAATCAGAATCAGGATCCGCCACCACCTCCTCCTCCTCCGGAGGCATGGCAAGCTGTGATGGCCTCTACCAATGCAAACACGCAGTTGATCATGCAAATTCTTCAAGAGCGCAATCAAGCGAGCCAAGGCAACCAAGGCAACTATCAGAATCACTATGCTACACTCAACCAGTTCCTTGCTAACCAGCCAAAGACCTTCAGCAATTGTGTTGAGGCAACTGGTGCTGACGATTGGCTCGTGGACTTATGCACGCATTTCGAGTGCAGTAACGTCAGGCCTGAGGACTTTGTCAAGTTCGCTTCCTTCCAACTCAAAGACCAAGCTGCAGAATGGTTCCAGCAGTACAAGGATTCTAGAGGTGGTCGTGTGATTACCTGGGATGAATTCCGTCAAGACTTCAAAGCTCATCATATTCCTCAGAGTGTGGTTGAAAGCAAGCGTGAGGAATTCCGCAACCTGAAGCAAGGCTCTTTGTCTGTCTATGACTACAACAAGTTGTTTCAGAAGCTCGCCCGCTTTGCTAAGCAGGACGTCCCTGACGAGAAGAGCATGATATACCAGTTCAGGGGTGGTCTCAGAGAAGAAATCCAGCTAGCTCTTGTTCTCTTTGAGCCCTTGAGGTACGATGAGTTCTACAACATGGCATTGAAGCAAGAGGCTGCCCAACTGAAGTGTGATGCTTCCAAGAAGCGAGTCAGAGATGCTACTCCTTCTTCCTCTACTCAAGTGGCCAAGCAGCAGAAGTATTGGCTTCCTCCTCCTCCGTTCTGTCAGCCGTATCATAAGAGCAAAGGTGGCAGTGGATCTTCCCACCCACCCAACCCTGGCTTTCAGAACAAGACTTCGTCTCAAGCTCCAAGATCGAGTGCTCCGTATAACCGTCCGCTTTCAGAGGTCACGTGCAACAAGTGCCAACAGAAGGGTCACTATGCCAACAAGTGCTTCAACCAGAGGCGTCTCCCTCCTCCTCCTCCTGTGAGATCGGCAAGTACAGCTGTGGTCAAGCATAACCCCAAGTACGCCAAGGTCAACATGGTGAATGCAGCTCAGGCAGAGGACTCGTCAGATGTCATCATGGGTAACCTTCCTGTTAACGATGTTCCTGCAAAAGTACTTTTTGACACTGGTGCATCGCATTGTTTCATCTCGAGACCTTTTGCATCTAAGCATGGGTGGTATGCTCAATTTATGCATAAACCGTTAGCAGTTGTCTCTCCGGGTAGATGTTTGCTCGCTAACTATGAGATTCTGGATATTTCTATCTCGATGGGTGATTTCAAGTTTCTGGCTTCTCCAATGGTTCTTGGTCACTCGGATATTGATCTTATTCTTTGAATGGACTGGCTTTCTATGCACAAGGCTCAGCTTGATTGTGCAGCCAGGCAGATTCAATTGACTCATTCGTCTGAGGATGTAATTGTCTTTGCCGCTCGGGATAATACCATCCGTCTGTTTTCTCTCAATGAGAAGGGTGAACTGGATGCCATCTCGCAAATTCCAGTCATTTGCGAATATCAAGACGTCTTTCCAGAAGAGCTTCCAGGAATGCCTCCGCACTGGCCAGTTGAATTCGTCATTGATCTTGAGCCTGGCACGGAACCTGTTTGCAAACGTCCTTACAAGCTCGGACCTGAAGAGTTGAAGGAACTGAAGAAGCAACTCGATATTCAAGAGTGAATGGGTCTCATCCGACCTAGTTCCTCTCTATGGGGTTGTGGAGTTCTCTTTGTGAAGAAGAAGGATGGAACGGACCGACTTTGTGTTGATTACCGTCCATTGAACAAGAAGACTATCAAGAACAAGTACCCACTTCCCAACATCAACGAGCTGTTCGAACAACTCAAAGGTGTCCAAGTATTCTCCAAGCTTGATCTCCGTATGGGTTATCACCATATTCGAATCCGTGAGCAAGATATTCCCAAGATGGCTTTCAGGACAAGCTATGGTTCATATGAATACACTGTCATGTCTTTTGGCCTCGTCAACGCTCCTCCGATTTTCTCTCGCATGATGAACTTCATCTTCAACGCCTACACCAATGACTTCGTTTTGGTCTATCTCGACGACATTCTGGTCTTTTCGAAGAACAAGGAAGATCATGCCAAGCACTTGCGTTTGGTACTCGATAAGCTCAGGGAACACCAGTTCTACGCCAAGTTCTCAAAGTGCGAGTTTTGGCTAGATGAGGTTCTTTATCTTGGGCATATCATCTCCGCCAAGGGCATTGCGGTGAATCCCGAGAAGGTGTCCGCAATTGTGAATTGGGAACCACCTCAAGACGTGAAGCAACTCCGTAGCTTCCTCGGTCTCGCAAGCTACCGTCGAAGGTTCATTGAGAACTTTTCAAAGATCGCGAAGCCTCTCTCAAATCTTCTCCAGAAACACGTCAAGTACGTTTGGTCTCCGGAATGTGACATCGCTTTCAAAACTTTGAAAGAGAAATTGGTCACTGCTCCAGTTCTGACTCCTCCTGATGAATCCAAACCGTTCGAGGTCTTTTGTGATGCCTCTCTTCAAGGTCTTGGTGCAGTGCTGATGCAAGAGAAGAAAGTGGTGGCTTATACCTCTCGCCAGTTGAAGCCCAATGAGAAGAACTACCCCACTCATGACCTCGAGTTGGCGGCTGTTGTGCATGCTCTTTTGACTTGGAGACATCTCTTATTGGGAAGAAAAGTGGACATTTTCACTGACCACAAGAGTCTCAAGTACATCTTCACTCAGCCTAATCTCAACCTCAGGCAGACTCGATGGGTCGAAATGATTCAAGAGTATAATCCAAGTATCGAGTATACTCCAGGCAAGGCCAATGTGATTGCTGACGCATTGAGCAGGAAAGCTTATTGCAACAGTCTTATTCTCAAGCCTTATCAACCCGAGCTTTGTGAAGCATTCCGCAAAGTTAATCTGCAAGTTGTTCCTCAAGGTTTCCTCGCCAACCTTCAAGTCTCTCCTACCTTGGAAGACCAGATTCGCGAGGCTCAACTTCTTGATGCTATGGTGAAGAAGGTGAAGATTGGGATTGCAAAGAGCCAACCCAAGTACAAGTGCTACCGCCTTGATGACAAGGATACTCTCTTCTTTGAGGATCGTATTGTTGTGCCCAAAGGTGGTCTTCGTAAGGTTATCATGAACGAGGCTCACAATTCACTCCTCTCCATCCACCCTGGGAGCACGAAGATGTATCAGGACCTCAAGCAGGCTTATTGGTGGACTCGAATGAAGCGTGAGATTGCTCAGTTCGTGAATGAGTGTGATGTCTGCAGAAGAGTGAAGGCAGAACACCAAAGGCCAGCTGGTCTCCTCCAACCTCTTGCCATTCCAGAATGGAAGTTTGACCACATTGAGATGGACTTCGTGACTGGGTTTCCAAAGTCCAAGCGTGGCAATGATGCTATATTCGTTGTCATTGACAAACTCTCTAAAGTGGCTCACTTTCTGCCTATCAAAGAGTCTATCACTGCAGCTCAATTGGCGGAGCTTTATACCTCTCGGATTGTCTCGCTGCACGGTATTCCTCAAGTGATCTCTTTAGACCGTGGCAGCATATTTACCTCCAAGTTTTGGGATTCTTTTCAGAAGGCCATGGGCACCAACATCCGCTTCAACACAGCTTTCCATCCTCAAACTAGTGGTCAAGTCGAGCGTGTCAATCAGATTCTTGAAGATATGCTCAGGGCTTGTGTGATCTCCTTCAGCATGAAGTGGGAGGATTGTCTTCCATATGCTGAATTCTCCTACAACAACAGTTTTCAAGCAAGTTCGGGCAAGGCCCCATTTGAAATTCTGTATGGCAGGAAGTGTCGTACCCCTCTCAACTGGTCTGAAACCGGTGAACGTCAACTTCTAGGAAATGACTTAATCACAGAGGCAGAGGAGATGTGCAAAGTCATTCGATATAACCTCAAAGCAGCACAATCGCGCCAGAAGAGCTACTATGATAGTAAGCACCGTGATTTGGCTTTCGAGATCGGAGATCATGTTTACCTCCGCGTCTCTCCAATGAAAGGTACTCGTCGCTTCGGTATCAAAGGGAAGCTTGCCCCTAGATACGTGGGACCTTTCAAGATCGTCGGCAAGAGAGGCGATCTCGCCTATCAACTCGAGCTTCCTTCAAACTTTGCAAATGTGCATGACGTGTTCCATGTCTCTCAGCTCCGCAAGTGCTTCAAGACTCCTGACCGCACTGTCAACTTCGAAGATATTGAGCTCCAAGAAGATATCTCTTATCATGAGCATCCCGTTGCTATTCTTGAAGAGACTGAACGCAAGACTCGCAATAAGTCAATCAAATTCCTCAAAGTCAAGTGGTCACACCATTCCAACCGTGAAGCCACCTGGGAACGCGAGGATCACCTCCGTTCTGAGTACCCGGAGTTCTTCCAGTCCTAGATCTCAGGACGAGATCCTTTCGTAGTGGTGGAGTGTTGTAACACCCCGGATATGATTTACCCAATATGTTATCCAACTCTTGCCATTTCCGGCGTTAAGTTATTTTATTTCCTCGGGTTCGGGTTTTTGTCTCCGTGTGTTGTTGTCGTTGTCATGCATCTCATATCATGTCATCATGTGCATTGCATTTGCATACGTGTTTGTCTCATGCATCCGAGCATTTTCCCCGTTGTCCGTTTTGCATTCCGGTGCTCCGTTCTCCTCCGGTGGTCATTTCTACCTTTCTTTCGTGTGTGGGGATTAAACATTTCCGGATTGGGCCGAGACTTGCCAAGCGGCCTTGGTTTACTACTGGTAGACCGCCTGTCAAGTTTCGTACCATTTGGACTTCGTTTGATGCTCCAACGGTTAACCGAGGGACCGAGAAGGTCTTGTGTGTTGCAGCCCAACACCCCTCCATTTTGGCTCAAAACCCACCAAAACCCTCTCCATCATCTAGAGCGTTCGATCACGATCGCATGGCCGAAAACCGCACCTCATTTGGACACTCCTAGCTCCCTCTATGCCTACAAATACACCCCCTCCGAAATTCGCGGTTCCCCTCTCCCGAAACCCTAAAAATCGCCCCTGACCGGACTCTTCGCGCCGCCGCGCCCGGCCAGTGAGATTGCGCCACGTGTCGCGCCGGAAGCCTCCCCGCTGCCGGCCCGCTCGCCCCCCGCGGGCCCCCGAGGCCTAGACGCCACGCCCCGCCGCCCGCCCGGTCCACTCACGAGCCGCCACGTGTTGCCGCCGCCTCCCTCCGCCGCCGGCCCGGCGAGCCCGCGGGAGGCCCTCCCCGGCCCGTAGCTCCCCGCGCGCCCCGCGCCCCTCTTCCCCGCGCCCGGCCGCGCCAACTCGGGCGACGCCCTCCGCCGCCTCCGCCTTCCCAAGTCCCGGCCGGCCCTTCCCCAGCGACCTCGAGCTCCAACTCCGGCGGCCTCCCCGTCAAGCTCCGGCGCCGACCCCGGCGGTCCTCGGTTCCCGCGCCTCAGATCTGGATCTGGAAACCCTAGGAGTTGACCTCTTTTTTTTCCCTAAGTCCCAGATTATTTTGCATACTTTGACCTGCTACATCTTTGCATCCGTAGATCTGTTTTGGGCATATAGCATATGAAAATGTTCGTCCCAGAGAGTACATCATTTCATCTCATTGCATCATTTTCATTTGAGTTCATCTTGATGCCCGAAATGCTGTTGGAAGAGTGCTATTTGAGATAATTGTCAGATCTACTGCTCCAAATGGCTATTTGTCATTTTTGCCTGATTATTGTGTGCATGATATGCCCCTGAGCTCTACATGAGTTTTGTTATATGTTTTGCCATCTTTCCAGAGATTCTATCCATGTATTTTTGTGATGTGTGTGGTGACTAGCACAAACTTGCAAAGTGGTGCATTCGTTAATGCTGATTTCAGGGACTTAGCAATTCCACTAAGTCCTTGATCTGTTTTTATCAATATGCCTTATGTTCATGTTGTTTCCTAGTGATCCGTGCCTCTTTTGAGAATGATCTGTAAGGGTGATTTGTTAATCTTGTAGTGCTCTATCCATCCATGTATTTGTTTGCAATTATGGAGCACCCTAGCTTGAGTCAATCGAGCTCTACTTTTGTCATTTCGTGAATCTGGACAGATTGTCTACTTGTTAGCGATTTTGCCGAGGATGTTGTAGTTGATCCGTGCATGCTATGTTATTGTTCTTGCCATGTCTAGCTCATATAATGTGTATTCTTGATGGATGTATGCTTAGATTGTCATTCCTTACTCTGTAGTGAGTGCATCGAGCTCGTAAACATGCCTACTTGATATCTGATTTGCATGCTCCAGTTTTTCTCTAAGTCTGTGATCTGTTTCTGTTTTTGCCATGTTCACATGCTTGCAATTGTATTTTCTGATTCCTTTTGGCTCAAGGTCACTAAGGGACTTTTGTTAAGCTCTTTGAGTAGCTCCATGTCGTGTTTTACTTTGCTATGTCCAGTTCCTGTAGCATATAGTTTTCATGCTCCAAAGTGTGCTACCTGATCTAAAATTCCAGACAAGTGTTAATTTCACTAAGTCTGAAATCTGTTTACCAATTGCATTTTTGCCATGCTTGTTTGAACCTGTTCATGGATGAATTGGCCGTAGCTCAGTATTCATCTTTTGTTAAGCATTATGAATGGATTCCTGCCATGTATTTTGTTGCCATGTTTGAGTGTTGTAGCATGTTTGTCTTGTTGCATTTAGATGGTTACTTGCTGTATATCGTAGACCGGTGCCATTTTTGAATTGCTTGTCATTTCCAAACCGTGTCTCCGAGTCCGGTGTTCTTTATATCGATTTCATCCGAAATCACCTCACCTTTCCAGTGGAACACTTGGATTTCCAAGTTGAGGCCAGGTTCTTTCTTTCCTTGTCAAATCTTGCATATGCATCACATATCGCATCCCGCATAGCATACCATGTTTGCATCATGTTGTTTGAGCTTTGCACGTGGTTGATTGTGTTACTTTTGCTTATTTGTCTTGTTTGGGTAGAGCTGGGAGATGAGTTCGCTAACGAGGAGCCCGTTGAGTTTGCTTTCAAGGATCCAGTCAACTCTGACAACTTTGCAGGCAAGATGATCATACCCTTGAAATCACTTCTATCTTTGCTTTGCTAGATGCTCTCTCTTTTGCTATGCCTATGCTACGATGCCTACCACTTTCTTTTGCTGCCTCCCAAATTGCCATGTCAAACCTCTAACCCACCATGTCCTAGCAAACCGTTGATTAGCTATGTTACCGCTTTGCTCAGCCCCTCTTATAGCGTTGCTAGTTGCAGGTGAAGATTGAAGACCGTTCCTTGTTGGAACATTACTTTCTTGTTGGGATATCACTATATTATCTTGTTATCTTAATGCATCTATATACTTGGTAAAGGGTGGAAGGCTCCGCCTCTCGCCTAGTGTTTTGTTCCACTCTTGCCGCCCTAGTTTCCGTCATATTGGTGTTATGTTCCCGGATTTTGCGTTCCTTACGCGGTTGGGTGATAATGGGAACCCCTTAACAGTTCGCCTTGAATAAAGCTTTTCCAGCAATGCCCAACCTTGGTTTTACCATTTGCCACCTAGCCTCTTTTTCCCTTGGGTTTCCGGAGCCCAAGGGTCATCTTATTTAAACCCCCCGGGCCAGTGCTCCTCTGAGTGTTGGTCCACCTCGTCAGCCGCCGGTGGCCACCAGGGGCAACTCTGGGCTGGCCTACCAGAAGTTTAGACAATCTGAGTGTGCCCTGAGAACGAGATATGTGCAGCTCCTATCGGGATTTGTCGGCACATTCGGGCAGTGTTGTTGGATTTGTTTTAACTTGTCGAAGTGTCTTGTAGAACCGGGATACCGAGTCTGATCGGAATGTCTCGGGAGAAGGTATATCCTTCGTTGACCGTGAGAGCTTGTCATGGGCTAAGTTGGGACCCCCTGCAGGGATTTGAACTTTCGAAAGCCGTGCCCGCGGTTATGGGAATTTGTTAATGTCCGGTTGTAGATAACTTGAACCTTAACTTAATTGAAATGAATCAACTGTGTGAGTTACCGTGATGGTCTCTTCTCGACGGAGTCCGGGAAGTGAACACATTGTTGGAGTAATGCTTGCCGCAGGTTGTTCTCTAGTTATTCGTTCGCGCTTTGCCTTCTCTTCTCGCTCTCTTTTGCGAACAGGTTAGCCACCATACATGCTAGTCGCTTGCTGCAGCTCCTCATATTACCTTGCCTTACCTATAAGCTTAAATAGTCTTGATCGCGAGGGTGCGAGATTGCTGAGTCCTTGTGGCTCACAGATTACTTCCAAACCAGATGCAGGGCCTGATGACTCCGTACCGGATGACACGCTTGAGCTCAAGTGAGAGTTCGACGAGGACTCACGCCGTTACTATGTGTCTTTCCCTGATGATCAGTAGTGGTGCCCAGTTGGGGTGATCGGGACCGTGTCGCATGTTGGGTTGATCTTTTATTTTGGCACCGTAGTCGGGCCATGAGTGATTGGATGATGTAATGCTATTTATGTACTTTGTTTGACATGGCGAGTGTAAGCCAACTATGTACCTTCCCCTTTTATTATCTATTTACATGGGATGTTGTGAAGATTGCCTTACTTGCGACATTGCTTTCAATGCGGTTATGCCTCTAAGTCGTGCTTCGACACGTAGGAGATATAGCCGCATCGAGGGCGTTACACAGGTCAAATACCCAATCTTGTTAAGCATGCTATTATGAAATAACCGCGGACACCGATTAGGGACCTGGCCCACCTCTCTCCTAGGTGGTATATGCCTTCCATGTTGTTCTGCCACAGGAATCCCTCACGTTGGCTGCTGGGACAGGTCCCAAGCTACCACCACATCCTATGTGATACCGCTACCAGCCAGCTGCCACAGTGAATCACTCGCGAGTGCTCTCCGAGCCAACTCGACTTCAGTATGAACATACTTCATCTTCATCGGCATCTCGTTGCAGTCCATCTCGCTCCATGTCATAGGCCACCGAAGTCCGGGGTCTGATAACCCACAAGTATTGAGGATCACAACAATTTTCGAGGATAGAGTATTCGACTCAAATTTATATATTCGACACAAGGGGAGCCAAAGAATATTTATAAGTATTAGCAGTTGAATTGTCAATTCAAACACACCTGGAGATTAAATATCTGCAGCAAAGTGATCAGTAGCATAGTAATATTATAGTTTGATAGTATTAGTAGTAACAAAAGTAACAGGTTTGTAGCAGTTGTGACAGTAGCAATAGTAGTATTCACGCAGCTAGAACAATATGTGAAAAACTCGTAGGCATTGGTTCGGTGATTTCGTTGGATGATATTCATTAGATATCAGGCATAACCTAGGGCGACACAGAATTAGCTCCAGTTCATAAATATAATGTAGGCATGTATTCCGTAAATAGTTATACGTGCTTATGGAAAAGAACTTGCATGACATCTTTTGTCCTACCCTCCTGTCGCAGTGGGGTTCATAAGGAAACTAAGGGATATTAAGGCCTGCTTTTAATAGAGAACCGTAACAAAGCATTAGCACATAGTGAATATATGAACCCCTCAAACTACGGTCATCACCGGAAAAATACCACGCTCGATTTCTGTCAGAAAGTCGATACCTTGATTACAAGAAAATGCTAAATGAATGAAAGAAAATGGCATACCACAAATTCTTCACAAGAAATATTGCTTCACTGAATATAGGATACCACTATATTTTCCATAGACATACAAATAATATCAGCGAGTCTTTTTTACATGTGTACAAGAATGTTGGAATCCTAACAAAATCTGCATATAGCTAACTATAATTCTATGCACGCATATGTAAACAAGACACCAAATTGGCATATGTATTGCATTAGTGGGAACATTACAAAACATAGAACATGCAACATTTAAGAATAATCTATTCAATTTTACACAAAAAACTTGCCCAAATTGAAGATTAACATTTAAATTTGAACCTCAAATCTCCTTTAAAAATATGGAGAGGAAACATTGAACCATGCACAAACTTTCTATATGATAAAAGGGCAATTACTTGGAATAATATAAGGCCATATATCGCAGTTTAAAAATGAGTAACAAACTAGGGTAAACGCGCGCGCACACACACCCACACACAAGAGGGTGGGGAGGCATATATCAGAAAATGAGAACGGCAAATCAGTAGTGGCGCAAACTTAGGGTAAAAGCATGGGGGTCAGAGAGGACTGAGGAGGCGTACCCAAAAAAGCGGCGTTGTGGTTCCACTTAGGGCAACAACATGTGAGGTGGGGGAGGGGTGTAGGCGGTTCAAGCTTAGAGTAAAAGCACATATATGTGAGGGGGGGAGGGGGAAGGCGTAACGAAAAGCAGCGGTGGCTCAAACTTAGGGCAAATGAACGGGGGGAGGGAGATGGGAGAAGAGCTGGCATACCTCAAACAAAAACACATGTGGATATTCCTTCTAAAAATTTACATGCACACGTGGTAAATATTTAGGGATATTTGAAACTTGTATAAATTTCCAATTTCTTAAAACTTTGAACCATTTGTAGCATCTGAGTCAAAAGTCTCCACTCGGTGTATATACATGCACATGTGGACAACATTTAAGGATATTTTGTAACTTTTATAGATTTCGAATTTTTGAAGACTTTGGGCCATTTGGAGCATATGAGACAAAAGTCTACACTTGGTGTATTGTATGACTACGTTACCGTGAAAGATAATTAATCCAAATCAATAAACATACATGCAAATTGTTTAATTTTTTACCACAAAATGCGTAGAAGTGTTTTCACAGCCTATTAACAGCATAGATCATATTTTGCATACATTCAAATAATCATCTAAATGAAAAATGGACAATTTCTGATAAAGCCTGTCTTAAATACATGTTATATAAATTATAAGAAAAGAGTATGGACTTTTATGAAGCGTGAGTACTTAAGTTAGTTCAAAGTGGGTGGCATATTCTTTGCAGTAAGGTTACATGTTTTGAACAGGTATTGCCAGTTAGGTATGATCTCCTAAAGGATAAACACCGTTGCTGATATAACCCTAACAATTCTCCTAGATGATAAAGTGCAACGTTCATCTAACTCTAACTGCTGGATTATGATTATGTCTAAATAATCGAGAAGATGATGAGGATTAACATGATATATAGAAGGCAGAAAAAAATGGCTACTTACGCTATACCAAAAGGCACACCACATTGTACCTCAAACCAATAAAGCTGACACAATGTTACAAAGCATATTTGAATGAAGAGAACAATCCTGTGTGATTTCCGAGAACTGAATGCGGGCATGTAAGAATTACAGCAAAGGACATAGTGATTCAACATCAATTCATGTGGTAACCAATCAAATAATGTGAAATGAACATTAGCTCGATGGTAATCGCTGAAACACAAATGGTGATATGCATGTGCAGGCTGGGAAAAATAATCATTCTGAAAACTGTAGGAAGCAATCACATCACCTGATTTAAAAAGGAGCAACAGAATTATACGTAAAATTTAAGAAATATTCAATTTTCATTGAGACAGAAAAGAGTTATAACAGAAAATAGATAACAATTACTGCTCTGCTTTTGTTTGTGTGAAGACCCCAGGATGTAGAACTGTGTGGTTGTTTTCAACTTGTAGTAGAGTATATCCAGAGTCCTGGGAAATATTGATAACAATAACAACCAGCAAAACCGAAAATCTGTTGCAACTATATTGAAATGGGTGTAGTTCCTCATGATAAAACCCCTGGAAAGACCTAGCTGACCAGAACTTGCCGTGACAAATACATTAAATGGCAGTGAGTTCATCCAGTTCAATCTGGCAATTCTATGGGAGAGCTACTACTCTCCATATTAGTGCAAATAAAGTATTTTAAACTACAGCGATGTCTAAAATGGAATAATTGCAATTCCTTTCCAACAAATTTATTTTTTCACATTGCCAGCGCTGATGAACCTACAACTAGACCACACTGTACATGCCAGACCCTTCCTGCTCAAATAAATACTCCTTAGGGAATAAAAGGAACACAAATTACCATTAAGAAAATGGTGACATGGCTAGCCATCGCAAGAGAAGTATTGAACTGGCCATGAGCTCAATTATCATAATTTTTTAAGTTTTTAATGTATCCAGATTTGTATTCTTCCATTATCTTTCTTACCCCTTCCATTGGAACACAACATGCTACACGATTTTGTGAATATATATGTGCATAGGTCGTAGGTGGCCAGCTACAAAACAATTTACCCCAGCTACAAAATATTGATCTGAAATATGATTCAGAAATCAGAGCAAAACAGAAGTTCCACTTTCATCCAATTAATCCCACTGAATCCTTTAGTCAAGCAATCAGTCACGCCGAGTATCATGGAGAGAAAGAAAAATACCTGATGGACAATGCTGCTATATATCTTTAAGGAAAAATAGTAGTCGAAGCCTGCAATGTAAAACGTTGGTCCCCAACTTCATCAGCAAACAACTTCAGAATCAAAATTGTATATCTATCCAGATGAGGGGGAGCGACCTGAGGTGAGTGGCAACCACATCGCTGAGCGATGATGCCGAGGCGCAATATCATCGCAGGACAAAACGGGGCTGACCACCGGCGCTGCCGCTGCCGTTGTTTCTTTTTTTGTGTGTGAATAACTGCCGTTGTTTCTTCAGTGCTAGCGGCAGTCAGTGAGGATTCATTCCTTGGCCTCCGATAGCCGGATGTGCTTCCCGCCGTCCTCTTCGCCCAAACGATTGGACTCAACTCGTGCAGCGCGTTCATGCCATCTTGTTCTCCGTGGAAGGCTGGAGAAGATAGGCGGCGGTACGGGGAATCGGGGAGAGAGAGCGCGCAGAAGAAATGAGTCCGTTCTGGCTGTGGCGGCGGCCAAGGGAGGAAACAGCAGCGGTGAAGATCCCATGGGAGAGTGGGAGAGGGAAGAGGCGGCGGAGCGGAGGACGCGCTGGGCTACGGCGGCAACGGCTCCGGTCAGGCGCGGTCGAGAGGACGGCAGCGCGGACAAGGAGGACAGAGGAAGGGAAGATTGGTAGGGGGGTTTGACGGAGGCACATTACGGTCAGAAAGAGGAGGAAGCATCTGGGTTGTCTATCTTTGATCCGACGGTGCGTAAACAACAACTCAATCTTCTTCCAATTAGGAACTGTACGTACTACCTAAGATGAATTTTTTGCATTTGCGAAAAGAAAAGAAACAACGATGATTCTATGCTCAATTTTCCGTTGATGAATCGGGTTACGAACCATGGAGAAACAAGGCATGCGCCAGACAAGAGTCATCATGTCTCAGAATCTTCAAAGGGCCGACACTACAGCGAGGGCGGATTGGGCACCTCTGGTGCTTCCCCTTGTTGCAGCAAAAAATAGTCCTTCACAACATTTAATTTGAACATCAGCAATAATTTTCTCACGGTATGTCAAAATGTTGCAAAAAACACAGCAATTCAAGCGCACCCATGCAGCAATTTTTTCGTGTCTGCAAAAACTCCCCATATTTGCAGCAGAATCTGTAAAAACAATCATCGCAGCATATGCAACATATGAACCAAACATTTGCAGCAAAAAATGCACCTTTTCAAATTCAAATTTAATGCACGAGTCAAAAAAAGAGAAGAGAAAGACTAATCCAACTTACAAATCTCAGATCTAGAGTGGGGGCAGTAATATCCAGCTTGTACGGCACAGAGATACATTTCAACAGACAGACACGGATACATGCCAAGCTTCAGGAGAGTACAGCACAGATATTAACGGTTAAAAACGATCCACTAATCAGCACTTCAGCAAAACAAACTATCCCTAGGTCTTTCCCTAAAAGGAGCCCATAACAACTATATATACACAAGGCTCCGTGGTGAGCGTCACTGTTCTCCCGTGGTATCGCGGTCTGTTCTTCAGGCCCCAATCCATGCAATCACCCAGAGAAGACTCACCGCGAGGCCTTCTTCTTCAGTCTTTTACTTTTACTGGCACCGTATTCCCTCTTTATCTCTGACATGTCCGCGCTGGGTCGCTTGCTGCTCATCCATTTGGCATCCCTAAACTCCTTGAATTTCCTGTGCTGCGTCAGCCAACTTGCATAATCCATGCCATCTTCGCATTCAACATAATCCACCAAATCACCCCACTCGGAGGAGTTCTTGTTTCCCAGAATGGACTCGAAAAAGGCTGTTCCGTCTACAGTTTTACCCCTGCCCAAATTGCAACAAGTCAGAGTACAAATCAAATTTAACTACAATTAGATTTTCTTTAGGGGCAGTGTCTTGCCACCCACCGGTGAAGCCACAGAGGCTGACCAGTAAGCAGTTGCAAGCAAGCTTAGGAAACCAGCACGCAGTACTAAGAATTATCTTTCTTTTTTTTCAAGAAAACGCAAAGGACTTTTGCGTTTCAGTTCATTGAAAAGAGATGCAGGCTAAGGCCCCACAAGTAAGAAACCAATAGCATAATATGTTAAGAGACGCTTAGTTGTTTGCTACCCTTCGTGATTTTGACAAACTTGTTTTTACTAAAGTTATGCTAAGCCACAACTTTCAAGATGGCAATTACAAACAAAAGATATGTTTGGATGGGTTGCAGCAGATGCTATGCCTTTCCTTTGAACTAGATTTCCTTCCTAATTTTCTACTCATCAATTCGTATTAAAGCATGCAACGCATTGAAAGGCATGCACGGTTTAAGCAATAGACTAGATGGTTCCTATTGAAGCATGCACGATTTAAGCAATAGACTAGATGGTTCCTATTGAAGCATGCACGATTTACATTTGTTATAGTAAGCTAAAAAAACATGATGTAAAAGAACTGTTAGAGCTTAGAAGATTATCTTCTACCTGCTGTCCTCGACACAATCAGGCTCCGCCTCATCTTGAATACAACGTTTATGCACGTTAGTGTACTGCAAAGCTATTGATGTAGAAGATTTTCTACAAGCAGAACCCTGCATGCATGGTCATCAATTCAAACAAAGTGGAAGCAATAAAGTAAAATAAGACAACATATAGATAGTTCAGAGGAATCAGATCAAAACATTAAGCAGCTAAAAGTGTAACACCTTCAAACTATCCTCTTGGTCAATTGAATAGATTGCAAGCTCTTTTGAAGCAATAAGAAACTGAAATGCACTCAGACTTCTATCTTCATCAATCACAAGATTCATGGCCATCATGATCATGACAATGCAAGCTTTCCACAGAAAACCAAACCTCATTCTTAAACATAAGGCAAATAGGCTAGCAAAATGAAAAAGCATCAGCACTGAGGTGGTTTCCTTGTCAACAGACTTCTCAGCCATACCAAATAAGTCATGTATGTTAAGTCCATTAGCTTCATATTGCCCAAGTAAGCCGATGGTTTCAGATATGCGAAGTAGTATATGATTTTCATGATGCCTGTCACCTGCAGCCCTCATTTCCCTAATAGAGCGAAGAACCTCTAGAAAAGAGGAACCCATTAGCCTAAGTACAGCAGCAAGGTAGATCATCTCCTCTGAAACGTTAGCATCCGATTCATGTGTCTCCTTCTGCTTAGCACAACCCAGGATATTTGACACTATTTTCTTCACAACAATAACAGCTTCCTGCCTTGATTGTTCCGGAAAGATATGCTGGTTCTCCTCAATGAAGCTCACAAAAATATCGAAGGCATTCCTCTCTTTGACATGCCGGCCATCATCACAGTGCACCTTGCAGAACAAAAGCAGCCTATTGACCTGACAGTTTAGCTTCTGATTAGTTGCGTCTTGGATACAAGATTTAAGAAGTTTCATGTGGGCGAAGCGACTGAACAGGCTCTTCGCAGCATTAGTTCTGTGAAAAACACCCAAATCTGGCAAGTATATCAAATAAGCATGCATGGCATTCTCAAACACTTGCAAATGCAGGTTCAGATCCCCATTGCCAACGCATCTGGATGCAAGCAATACAAAATGAGCTTGTGCAATAACAGGCATAGAAAACCAGTAGCTCTTTCGGACTAGGGAGATAGCTCCAGCCAAGCCAAGTTCTGGAGTGCGCTGCGTCGCCTTCTCAGACCAAGAGAGCGCACTAAAGAACTGCTCAAATTCCGCCTCATCTTGCACCGATGAAATGAAATGGTGGGACATGAGCTCCAGCCTGACACGGAGCTCATACTGGCATGATTTTGCCATGGTAGAGACCCTTGGTTCTTCCTGTATGGCATCATTGAGCATGGTGCAATTCCTCAGTTGGCTTATATCCACAAAATTCTGAAGGCACACCTGCAAGAACCAGATGCCTAATCAATTTCTAAATCAGTGATCTTGTAATTCTGCTTCTAACGATGGATTGCAATCTCTGAGTAATATATACAGGTGGGGGACAAAATCACAAGCAACCAGTGATTGGCCCATCTCAGTGAAACAAGTTCCTACAGCTCGTCCCTGGGCATTACGAGCATGGTTGGTTTGCTACCAATGTTTGGCTAGCCAAATGCTGGCAATGCCTAGATTTGCCAATAAAAAATGCCAACTTTATGTGAGATTGGCAAAAATAACTCTGAAACTAACCAACTAGTGGCCAATGTTTGGCACAATGCCAAACATTGACATGCCAAAAATTTTTGTACCAAACCAATCGTGCTCTACATTTTTGGTGGACTGAAGCAACTAAGGGTGGGTGCGGGGGTAATTGATCGGGGTACCTCGAGGGCGGGGGCCAAGGAGGCGTCGGGGTCACGGGAGGGGATGCTGTGGATGAAGGCGCGGAGGAGGCTGACGCATCTGGCCGCCAGGCCGGGGTCGGCGTGGTCCAGGCGACGCAGCAGCTGGAAGCAGCAGCTGAGGAGCTGCGGAAGGTCAGCCGTGGGAGCGGAGGGCGGCGAGGAGGACGCGGCGGGATCGTACTGGGAGAGCTTCGCGAAGGCCCCGCGCGCCAGCTTTCGGGCGCCCTCCACCCCATCGGCGTCGGGCATCGGCGGCGTGGCGGCGAGGAAGAGAGGCAGCGGCGGGGATCGTGAGAGAGAGTGGGGATTTCGCCCTCCCTTTTTTTTCTGATGAGGCGGGCCAGATTTCGTCCTCCTGGGCTTTCCTTTTTTATGATTCCTCGTGGGCTTTACCGGCGGGCTTATTTCGCGGTATTTTTTCGTAGGCCCACGACCAACCTGCGGACTGGCCCTCCCGACTCCCGAGGCAAGATATTTAGGTTACGCCTATGTATCGCCCATACTGATGTTTAATAGGACTCCCTTTATCCCGAATTACTTGTGATAAGAATGGATGTATCTAGACGTATTTTTAGTTCTAGATCGAGATAAGTAATTCGGGACGAA
>NC_041380.1:550841261-550872074 GCF_002162155.2 Triticum dicoccoides | reverse complement strand
GGGGGGGGTGTTAGTAAATTTACAATTTACAAATACAAATTCATTCATGCTATTACATCATCCAAAAGTTTTTTCGTAGCTTCCGATGCTCATAGTACCCGTTATATTACTTTTTCATAGACACTGACGCTAGTAGTACGAGGGCTCGTATGCGGGCCGGCCAATCAACTGGTACTTGAGGGTGCTTCGGTAGCTGGTTTTGGGAAGTTTCCCTACCAGTTCTGGGAAGCTTCTTGGGTTTTTTCTTTCTTTTTTAGCTTTTCTGCATTGTTTTTTCTTTTCCTTATCTCCTATTTCTTTTATTTTTCTTTCCTTTTACATTTCTATTTCTTATCATTCTCCCTTTCCCATTACCCTTTTTTCAAATGTGCAAACCATTTTAAAATTGCAATTCTTCTTCAAATTCATGAACTACTTTTTCAAAATTGTTCAGAATTTTCCAAATTCGCAAACGTTTTTAAAAATCCTTAAACTTTGTTCAAATCTCTGAATAGTTTTTTTAATCATTGAAATTTTTTCAATCCATGATTATTTAAAAACAAATCCACAAACCTTTTTCCATTTCATGATTTGTTTTTGCAAAATTAGTGAACTTTTTCGAAATCCATGAAATTTTTCTTAATCCCGCAATCTTTTTCTGATCCTTTCAAGTTATTCAAGTTTGTGAATTGTTTTCATATCTATGAACTTTTTTAGAATCTCATGAACTTTTTTGAACTCTAGAACTGTTTCAAATTCATGAACTCGTTTTCAAATCTCTGAATTTTTTTCAAACTCATGAACATTTTGAAATTCTTGAATTTCTGTCAAACTTGTGAAGTTTTTTCAAATTCGTAAACTTCTTTAAATACAAATTCTTTAATAATTTTAAAATTTATAAACTTTTCTAAAAATTGTGAACTATTTCCAAATTCATGCACTTTAAAAAAATCAAATTCATGAAATATTTCCAAATTTGTCAACTTTTTTCAAATTCATGAACTTTTTTCAGATCCACAAATTAGTGAACATTTATTCAAATCCCTCAACTTATTTCAGCTTTGTGAACTTTTTACAAATCAACCGATTCAGGAACATTTATTCAATTCCGAGACCAATTTTCAAATTTGTGATTTTTTTTAAAACATGTGTGTACTATTTTTCAAATATACAAAAAACATTGTATCAAAATGTTTTTAAAAGTACTGTAAAAACCGTCTGGTTTTTGCTTAGTAGAGCAACTGCAGAAAAAAAATCGGAGAAAAACTAGCTGAGAAAGAAAAGAAAAGAAAAACTAAGCGAAGTGGGAGAGCTGGTGCAATATTTGGCCGCGGCCCGCTTGCATCCCGCGCGAGCGCCCTGCTCGTTAACGGGGAGCTCTCGTGGCTGACTCGATTGCTAGGTTCGTTTCTTCATTTTTCTTTCTCGTTTTTTCTTTTTCCCTTTAGTTTTTCATCGGTTTTCATTTTCTGTTTCCTTACTTTTGTTTTCTGTTTTTTCTCATCTTTTTTGTTTTCTTACTTTTGGGTTTCCTTGTTTCATTTTGGCATTTTTTATTTCTTTGGTCTGTTTTTGTTCATTTGTCAGCTTTTATCGGTTTCATTTCTTTTTCACACATGTATAAATTTTCTCAATACAAACTTTACATTTTAGGGAACATGTGAAAAAATTTTATGATACACATTAGAAATTTTCAAATATAGATGCAGTACATTTTTATTAAAAAAATGCATGGGTTTGAACACGTTATTGGACAAAATGGTAAAAATTTCCAAATACACGTTGTAATTTTTTTAATATAATAAAAACCTAAACTAAAATTTTCTATTTGCAACGTATAAACATTTTTGAAAATTTCATAGACATTTTTATAAACACGCAAATATTTCTTAAATGTCAAGATACATTTTTTTAATTTGAAAAAAATATATTTTACTTTTGTATATAACATTTTTATATGCCAGGAACATTTTTTTTGAAACGCGGGAATATTTCAATGAAATGTGAAGTGCATTTTTTTAAAGGCATGAAACATCCTTTTACATTATGGAAAAAATTGTTTTGCATTGTACACATTTAAAAAAATCACATACATTTGATGCAATTGTTTCTATGTGAGGATACCAAATGCAATGTATGTGTATGACATGAAATTAAATATACAAGATTTTATATATGTATATATGTAATGGAATATCTAAATTATTTGTATTTGATGATGTGATTTGTATTGCTATGTTGCTTGGGGCCGCACTGCTAGCAGCCCAGTAGTATGGTTTTCTCGTACCGCCGTCGCCGTTGCCGTCTAAGAAATGTAGGTCCCCTTACCTCTGGCTGCCATCTTGGCGCTGAGAGGTGAGGGGACCTCTGATCTTCAAGACCTCTATGTTCTTCGTCAACGTCTAGTGATTATCATAGTTTTGCGAGAATAAATTTCCTCTCTTCCTTTTCGCGGTGCCACGAGGTCAGAGAGTTTTCTGTCCTCGTAGATCCGATTATTCGGATCTGATGAGTTTATGTTGCTGTGTCAAGTTTTTTTGTTGGTCTGATTCTTTATGGAGGTGAAAATTTTCATGGACACCATGGTGAAGATATAGTGATTCAACGGCTTGCACTTCTAAGGGATCATCCCCGACTCAAGTACATTCATTGATCAAGGCTTTCCATCTTTTTGGATGGGTGACTTAAGGCGCTTTCAAAAACCATTATTGCTAATGTTCGTGCAGGTGAAAGAGTGACAACATCGTTGCTTCAGTCCAATTGCAACATCTTTACTAAAGTCTTTGGAGTATTTCTTCGAGCAGAGATTGATACCGTGAAGAAAGTGTTTTCGGGAGATTCCATTGTAATTCCTAGCAATAAGAGTTACTTTCTATTTTCTTGAATTATAGGTTCAAATTAGAGTACCTGTAATTGTTATGAGTATAAATAAAGTTACAAGTGTTTTTTAAAAAATAGCAATGTTGCCCAAGCTGCCAGCCAAAATCTTTGCATCACTAAATAGAGCTAGTCACTGATAAGCTTTAGCTTGCCGCCAATAGGATAATGGGAAAAGATTCTAATCACCCGATTGATAACGACGTGCGTTGGCCGCCTTCGTAACCGTTAGATCTGGTTTTAATGAGATGGCTCAGGAACAACGTATTACGTAGATTAAGTTTTGCAACTCAGTAGTCGTTGCAATCTTTCCCCACCACAACAATTAGTGTGTTGCGGGATCTGGATCCCACACTGCTCTGGCCGTCGCCATCGGGACTCGCCGTCGGCAAGCACGCCGACACGGTCGCCCCGGAGGAGCACCGACTTCCATTGTTGTCACCCCCTCGAGCTTCAGCCGTGACAGCAGTTCCTACAACATTAGCTCTATTGCATAAATTTTCTGCAACTTGACCTTTGTTGCAAAAAAAACCTACTTCTGCAACATCATCTCTATTGCGAAAAAATTTAGCAACACAATCTCTGTTGCAAATATTTTTGCAACATGACTTATGTTATCAAATGTTTCTGCAACATGACTTATGTTATCAAATGTTTCTATAACACGACTTATGTTGCAGAAATAGAGATGGCCCTTGGCCACTAGACTGAGCTTGATCCGACAACTTGCGAGGCGGCGGAATCTTCCAAAGAATACATGCATGGATGATCTTTAAAATTTATGCAATAAGTTCTCTATTGCGAAAAATGTCTGCAATAAAATCTCTATTGCAAAAAAATAAAAAATACAGACTCGGTTGATTACAACAAGCAGACTATTGCAAAAACACCACTCTTGTTGCAAGGGTGGCTGCTTACGTTGGTAGATCGGGAAGGAAATATGCCCTAAAGGCAATAATAAAGTTATTATTTATTTCCTTATTTCATGATAAATGTTTATTATTCATGCTAGAATTGTATTAACCGAAAACATAATACATGTGTGAATACATAGACAAATAAAGTGTCACTAGTATGCCTCTACTTGACTAGCTTGTTGATCAAAGATGGTTATGTTTCCTAGCCATAGACATGAGTTGTCATTTGATTAACGGGATCACATCATTAGGAGAATGATGTGATTGACTTGACCCATTCCGTTAGCATAGCACTTGATCGTTTAGTTTGTTGCTATTGCTTTCTTCATGACTTATACATGTTCCTATGACTATGAGATTATGCAACTCCCGTTTACCGGAGGAACACTTTGTGTGCTACCAAACGTCACAACGTAACTGGGTGATTATAAAGGAGCTCTACAGGTGTCTCCAAAGGTACATGTTGGGTATGCGTATTTCGAGATTAGGATTTGTCACTCCGATTGTCGGAGAGGCATCTCTGGGCCCACTCGGTAATGCACATCACTATAAGCCTTGCAAGCATTGCAACTAATGAGTTAGTTGCGGGATGATGTATTACGGAACGAGTAAAGAGACTTGCCGGTAACGATATTGAACTAGGTATTGAGATACCAACGATCGAATCTCGGGCAAGTAGCATACCGATGACAAAGGAAACAACGTATGTTGTTATGCGGTCTGACCGATAAAGATCTTCGTAGAATATGTAGGAGCCAATATGAGCATCCAGGTTCCGCTATTGGTTATTGACCGGAGACGTGTCTTGGTCATGTCTACATAGTTCTCGAACCCGTAGGGTCCGTACGCTTAACGCTACGATGACAGTTATATTATGAGTTTATATGTTTTGATGTACCTAAGGAGTTAGGAGTCCCGGATGAGATCGGGGACATGACGAGGAGTCTCGAAATGGTCGAAACGTAAAGATTGATATATTGGACGACTATATTCGGACATCGGAAAGGTTCCGAGTGATTCGGGTATTTTCGGGGGTACCGGGGAGTTACGGGAATACGAGGAAGAAGTAATGGGCCTCATGGGCCAAGTGGTGGAAGAGAGGAGGCACGGCGCGCGGCCCCCCTAGCCCAAACCTAATTGGACTAGGGGCCGGCCCCCCTTTCCTCCTTTTCCTCCTTCTCCTTCCTTCTCCTTCTCCTCCTTCCTTTCCTCCTCCTAGTAGGAGTAGGAAAGGGGAGTCCTACTCCTACTAGGAGGAGGACTCCTCCTCCTGGCGCGCCCATAGAGGGCCGGCCGGCCTCCCCCTTGCTCCTTTGTATACAGGGCAGGGGGCACCTCTAGACACACAAGTTGATCAAGTTGATCGTCCCTTAGCCGTGTGCGGTTCCCCCCTCCACCATAGTCCACCTCGATAATACTGTAGCGATGATTAGGCGAAGCCCTGCGTCGGTAGAACATCAACATCGTCACCATGCTGCCATGCTGACGAAACTCTCCCTCAACACTCGGCTAGATCGGAGTTCGAGGGACGTCATCGGGCTGAACGTGTGCTGAACTCGGAGGTGCCGTGCGTTCGGTACTTGATCGGTCGGATCGTGAAGACGTACGACTACATCAACCGCGTTGTGCTAACGCTTCCGATTTCGGTCTATGAGGGTACGTGGACAACACTCCCCCCTCTCGTTGCTATGCATCACCATGATCTTGCGTGTGCGTAAGAAATGTTTTGAAATTACTACGTTCCCCAACAGTGGCATCCGAGTAGAACACAAGTGAGTTGTGGGCGATATAAGTCATACTGCTTACCAGCATGTCATACTTTGGTTGAGCGGTATTGTTGGATGAAGCGGCCCGGACCGACATTACGCGTACGCTTACGCGAGACTGATTCTACCGACATGCTTTGCACATAGGTGGCTGGCGGGTGTCAGTTTGTCCAACTTTAGTTGAACCAAGTGTGGCTACGCCCGGTCCTTGCGAAGGTTAAAACAGCACCAACTTGACAAACTATCGTTGTGGTTTTGATGCGTAGGTAAGAACGGTTTTTGCTAAAGCCCGTAGCAGCCACGTAAAACTTGCAACAACAAAGTAGAGGATGTCTAACTTGTTTTTGCAGGGCATGTTGTGATGTGATATGGTCAAGACATGATGCTAAATTTTATTGTATGAGATGATCATGTTTTGTAACCGAGTTATCGGCAACTGGCAGGAGCCATATGGTTGTCGCTTTATTGTATGCAATGCAATTGCGCTGTAATACTTTACTTTATCACTAAGCGGTAGTGATAGTCGTGGAAGCATAAGATTGGCGAGACGACAACGATGCTACGATGGTGATCAAGGTGTCGCGCCGGTGACGATGGTGATCATGATGGTGCTTCAGAGATGGAGATCATAAGCACAAGATGATGATGGCCATATCATATCACTTATATTGATTGCATGTGATGTTTATCTTTTATGCATCTTATCTTGCTTTGATTGATGGTAGCATTATAAGATGATCTCTCACTAAATTTGAAGATAAAAGTGTTCTCCCTGAGTATGCACCGTTGCCAAAGTTCGTCATGCCCAGACACCACGTGATGATCGGGTGTGATAAGCTCTACGTCCATCTACAACGGGTGCAAGCCAGTTTTGCACACGCAGAATACTCAGGTTAAACTTGACGAGCCTAGCATATGCAGATATAGCCTCGGAACACTGAGACCGAAAGGTCGAGCGTGAATCATATAGTAGATACGATCAACATATTGATGTTCACCATTGAAAGCTACTTCATTTCACGTGATGATCGGTTATGATTTAGTTGATTTGGATCACGTGATCACTTAGAAGATTAGAGGGATGTCTTTCTAAGTGGGAGTTCTTAAGTAATATGATTAAATTGAACTTAAATTTATCATGAACTTAGTCCTGATAGTATTTTGCAAATTATGTTGTAGATCAATAGCTCGCGTTGTTGCTTCCCTGTGTTTATTTTGATATGTTCCTAGAGAAAACTAAGTTGAAAGATGTTAGTAGCAATGATGCGGATTGGATCCGTGTTCTGAGGTTTATCCTCATTGCTGCACAGAAGAATTATGTCCTTGATGCACCGCTAGGTGAGAGACCTATTGCAGGAGCACATGCAGACGTTATGAACGTTTGGCTAGCTCAATATGATGACTACTTGATAGTTTAGTGCACCATGATTAAACGGCTTAGAATCGTGACTTCAAAGACGTTTTGAACATCATGGACCATATGAGATGTTCCAGGAGTTGAAGTTAATATTTCAAGCAAATACCTGAGTTGAGAGATATGAAGTCTCCAACAAGTTCTATAACTAAAAGATGGAGGAGAATAGCTCAAGCAGTGAGCATGTGCTCAGATTGTCTGGGTACTACAATCGCTTGAATCAAGTGGGAGTTGATCTTCCAAATAAAATAGTGATTGACAGAATTCTCTAGTCACCATCACCAAGTTAGTAGAACTTCGTGATGAACTATAATATGCAAGGGATAACGAAAACGATTCCCAAGCTCTTCGTGATGCTGAAATCGACGAAGGTAGAAATCAAGAAAAGCATCAAGTGTTGATGGTAAACAAAACCACTAGTTTCAAGTAAAGGGACAAAGGGAATAAAGGGGAACTTCAAGAAGAACGGCAAGCAAGTTGCTGCTCAAGTGAAAAACCCAAGTCTGAACCTAAGCCTGAAACTGAGTGCTTCTACTGCAAAGAGACTGGTCACTGGAAGCGGAACTACCCCAAGTATTTGGCAGATAAGAAGGATGGCAAAGTGAACAAAGGTATATTTGATATACAAATTATTGATGTGTATATTACTAGTTTTCGTAGCAACCCCTCGGTATTTGATACTGGTTCAGTTGCTAAGAATAGTAACTCGAAACGGGAGTTGCAGAATGAAAAAGAGACTAGTTAAGGGTGAAGTGATGATGTGTATTGGAAATGGTTCCAAGATTGATATGATCATCATCACACGCTCCCTATACTTTCGGGATTAGTGTTAAACCTAAAATAAATGTTATTTAGTGTTTGTGTTGAGCTTGAATATGATTGGATCATGTTTATTGCAATACGGTTATTCATGTAAGTTAGAGAATAATTGTTTTTCTGTTTACATGAATAAAACCTTCTATGGTCATACACCCAATGAAAATGGTTTGTTGGATCTCAATCGTGGTGATACACATTTTTATAATATTGAAGCCAAAAGATGCAAAGTTAATAATGATAGTGCAATTTATTTGTGGCACTGCCGTTTAGGTCATATTGGTGTAAAGCGCATGAAGAAAATCCATGCTGATGGACTTTTGGAATCATTTGATTATGAATTAGTTGATGTTTGCGAACCATGCCTCATGGGCAAGATGACTAAGACTCCGTTCTCCGGAACAATGGAGCGAGCAAAAGATTTGTTGGAAATCATACATAATGATGTATGTGGTCCGATGAATATTGACGCTCGCGATAGGTATCATTATTTTTTGATCTTCATAGATGATTTGAGCAGATATGAGTATATCTACTTGATGAAACACAAGTCTGAAACATTTGAAAAGTTCAAAGAATTTCAGAGTGAAGTGGAGAATCGTCGTAACAAAAATAAAAGTTTCTACGATATGACCGCAGAAATAAAATATTTGAGTTATGAGTTTGGCCTTCAGTTAAAGCAATGTGAAATAGTTTCACTACTCACGCCACCTGGAACACCACAGTGTAATGGTGTGTCCGAACGTCGTAACCATGCTTTATTAGATATGGTGCAATCTATGACATCTCTTACTGATTTACCATTATAGTTTTGAGGTTATGCATTAGAGACAGCTACATTCACGTTAAATAGGGCACCATCTAAATCCGTTGAGACGACACCTTATGAACTATGGTTTGGCATGAAACCTAAGCTTTCATTTCTTAAAGTTTGAGGTTGCAATGCTTATGTGAAAAAGTTTCAACCTGATAAGCTCAAACCCAAATCGGAGAAGTGCATCTTCATAGGATACCCAAAAGAAATTGTTGGGTACACCTTCTATCACAGATCCGAAGGCAAGATATTCTTTGCTGAGAATCAATCCTTTCTAGAGAAGGAGTTTCTCTCGAAAGAAGTGAGTGGGAGGAAAGTAGAACTTGATGAGGTAACTGTACCTGCTCCCTTATTGGAAAGTAGTTCATCACAGAAATCTGTTCCTGTGACTACTACACCAATTAGTGAGGAAGTTAATGATGATGATCATGTAACTTCAGATCAAGTTACTACCGAACCTCGTAGGTAAAACAGAATGAGATCCGCACCAGAGTGATACGGTAATCCTATTCTGGAGGTCATGTTACTTGACCATGACGAGCCTACGAACTATGAGGAAGCGATGATGAGCCCAGATTCCGCGAAATGGCTTGAGGCCATGGAATCTGAGATGAGATCCATGTATGAGAACAAAGTATGGACTTTGATTGACTTGCCCATTGATCAACGAGCCATTGAGATTAAATGGATCTTCAAGAGGAAGACGGAAGCTGATAGTAATGTTACTATCTATAAAGCTAGAATTGTCACAAAAAGGTTTTCGATAAGTTCAAGGTGTTGACTACGATGAGAGTTTCTCACTCGTATCTATGCTTAAGTTTGTCCGAATCATGTTAGCAATTGCCGCATTTTATGAAATCTGGCAAATGGATAAACAAAACTGCATTCCTTAATGGATTTATTAAAGAAGAGTTGTATATGATGCAACCAGAAGGTTTTGTCAATCCTAAAGGTGCTAACAAAATATGCAAGCTCCAGCGATCCATCTATGGACTGGTGCAAGCATCTCGGAGTTGGAATATACGCTTTGATAAGTTGATCAAAGCATATAGTTTTATATAGACTTGCGGTGAAGCCTGTTGTAACGCCCTCGATGCGGCTATATCTCCCATGTGTCGAAGCACGACTTAGAGACATAACCGCATTGAAAGCAATGTTGCAAGTGAGGTAATCTTCACACAACCCATGTAATACATAAGGGAAAAAGATACATAGTTGGCTTACAATCGCCACTTCACACAATTACATGAATATAGAATTACATCATCCAGATACAATCAAGGTCTGACTACGGAACCAAAATAATAGAAGAACCCCAACTGCGACACGGTCCCCGATCGACCCCAACTGGGCTCCACTACTGATCAACTAGAAACGGGACAACACAAAGGACAAGATCTTCATCGAGCACCTCCTGAGCTTGGTTGCGTCACCTACTCGGTTCAACGGCACCTGCAAGCTAGTTTTGGAAGTATCTGTGAGTCACGGGGACTCAGCAATCTCGCACCCTCGCGATCAAGACTATTTAAGCTTATGGGTAAGGTAAAGGTATGAGGTGGAGCTGCAGCAAGCGGCTAGCATATATGGTGGCTAACATACGCAAATGAGAGCGAGAAGAGAAGGCAAAGCACGGTCGATAAAATATGATCAAGAAGTGATCCTAAAACAACCTACGTCAAGCATAACTCCAACACCGTGTTCACTTGCCGGACTCCGCCGAGAAGAGACCATCACGGTTACACACGCGGTTGATGCATTTTAATTAAGGTCAACTTCAGGTTTTCTACAACCGGACATTAACAAATTCCCATCTGCCCATAACCGCGGGCACGACTTTCGAAAGTTCAAATCCCTGCAGGGGAGTCCCAACTTAGCCCATGACAAGCTCTCACGGTCAACGAAGGAATAGACCTCCTCCCGAGACGTTCCGATCAGACTCGGTATCTCGGTTCTTCAAGACACTTCGATAGGTTAAAACAAGTCCAGCAACACCGCCCGAATGTGCCGACAAATCTTGATAGGAGATGCACATATCTCGTTCTCAGGGCACACTCAGATGAGACATCCTATGAGTAAAACCAACCCTCAAGTTGCCCCGAGGTGGCCCCGCAGTCTACTCGGTCGGACCAACACTCAGAGGAGCACTGGCCCGGGGGGGGGGGGTTAAAATAATGATGACCCTTGGGCGCGCGACCCCAAGGAAAAAGAAAAAGGCTAGGCGGCGAATGGTAAAACCAATGTTGGGCATTGCTGGAAAAGCTTTAATCAAGGCGAACTATCAAGGGGTTCCCATTATCACCCAACCGCGTAAGGAACGCAAAATTCGGGAACATAACACCGATATGACGGAAACTAGGGCGGCAAGAGTGGAACAAAACACCAGGCATAAGGCCGAGCCTTCCACCCTATACCAAGTATATAGACGCATTAAGATAACAAGATAATATAATGATATCCCAACAAGTAAATAAATGTTCCAACAAGGAACGGTCTCCAATCTTCACCTGCAACTAGCAACGCTATAAGAGGGGCTGAGCAAAGCGGTAACATAGCCAATCAACGGTTTGCTAGGACATGGTGGGTTAGAGGTTTGGTTTAAAAATATGGGAGGCATGATAAGCAAGTGGTAGGTATCGCAGCATAGGCATAGCAAAAGAGCGAGCAACTAGCAAGCAAAGATAAAAGTGATTTCGAGGGTATGGTCATCTTGCCTGAGATCCCGCAAGGAAGAAGAACGAGTCCATGAAGAAGACAAACGGACATAGACGAACGGGTCCTCACAAAGCGACGTTATCGGAACCAACCCGAAGAAGCAAACACCGGAAAAGAAGCACACAACATAGTAAACAACCAACACATGAACATGGTAGGATATGCGGGATGCGGTATGCGATGCATATGCATGATATGACAAGGAACGAATGAGCCTGGCCTCAACTTGGAAAACCAAGTGTGCCACTGGAAAGATGGGATGAAATCGCTTGAAAACGATATAAAGAACGTCGAAATCGGAGTCACGGTTTGGAAATGGCAAGCAATTCAAATATGGCACCGGTCTGCGATATACAGCAAGTAGCCATCTAAATGCAATGACATGAACAAGCTACAGCACCCAAGCATGACAACAAAAATACATGGCAGGGATGCATTCATGATGCTTAACAAAAGATGAACACTGAGCTACGGCCAATTCATCCAATAACAGGTTCAAACAAGCATGGCAAAAATGCATTTGGTAAACAGATCTCAGACTTAGTGAAATTAACACTTGTCTGGAATTTCAAATCAGATAGCACTCTTCGGAGCAACAAAACTATATGCTACAGGACCTGAACATGGCAAAGTAAAGCATGGCATGGAGCTACTCAAAGAGCTTAACAAAAGTCCCTTAGTGACCTTGAGCCAAAAGGGATCAGAAAATACAATTGCAAGCATGTGAACATGGCAAAAACATAATCAGTTCTCAGACTTAGTGAAAACTGGAGCATGCTGAAAACAGATATCAAGTAGGCATGTTTACGAGCTCGATGCTCTCACTACAGAGCAAGTCATGACAATCTAAGCATACACCCATCAATAATACACAAAATGCAAGCTAGACATGGCAAGAACAAAAGCATAGCATGCACGGATCAACTACAACATCCTCGGCAAAATCGCTAACAAGTAGACAATCTGCCCAAATTCATGAAGTAGCAAAAGTAGAGCTCGATTGACTCAAGCTAGGGTGCTCCATAATTGCAAACAAGGACATGGATGGATAGAGCACTACAAGATTAACAAAACATCCTTACTGATCATCCTCAAAAGAGGCACGGATCACTAGGAAACAACATGAACATATGGCATCATGAGAAGAACAGATCAAGGACTTAGTGAAAATGCTAAGTCCCTGAAATCAGCATTACCAAGAGCCTCACTTTGCAAGCTCGTGCTAGTCACCACACACATCACAAAAATACATGGGTTGCACCTCTGGAAAGATGGAAAAACCCTTAACAAAACATATGTAGAGCTCATGGGCATATCATGCACACAATAATCATGGCAAAAATGACAAATATCTAAATGGAGCAGCAGATCTGACAATTAACTCAAGTAGCACTCTTCTAACAGCATTTTGGGCATCAAGATGAACTCAAATGAAAATGATGCAATGGAATAAAATGATGTACTCTCCGAGACGAACACGTATGCAAATGAATTGCACATGATGACATGATATGCAATGCATGACACGCAAGCAATGACAAGGCAACAACAGCGAATAATTGGACGACACCTGGCACATCGGTCTCGGGGCGTTACAACACTCCACCACTACGAGAGGATCTCGTCCGGAGATCTAGAATGGCACCGGAGGGAAAACGGAAGAGAAAGAGAAGAGGTAAAACTAAGTTGCTTCTTTGACAAACGAGTGAAACCAAAGAACCTTGAAAAGGTTAAGCCACATCGAGAAAAGAATGCAACGGAGATGAACGAAGTTGAAAACACTCCGTTAGAAAAGAGGAATAAGGGAGAACAACTTCGGGCAGCAGTCCGATTGAAAAGAAAAGGAATTGAATAAGAACTTGGTAAGATGAGAGGATACTTGATGAAATCAACAACACACTACCTCCGTAATTATTGAATGAATGGGGCAAGGGGGTAAGAGATCTCGGACAATACTCCGGTTCAAAAGAGATGAAAAACTAGATAACATGAAAGAGCTTGAGAAAAGGGACACAAAACTCCGGTTAAAAAGGATAAGCACGACCAAAACATGGTCCTGATAATCCGAGAAGATGGGTTGAGGAGAGCAACATCACAATACCTCCGAAACAAAAGAATAGAAGATAGATAATTGAAATAGAAGAATGGAGAAGAAAATGCCAACTTCTGCCACAAAAGAGCTTGAAAAGGCATCTATAGGAGAAGGGTCGAACGGAGTTGTTGGAAAACCCACAACGAAAAGAATAAGCTTGATATGGTCTTATGGAATACATCTCGAATTATGAGGTGACAACCTGCCACTCCCGAAAAACGAATTTGATTGCTATGAACAAATTGGCGAGAAAGTATATCGCACCGGAAAGGATAAATGAAGAACTTGGGACATTTATAAGCACCATAATAGCAACAAACCTTAGAGAAGGCTTTAGGTGAAATATAACCCAAGATAATTTCAATGACGAGCTTGATGGATTTAAAGTACCTCATTTTTAACAACATGTGAATCATGAAATATGAACTCAAATTATCAAGAATGACATAAAACCACCTGAAATGATACGGTAGAAAGAATTGCAATTTGGAATGCAAAATGAAGAAAACTTGATCTCCTCTGAAAATAATCTCGATGAACACTTCGAGAAGGAATATAAATCCTTGATGAACCATCATGTAGAACCTTCATGAGAACTCCGGTAAACAAAAGGTAACGAAAGAAAGAGAAGTTGAAAACACAAGGTAAAACCTTGTAATGATTTAGATGAATCTCCGTGGTGAAATAATTGAGAGAACTTGGAACTCCGGGAAAAGAAAGATGAACAAAAGAAATCAAGAATTTGATGAGCCTCCGGAATAGGGAATTGAGTTCAGTTGATGCAACAAGAATACGAATTACATTATGCTTATCCTTCACCAATTAAATTGATGACAAGCAACAGATTGCATACAACTTATTCTCGTAGGAACGATTAAGAGAGATATAAAATAAACTTGGGAAGGTCTTCAACGAACCACCGGTAGGAATTTGAAAATGGAATTGGAAAAAGGCACAAATCGCTGGGAAGAATTATAAAATGAACGAATATGCTTGAGAGGATTTAGACACATGAGAACGAAGAGATCACGAGCTGATTAGAGATCACTTGAACGAAGCACCGGTAAGATTTAGAGTATGAGAGCTGAAAGCTGAAATGAATAAATCTTAGATGGTGGGCTCCGGATAATCAAACTAAAAAGACTCCTGAATTACTTCGGATGGGTGGAAAGAAATCTCACAATCGAAAATAATTATGAGAGGATGGCAACAAACTAGAGCCACGAATCTTGAAGAGAATGAAGCAAGATATGGAGGAAAAACTCTTCTTCGGTCTTCAAAATCTGAGATGATGATGAGAAACACCACCATGAATTGTTGAGACACTCCGGAAGAATCAAAAGCGAAGAGATTGAGCCGACGATGAAAATAATTTGAAAGATATTGGAGAAATACATATGACTGATGATAAATCATTCTTACGTCAAACTTTGAAAATAATTTGGGAATAGCTCCGGGAAAATAAGAAGAGTCAGGTAAGATCCTGGGAAAAGACCTGTGGGTTAGGGCCCACTCGAAAGAAAACACCGTTGATATGATTACTTGACAAAGGAGATAGCACCGTTTGAATAAAATAGCTTGAATGAGATAACAACCTCGAAAGAGCTTGAAAGGATTACGAAAGCAGAGTGGAAACACGAATCTTCGAGATATCTTGAGCACTCCAGAACAATAGAATAACGAGCATGGAATGACTGAATATAAGGTGCACCGGCATGAGAAGGCATTTGAAACGAGGAAAAAGGGATATGATCAACACCAAAAGCTTGAATAGAATCCACCGGAGAAGAAAAGATCGAAGAATACAACACTTGAAGCTCCATTAGAATCTTCATGAGAAACACCGGATAAGAATATTTATGGAAAAGAATGGAGAGACTTCATAACCGATAAGATGGATACTTGATTAAGAATTCTGAGTCCTCAAAGAAAAAAGGGTGGGTGGACGGGAAAAACAAAGGCAACTTGGAGACGGATGAAACAAACACCGTTGAGAAGAATTGATAATTGATCTTGCGGAAGTTGAAATGCTCGGATCCACTTGAAAAGAAAACACGCCGGTGAAAAGGATTGACAAGACAATCTTGATGATCAAGAAGGATTGGTATCCACATCGGAGTATGAGAACACCATTTGGGGAAGGTATGGAATCAACACTTGACATTGAAGCAACTCGAATACCACAACTCAAAACAAAACAAAGGATTGGCTTGCCGAATAAGCCAGAACAAACATATGATAGAGATTTCGCCTGAAGTTTTCATGGTGGGGCCTACACAGGCTCGATCGTACAACACCATCATGTACAAGGCAGTGCACATGACATATGAAGCGTTCCCGAGTCGGCATAACCAAGGACTCTTTAAGACACAACGAGACCACTTTAAAACCGACCGTGAATAGGCGGACCACTAGATGTCGAACCCCAATTTCATATCATACATCTGTCAGAAAGATATCCTAAGAACTACTTGAATTCCCACTTATAAACTCCCGAAATTTTCCGATTATGCAATCAGGTGTTGGGGATACAGGGGAAGCATAATATCTCACCCAAAACTAGCAAATCCTACATCCAGCTGTATCCATCCTTCAACACATAACCAAGAAACCTTCGGAAATCATCTACCTCAACCTTCCAAAAGCATCCGTTATACGAGTTATGGCAATACTCCCGAACTCCCGCCCCAGTACTGGGTGGCGTCGAGGTTATCTCACCAACGAACTGCATAAAAGAGATTTTCGATGTCGGCGTACTAAACTCAGGTATTCCAGAACTGCAATGATAAAATTATGACGACAACACCTCAGAGCTCAACTCCCCGGGACACTTCCACAAAACCCCTGACAGGAGGCACCAAGACAATGTTCTCGTCATAAAACCATTGGAACAATTCCAATATACCCGCGTGATCCTAAATTTTTTTTAGTGAAATTTGAGAAGAGAAGAGTCAAAACTCTACGTCAGGATGCCTTACCAGAGCGATGAGGAAACTGGGGAGTAAAAAGAATTCCTAAACTCTCCGATATATAATTCCTAAATGACTCAAAACATTTTTCTAGACACAACTCGGCTGCTAAAAACGATCAAGCAATGGGGCTCCTAAGGTCGGGGAAGGCTCTGATACCAACTTGTAATGCCCTCGATGCAGCTATATCTCCCATGTGTCGAAGCACGACTTAGAGGCATAACCGCATTGAAAGCAATGTCGCAAGTGAGGTAATCTTCACACAACCCATGTAATATATAAGGGAAAAAGATACATAGTTGGCTTACAATCGCCACTTCACACAATTACATGAATATAGAATTACATCATCCAGATACAATCAAGGTCCGACTACGGAACCAACATAAAAGAAGAACCCCAACTGCGACACGGTCCCGATCGACCCCAACTGGGCTCCACTACTGATCAACTGGAAACGGGACAACACAAAGGACAAGATCTTCATCGAGCTCCTCCTGAGCTTGGTTGCGTCACCTGCTCGGTTCAACGGCACCTACAAGCTCGTTTTGGAAGTATCTGTGAGTCACGGGGACTCAGCAATCTCACACCCTCGCGATCAAGACTATTTAAGCTTATGGGTAAGGTAAAGGTATGAGGTGGAGCTGCAGCAAGCGACTAGCATATATGGTGGCTAACATACGCAAATGAGAGCGAGAAGAGAAGGCAAAGCACGGTCGATAAAATATGATCAAGAAGTGATCCTAAAACAACCTACGTCAAGCATAACTCCAACACCGTGTTCACTTCCCGGACTCCGCCGAGAAGAGACCATCACGGTTACACACGCGGTTGATGCATTTTAATTAAGGTCAACTTCAGGTTTTCTACAACCGGACATTAATAAATTCCCATCTGCCCATAACCGCGGGCACGACTTTCGAAAGTTCAAATCCCTGCAGGGGAGTCCCAACTTAGCCCATGACAAGCTCTCACGGTCAACAAAGGAATAGACCTCCTCCCGAGACGTTCCAATCAGACTCGGTATCTCGGTTCTCCAAGACACTTCGACAGGTTAAAACAAGTCCAGCAACACCGCCCGAATGTGCCGACAAATCCCGATAGGAGCTGCACATATCTCGTTCTCAGGGCACACTCAGATGAGACATCCTACGAGTAAAACCAACCCTCAAGTTGCCCCGAGGTGGCCCCGCAGTCTACTCGGTCGGACCAACACTCAGAGGAGCACTGGCCCGGGGGGGGGGGGTTAAAATAATGATGACCCTTGGGCGCGCGACCCCCAAGGGAAAAGAAAAAGGCTAGGCGGCGAATGGTAAAACCAATGTTGGGCATTGCTGGAAAAGCTTTAATCAAGGCGAACTATCAAGGGGTTCCCATTATCACCCAACCGCGTAAGGAACGCAAAATCCGGGAACATAGCACCGATATGACGGAAACTAGGGCGGCAAGAGTGGAACAAAACACCAGGCATAAGGCCGAGCCTTCCACCCTTTACCAAGTATATAGATGCATTAAGATAACAAAATAATATAATGATATCCCAACAAGTAAATAAATGTTCCAACAAGGAACGATCTCCAATCTTCACCTGCAACTAGCAACGCTATAAGAGGGGCTGAGCAAAGCGGTAACATAGCCAATCAACGGTTTGCTAGGACATGGTGGGTTAGAGGTTTGGTTTAACAATATGGGAGGCATGATAAGCAAGTGGTAGGTATCGCAACATAGGCATAGCAAAAGAGCGAGCAACTAGCAAGCAAAGATAGAAGTGATTTCGAGGGTATGGTCATCTTGCCTGAGATCCCGCAGCAAGGAAGAAGAACGAGTCCATGAAGAAGACAAACGGACATAGACGAACGGGTCCTCACAAACGCGACGTTATCGGAACCAACCCGAAGAAGCAAACACCGGAAAAGAAGCACACAACATAGTAAACAACCAACACATGAACATGGTATGATATGCGGGATGCGGTATGCGATGCATATGCATGATATGACAAGGAACGAATGAGCCTGGCCTCAACTTGGAAAACCAAGTGTGCCACTGGAAAGATGGGATGAAATCGCTTGAAAACGATATAAAGAACGTCGAAATCGGAGTCACGGTTTGGAAATGACAAGCAATTCAAATATGGCACCGGTCTGCGATATACAGCAAGTAGCCATCTAAATGCAATGACATGAACAAGCTACAGCACCCAAACATGACAACAAAAATACATGGCAGGGATGCATTCATGATGCTTAACAAAAGATGAACACTGAGCTACGGCCAATTCATCCAATAACAGGTTCAAACAAGCATGGCAAAAATGCATTTGGTAAACAGATCTCAGACTTAGTGAAATTAACACTTGTCTAGAATTTCAGATCAGATAGCACTCTTCGAAACAACAAAACTATATGCTACAGGACCTGAACATGGCAAAGTAAAGCATGGCATGGAGCTACTCAAAGAGCTTAACAAAAGTCCCTTAGTGACCTTGAGCCAAAAGGGATCAGAAAATACAATTGCAAGCATGTGAACATGTCAAAAACATAATCAGTTCTCAGACTTAGTGAAAACTGGAGCATGCTGAAAACAGATATCAAGTAGGCATGTTTACGAGCTCGATGCACTCACTACAGAGCAAGTCATGACAAGCTAAGCATACACCCATCAAGAATACACAAAATGCAAGCTAGACATGGCAAGAACAATAGCATAGCATGCACGGATCAACTACAACATCCTCGGCAAAATCGCTAACAAGTAGACAATCTGCAAAGATTCACGAGGTAGCAAAAGTAGAGCTCGATTTACTCAAGCTAGGGTGCTCCATAATTGCAAACAAGGACATGGATGAATAGAGCACTACAAGATTAACAAAACATCCTTACTGATCATCCTCAAAAGAGGCACGGATCACTAGGAAACAACATGAACATATGGCATCATGAGAAAAACAGATTAAGGACTTAGTGGAAATGCTAAGTCCCTGAAATCAGCATTACCAAGAGCCTCACTTTGCGAGCTCGTGATAGTCACCACACACATCACAAAAATACATGGGTTGCACCTCTGGAAAGATGGCAAAACCCTTAACAAAATATATGTAGAGCTCATGGGCATATCATGCACACAATAATCATGGCAAAAATGACAAATATCTAAATGGAGCAGCAGATCTGACAATTAACTCAAGTAGCACTCTTCTAACAGCATTTCGGGCATCAAGATGAACTCAAATGAAAATGATGTAATGGAATAAAATGATGTATTCTCCGAGACGAACACGTATGCAAATGAAATACACATGATGACATGATATGCAATGCATGACACGCAAGCAATGACAAGGCAACAACAGCGAATAACTGGACGACACCTGGCACATCGGTCTCGGGGAGTTACACCTGTATTTACAAGAAAGTGAGTGGGAGCACTACAACATTTCTGATAAAGATATGTGTATGACATATTATTGATCGGAGATAATGTAGATTTATTCTGCAAAGCATAAAGGAATGTTTGAAAGGAATTTTTCAAAGAAAGACCTCGGTGAAGCTGCTTACATACTGAGCATCAAGATCTATAGAGATAGATCAAGACGCTTGATAAGTTTTTCAATGAGTACATACCTTGACAAGATTTTGAAGTAGTTCAAAATGAAACAGTCAAAGAAGGAGTTCTTGCCTGTGTTACAAGGTGTGAAGTTGAGTAAGACTCAAAACCCGACCAAGACAGAAGATAGAGAGAGAATGAAAGTCATTCCCTATGCCTCAACCATAGGTTCTATAAAGTATGCCATGCTGTGTACCAGACCTATTGTATACCCTGCCCTGAGTTTGGCAAGAGAGTACAATAGTGATCTAGGAGTAGATCACTGGACATTGGTCTAAATTATCCTTAGTGGAATAAGGATATGTTTCTCGATTATGGAGGTGACAAAAGGTTCATCGTAAAGGGTTACGTTGATGCAAGTTTTGACACTGATCCGGATGACTCTAAATCTCAATCTGGATACATATTGAAAGTGGGAGAAATTAGCTAGAGTAGCTCCGTGCAGAGCATTGTTAACATAGAAATTTGCAAAATACTTACGGATCTGAATGTGGCAGACCCATTGATTAAACTTCTCTCACAAGCAAAACATGATCACACCTTAGTACTCTTTGGGTGTTAATTACATAGAGATGTGAACTAGATTATTGAATCTAGTAAACCCTTTGGGTGTTGGTCACATGACGATGTGAACTATGGGTGTTAATCACATGGTGATGTGAACTATTAATGTTAAATCACATGGCGATGTGAACTAGATTATTGACTCTAGTGCAAGTGGGGAGACTGAAGGAAATATGCCCTAGAGGCAATAATAAAGTTATTATTTATTTCCTTATTTCATGATAAATGTTTATTATTCATGCTAGAATTGTATTAACCGGAAACATAATACATGTGTGAATACATAGACAAACAAAGTGTCACTAGTATGCCTCTACTTGACTAGCTTGTTGATCAAAGATGGTTATTTTTCCTAGCCATAGACATGAGTTGTCATTTGATTAACGGGATCACATCATTAGGAGAATGATGTGATTGACTTGACCCATTCCGTTAGCATAACACTTGATCGTTTAGTTTGTTGCTATTGCTTTCTTCATGACTTATACATGTTCCTATGACTATGAGACTATGTAACTCCCGTTTATCGGAGGAACACTTTGTGTGCTACCAAACGTCACAACGTAACTGGGTGATTATAAAGGAGCTCTACAAGTGTCTCCAAAGGTACATGTTGGGTTGGCGTATTTTGAGATTAGGATTTGTCACTCCGATTGTCGGAGAGGTATCTCTGGTCCCACTCGGTAATGCACATCACTATAAGCCTTGCAAGCATTGCAACTAATGAGTTAGTTGCGGGATGATGTATTATGGAACGAGTAAAAAGACTTGCCGGTAACGAGATTGAACTAGGTATTGAGATACCAACGATCGAATCTCGGGCAAGTAACATACCGATGACAAAGGGAACAACGTATGTTGTTATGCGGTCTGACTGATAAATATCTTCGTAGAATATGTAGGAGCCAATATGAGCATCCAGGTTCCGCTATTGGTTATTGACCGGAGACGTGTCTCGGTCATGTCTACATAGTTCTCGAACCCGTAGGGTCCGCACGCTTAACGCTACGATGACAGTTATATTATGAGTTTATATGTTTTGATGTACCGAAGGAGTTCGGAGTCCCGGATGAGATCGGGGACATGACGAGGAGTCTCAAAATGGTCGATACGTAAAGATCGATATATTGGACGACTATATTCGGACATCGGAAATGTTCCGAGTGATTCGGGTATTTTCGGGGGTACCGGGGAGTTACGGGAATACGAGGAAGAAGTAATGGGCCTCATGGGCCAAGTGGTGGAAGAGAGGAGGCAGGGCGCGCGACCCCCTAGCCCAAACCGAATTGGACTAGGGGGCCAGCCCCCCTTTCCTCCTTTTCCTCCTTCTCCTTCCTTCTCCTTCTCCTCCTTCCTTTCCTCCTCCTAGTAGAGGGCCGACCGGCCTCCCCCCTTGCTCCTTTATATACAGGGGCAGGGGGGCACCTCTAGACACACAAGTTGATCAAGTTGATCGTCCCTTAGCCGTGTGCGGTGCCCCCCTCCATCATAGTCCATCTCGATAATATTGTAGCGGTGCTTAGGCGAAGCCCTGCGTCGGTAGAACATCAACATCGTCACCATGCCGTCGTGCTGACGAAACTCTCCCTCAACACTCGGCTTGATCGGAGTTCGAGGGACGTCATCGGGCTAAACGTGTGCTGAACTCGGAGGTGTCATGCGTTCGGTACTTGATCGGTCGGATCGTGAAGACGTACGACTATATCAACCGCGTTGTGCTAACGCTTCCGTTTTCGGTCTACGAGGATACGTGGACAACACTCCCCCCTCTCGTTGCTATGCATCACCATGATTTTGCGTGTGCATAGGAAATTTTTGAAATTACTATGTTCCCAACAGAGCGGACGGTCATTAATATTTCCATCCAATGATCAGCGAGGTGGCGGATTTTTTTTTTCAATTTTCGCCGGTAGACGCGTAGCGTCACCCCGTCTATCTTGTCTGTGGTAATAGTCATCACTAACCAGTCAAGTGGCCCGTCTAGGAATGAACTTTCATCACTGACCCGAGGCACAGAGGGGCCACTCGTCCATCAGTGATGATATAATTTGAGCATCGATTTTGATATTTTCTTTTAGCCCAGACCTTCAGGATGTCATTACATTAGGGAGAATATCTGGTACTTCCATCCTTGATGTACTCCCGGTGCTCCATGTTTAAAAACATATCTTAAATGTTTCCAAAAATTTCGGAATAAAATGTGAATGTTCGCAAGGAATGTGGCTACAACTCCTAGAAATTTCAGGTCCAAACTCGAAATGTACATTGAGAAACAAAAATGTGAAATCCAGATGTGAATAGTGCCAGTGTTGATTCTGTCTTTTTCTTTACACTATTCATGCAAGATTTCACATTTTTGTTTCTTAATGTGCACTTCGAGTTTGGATCTGAATTTTTTAGGGGTTGTAGTTACATTCCTTGCGATCATTCATATTTTTTTCTGATTTTTTTAAAACATTTATGAGTGGTTTCTTTAAACTTGGAGCACCAGGAGTATCCCAAGGATGGGAGTACCTGATATTTTCCCCACACTATTGGAAAAAGCCCAACAGATGAACTGTAATTAATGGCAGCTAGGGCAGACTACACGTCATTGCTACTTTTCTAAAATAGCAGTGGCGGCTAACATGTAGGACCCGCCACAGCTAATGACAATCCAGTGACAGGCGCGAGCTAGCATCTGTGACAGGTAGGCTCTTCCAAATAAGCCCATGGATGGAAAGTGTAGTGGTGGGCAGTAAGCTAGCGCCCGCCGCTGCTTTCTCATAAAATAGTGGCGGGCACTGTCCGGCGCTTACCGCAACTACATATTGGCAAACCGTGCCAAATAAATCCAAATTTTGGAAAAGTTTCCCTTCCACGCTCGTCCAATCGTCCATGATCTGTTTTCATTTTCACCATTTCATTTCTCTCGGCTAGTTCCTCTCCTTTCCCCTTCCATGCCTTCGTGCGCCTCGACCGTCGACCGCGACCGCCGCCGGATCTGCTCGCTGTCTCATAGAGCGTCCAGCTCGACCACCACCGCGCAGTTCTCCGCCTCTACCGCGGCCGCCGTCCTCCTCCTCGACCATCACTGTTGTCCTCCACCTCGACTGCCGCCGCCTTCCCGCTGTACTTTCCTCCGCCGTCACGTTCGTGGCCGAAAATGCTGCCAACGGTATACTATCTCCGTGACTAAATTACGCTCTAGGGTTTGGGATTTTAATCTTGATAATTTCTAGATTAAATTATGCTCTAGGGTTTCAGCTTCAGCAACTTCAGGCCCGCCCAGTTAATGGACTCCAATAACACTTTCTCATATCGGGAGGTGTCAGAATATTTGGAACATTGCTAAATATGACAAGTGGCAATGATGTTTGAATTTTCTTACATATGAGAAGTGCATGGACTTCATGTTATTTACCGGGATTTAAAAGAGTGACAAAGTTTTGGCAGAATGTTGATTTATTTCCGTTACGCAATTTTTTTGTCACTTAATATGTTATCTTTTTAAGCAAAGTTCATGCCGAATCTCCTTTTTGTCACTCAATATGCATGGCATTATAATATCTCACATTGTTCAATATTACTTTCACAAGCTTAGCTATGACAATATTGTTTAATTTTCTTAGATATGTGTGGAGTTGAGTGGAATATTCTTACATATGACAAGTGCATGGGCATAGCATGTTATTCACATGGATTTGAAAAATAGTGACAAAGTTTTGGCGAAACATCGATTCATTTCTGTTTCGCCAAATTTCTATCACTCAATATGTTAACTTTTCAGGCAAAGTTCATGCTGAATTTCATTTTCTATAACAATATTGTTTAATTTTCTTACATATGACAAGTGCATGGGCTTAGCATGTTATTCATAGGGATTTGAAAATGAGTGTGAATGTTTTAATGAAATGTTGATTAACTTTTGTTTCATCAAATTTCTCATACTCAATATGTTCAATATTCAGCAAACATCATGCCAAATTTTCTCGAACCCTTCTTAGTCAGTTCCCCTTCTCAATATTACTTTCATAAGCTAGTATTCATGTCAACCATTTACAAGTGCTAAGTGCTTCATAATGATTATTAGGGATCATGAGGCGTAAGATCTCCCATATCTGCAAATGTTATTCACGGGGATTTAAAAAATCAGTAGTAACGGTCTTTAACTTCAATTAGTATTCAATTCTAACCATTTGTATAATTATTTTACTGACATTATTGTTAATTATTAACTATTGCATAGTGTATCCCATGAAACATAAGGGTTGACTTCAACATTTTTTGTGGTAACGTTATGTACTTTGAGGATGATGAGGACCGCACATTCGTACCGGATGTGCGTAAACAAAAGGATAGAACCATCATATATGGCGATGGATGGAAGCAGTACATTGCAAAGAATAGTTTCATCGGAGGAGAGTGCATAGACTTTTCCATGGAAGGAGCGGTCAACAGGTTAAGGACACTCCATTTCTCCAACAACCATGATGAGATTGATGAAGACGATGACCAGGATCATGAAGATAGCCAGGATGACCAGGATGATGGAAGCAACCAAAATGATGTGGACATCCATGAAGATGAGGATCAGCCAGAATGACGAGAATGAGCAAGATGATGAGGATGGTCCATTCCTTTCTGCAATTTTCTATCAAAGAGTGAAGAAGCTTACTCAGGATGAGACCATGAATGTCAGCGCGATGTTACCATCCAGTGCGGCCTTCTTGCGGAAGTCCTTTATGCACCATTTAACTAAAACCAACGTCGTAAAAAAAGTCATGGTGAGATGTTTTGTATTCTTTCATCTTTTTTTGTTCATAACCAAGTATGGTGAGATGTCTAACATTGCGTGCTCTCTATTTGCTCTTAATGATGGAGAGTTCAGAAGTTACCTATAAAGATGTTTCCGGAGTGGACATCCCCGCCGTCGGCACCGCTGGAGTACGCCATGGATCAACAGGGCATGCCACCAATGTTCAGTACAAGACGGAATCAGATGGGCGTGTGTTCTTCTATGAGTCCGGTTGGCAGGAGTTCATGACAGGAAAGAGAGAACTAAGGGTCGACACACTTGTGATAATCACCATAAGGAAGAGCAACCGCAATGACTTGCAGATGATGGTGGTCGTTGACCATGTTTAGAAATAAGGTCTAAGTCATGAATATATTAGCCCATGAACTGTTAGTATGCAAGATGGATGTGATATATTGATGTTTGTTTCTTAAGTCAAAACAAATTTGAAGTGTTACTTAATTAGTTTATCGTTTCTTTCCAAAATAAATTAAGTCAGATTTAGTTATATTGAGAATCATATCACTACGTGATTTAACTTTTTGGAAGTAATATTTTGTCAATACGGAATGTCAATAATTGATGTACTCTTTCGAGCCTAGCCATCCAGCGGCGGGTGCTAAGAAACACCACCGCTGCTAACATGGCATCTGTGTTGGGCAAAAAGACCAACATGTGGTGTGCAATAAATAATACCCACCACTGGTACTTCCAGGGGCGGGTTCATATTAGTTGTGATGGGAGGTCAGTGATGGACGGCCCTAAAAGCCCGGCCCGCTATTGCTAGGCTTTTTACGACCGCCACTGCTAGGCATTCCAAATTTTGCATCCATGTCAAACACCAAAAAGGTTTTTCTAACGGTGCCGGCATGTAGTGGTGAAACATCCAGCGTTGGAGTTGTACTTGAGATTCGTGTATGAGAAACAAAATAAAGCGCAAGTAATTATCTTGGGGAGAGAGATCGAACCATCTCTGCATGCAACAATCCGTCCTTGCATGCGATCACACTCTCTTTTCTTACTGACAAACGTCTAGTACCTGAAATTATCAGTTTGTATTCCTACGTATTGCTTTAAAAATTTGTTTACAGAATTTATTACCCAGGTCCATGTGTGATCAGAAACTCCATGTCCAAGAAATCTTGAACTCATCGCCATACTTAACTTACGTACGTAGGTTCCCCGATAATCCGTACGATGCCTTGAACGGTACGTAATGCTGCATGGTTTCTGGTGCACATATATGTATGTATGCGTTCAAGTTGGCCTTCTCTCGTTCATCCAACGCGCCGGCCCTCGGTTTGCATGCTGATATTCAGATCATGGGTTAAGTAGAGCTAGCTAGGGTGTGCGGTACTCCACTGCGTACTCAAGCTGCCGGCCATCTCTTCAAAACCTAGCAGGATACAAGCGTTTAATCTGACCAATTGTGTTGAAAATACGACTACTATAGTAGTACTAATAGTATACTAGGAGTACTATAGCTAAGCTATCTTGCGATGCACTCCAACAAGGCTCCAAGCACCATGCATGTTTCCCCAACGAACCTCTCGTATATCAAGTATGCACAACTTGGCCCATAAAATAAACAACAAATTTGATCCAACGATTACACCACGAACCATCTTATTCATGCATGCAGTGTCATGCAGCTCAGCAAGTACTACCTAGTACCTCACACTGTCACACAAGTACTATAAATCTGCTACCTCTCGCTTCTTGTCTTGGCAACGAATATATCCTAGCTACTCGATCTTGTCCCAGCCAATAGGTAGCTGCTTCTGTCTGCCTAGTGAACTTTTCTAGCTAGCTACCAGGGAAAAGACCACCTCACCGGTCACCACCATGGCTGGGCTAGTGCTAGCCAAGTGCCTTCTTCTGTTCTCACTCTCCGCCGCGCTCCTCTCTCTGCTCGGCACCGGCGCCTCCGCCATTGGCCTGCCCCAGCCTCATGCGCCAGTGAACTTCACCATCGGCGTGCAGGGCATGGTCTGGTGCAAGACCTGCAGGTACATCGGCTACAATGCCAACATGGACGCCTCCCCACTCAAAGGTCAGCCCTAACAACCCCAACCTCTGAATTCTTTAACTACTTCCGCATCCCATGTGCACGCTCCTTCATTCTGGCATCGATGAAACATATACGTTGTGTGTGTTTGTGCATGTAGGCGTGGAGGTGTACCTGCAGTGCCGGCACGGCCCGGGGCGGCTGAAGAAGGTGCAAGGGGCATCGGGGCAGGGCGGCTACTTTGTCATCCAGTCGGCGCAGATGGCGTCCTTCACCAACGACGAGTGCAAGGTGTACGCGGAGAGCTCGTCGTCGACCGCGTGCGGCCTCGTCGACGAACCCGCTGCCGGCGAGGGGCTGCCGCTCAAGTTCGACTCCTTCGTCAAGCACGGCGATGGCCTGCAGGCGCTCTACTCCGTCGGCAACTTCTTCTTCCGCCCCAGCAACCCCAACAAGTGCTACTGACGCATCCATCCGTCATGTACGTACTTGTGGGACTTGAATAAATGGGTCAGGAACTCAGGATGATGAATTAGCTGTTGGAGTAGCTGGGGATATGCATCCGGTGCTGTAATGTTGATTTAAGTTTCTTCTATTGTTGCAGTAGTTTTGTAAGCTTCTTTTAATTAGCAACCGCATGATCGAAATAACTCGAATATGATTAGGGCAGTGTATGTCCTGTCATGTGATGACTAACCGATGTGCTACAAGGCTCTATGTATAACTAACACTCCTACTTCGTAAGTTCGTTCAAGTCGGATTTATCGTTTCTCCAAGATTGTTTTACAAAAAAGGCATGAAGCCCGACTTCAAATTAATGAAGTCATCAACCAGCTAGGATACAAAGGAACTGATTACAAATGCCAAAATTTAACCAAAAACTGAAATGTCACAGGCAGATTACGCTTGAGACCAGGAGTTACAAGTAGCAGCTACAAACGACATCGCCTACACTAAGAAACCACAGTCAAGCCATCGGAGGGCCCACCGCAGCTAGAGCAGCAGAGTAGAGGCCAACCATAGATGCCAACGAACACGGACGGGAGAGGCTGAACCGCATGGAGAGAAACCTGGCACTGTTGTCGACCCAAAGGGACTAATGTTGGAGAGGAGAACACAGTCTCCCCTACGTCCATGCCGTGCCACTACACGAGGACGTTGTACACAGGCCAACAACCCATGAGGGTACCTGACAAGAGCCACTAAAGGATTGCGGACCAGCCAACTCGCCTCCCACGTCACTGGCGGCCTAGAGAGCAACGCACCACTGCCGCCACCATTCACCAAACACCACAGCCGCAGTCTCTGCCCATCCCTAGGACGACGCCTCCAAGGAGGAACAAGCCGCTGGAACGCTGCCGTTGTCCGGCCCAAAATGCCAAGGCTTTCACCTGGGAGTGTGAGGGAGGAAGCGGGGTGGCGAGATTGGAAGCTCGATGCGCCCACAGGAGTGGACTGGCGTAGGGGCGACGACGCCGTCGAGGTCGACGCGTAGTAGACCAGGGGTTTCCCCCGTTCCAGAGCTCCCGCCACCCCACGCCCAACAGCCAGATCTGGTCGGGCGGGCCTTAGCAAGGGGAGGAGGCCAGGATCCAGATCCGGCGGAGCCACCGGAGCATCCCTCATCCATGGAGGACATCCGCCACCCTACTGCCGCCCACACGGCCAGAAGGGACGGCAAGCTCCTGTGACGCCATCCACCGACGAGATCCACGCCACCATCCCCACCTTCACTGGAGGCCATACACCAGGGCCGGTGGGGTCCTCGTGCGGTGGCAGGGGAGGGAGGGCTCGAGGTGCTAGGGTTCGGTCGCCCACGAGGGGTGAGACTGAGCGTTATAATCTCTTATTAGCCAAATCGTATGATAAGACAAAATCACTAATTAAGGGATACCTTTCACAGAGGTCATCCCATCTTCTCTGACGGTGACTAGTGGGACACTGCATGTGCGACACTTGTGGCAACCTTCGAGTTTTGGTGAGAATTTCCTCCCACGGACGGGAGACATGGTTTTTCTTTCTTTTTCCAAGTTCTATTTTTCAAAAATATTTATCTCTTGAATAATGTGTCCAAATCACAAACTTATTTCTCTGTTGTGTTTCACACATTGAGATATTTGAGACTAGATCCCATGATAGATTTCAATGAACTTCCTTTGGTAAAATCTGTGCTTCCAACCAGTTGTATCTTGTGCTTACAAATTGTAGTAACCCGTGCTTCCAAGTAAATTAACTTGTGCTTCAGTTTTTGGGTGAAGCACAAATGTGCTTCACTTGGGGAAACAAAGAAGCATAGTTTGTGCTTCACGCAAAAACCCCAAAAAACATAAACCAAGATAAACCATAAAGAAGAGAAGAAAAAGAAAAAACATAAGAAAAAACAGTAAACAAAAAACAAAAAAAAAACAAAGAAGCTTGGTTCACCTTTTTGGGAAGCACAGAAGCACAATTTGTGCTTATCCCAAAAGCATAATTGTGCTTCACGCGGACTCACACCTATGCTTCACTTTGGAGGAAGAAATATGCTTCACACAGAAGCACAACTATATATGCTTTTGTGCTTCACGCAAAAAACACACCAAATAAGACAAAGAAACCAAAGAATAAATAAAAAATAAAAAACCTCGAAAAAACCAACCGAAATCGGAAAAAGAAAAAAAAAGGAAAAAATGAAAAAAAAACATAGAAAAAATCTATCCTGCGGGGTGCGGCCAACACACGACATGTGGCGGTGTTGTGGCGCACCACGTGGCAGGTGGAGTGCTCACGTGCGCTTCGGTAGTGTCTGCTGGAAAGCCCCTCGAGGGGGGTACCCGGGGACTAGTGGCTAAGAGCATGCATGGGTAGCTATATTCTGATGCCATGTCATTTGGAGTTACTATTTATCATCACTCATATTAAAAGGTTACTAGTATTTTTCACAACTTTTCTCATTTTCTCCCCCATTTTTATTATATTCGCCTATAAGCAAGTGTAGAGGTGGGCTCTTCTTGAGAGTAAACTCGTCTCATTTTTTCATGTCTCCACTTTACATAGGAAAACATATCATTGTTTGCTGCCTATAAACCCTTATTATACCTGCTCTAACTAATATGCTCTCTCTATCGCCACATGAAGAGTGCAAGTGTGGTCCTATTTTATTCAAACTATGTGTGATAATGTCAGTGTTTTGGGTAGTTTGGATAAACACTTCAATATTCGCCAGAACAAAAATCTATAAAACTCTCAGAAACATCATATGTACGATCAATTAACAAATCAAACTTGTCTCAGCAGAATGCCAACATTTGGTCCGATTATGAATAAGATGTGTACTTACCATCGTCATAGTGTTAATGAGTAAATAAGGCCATGCACTCATTTGCTCACATGACATTCTGGAAGTGAGATTTGTTTGTCTGATTGTTGTTGCCGATTGTTATAATTTGCAGTAGTGCTGGCAACCGGGACAAGATAGGAGCCATGGACTGCAAATTGTGGCTCCATGCCAGCGATTTGGCAT
>NC_041380.1:550777102-550841126 GCF_002162155.2 Triticum dicoccoides | reverse complement strand
CGATGTGCCATAGCAGCACATGCCTCAGATGCTTGGTATACTGAGAAAGCCTTTATGAGCCAATACTGTATCTTTTCTATTTCTTTCTCTACTAGCACCGTAAACCGTCTTTCTATAGTTCCCTCATGTTTTGTATTCCCTCTGTAATTAGTTAGTTTACAGAGGGAGTACATCATACAATCTGGATATCGTACAACGATTCAATGATTATATATTTTACAACATTCTTCCGTGTAGCTTGAAAATCATACTACCAACGTCAACTTGACCCCTATTTCCCCCCAACTAACCTACCTATTATCACCTAACCATATGGATTCTACACATGGTTTCTCTCGATTGTCATCGTACATAACTAGTCAGTGGTGAGTGATAAACCATTTCCTATGCAGTAGAGATAATTTTCACTACGATGCACTGGAAGATTTTTACTGAAGCACATCAACTTACATGTGTCCACAAAATTTGGTTTGTCCGGTACACCATTGAGTGGTTTCACCGAAATTGGGGGGTAGGTTGGTACATTGAGATCAGATGGTCATGCACTCTCAATCTCTTTTGTTGAGTAAATGCACTCCTAATTTTGTTGCATCTGGGAGCAAAGTAGTATTGGAGGTAAATGGGAGTAAAATAGTAATGCATGCATTGAATATTACAAGCTTATGGTTGATATCAAGATCACATCGTATCATATGTGTTCACTGTTATGTGCACAATGTACGCATGGTTTACGACCACTTGCTATGTGCTCAGTTGGTGTAGTTGTCACCATGGGCGGAGCTAGGCCCCAAGCACCTAGGACCACCTCTGAGGCCTGGGATCTTTTTCTTCCCCATGTATACATAGATAATGTATTTGAAGGGTGGAGGGAACTGCTAGCCAACCCAATAAGTGCAACTCAAACATCTCCCTACCTTTGTGAGGTCTACTCCTATTCAGTCCAACTTGTTTTTTCGAGAAAGGCCCACTTTGACAACTTTATAGTTCAGTTTCAGACTTGATAAATCCTGCTTAGACCCAATGCCAACGATGGATACATGACTAAAGTATTGGTCTAGACTTAACACTCAACGACTTCGATCCCTTTATAGTTGTGCGATATTATGCAATTACTATGCTACCATCACAATTCCCTTTTCTGTGTCTTAAACTCTTCGATTGATGTGGTCAAGAAAGCTCAAATCAACAAAATGAATGATTTGGTACTATCCCTTGTATCCTTATACTTCGTTTATATCATGCTTTATCTACTTCATTGCATTGTTGATTATACCAGACTGCCCCCGCGTCGCCTCCTGCTAGGGCGACTCGGGCGCACCCCAAAACCTAGCGGCCGCTAGCCCGCACTCCCTCCTCCCCTCCCTTTGCCGCCGCCGGGGGACGCCGCCGGTCTAAGCCCGGGGCCGACGGCGGTGGCGGAGGACATCACCTCTCTCCCGCATCTCTGGGGTTGTGCGGAGTCCTGATTTGTATGGAGACGTGTTCGATCCGATCTACGGCGTGGCGACGGCACGGGCCGCAGACACGGCGGCAGCGGCGCGGCGGCATCTGAGGCGGTGCACGACGCGGGCGCTGCAGTTGGCGGCGGCGGCGGCGCGCCATCTGCCTTTGGATCGACGACGGCGGCGGCGTGGAGGGCCTGGTTGTAGCGTCGGCGGCACCTCCAGTTTGATCTGTTCTGGCCGGTGCAGCCGGCGGTGGTGGTCATCTCTTCTACCAGAGGTGGTCGGCCCGCGACTGGGTGGTCGGATCTCAGATTCGTCATCTAGTCCCGGCTACGAGTCGGGGAGATATAGTTGCCGGTGAAAACCGAGCCGTTGGCGGGCGATGACGGCGTTTTGCACCGTTTTACCTTGATGAAGGCATCGTCGTGTAACTGTTGTCGACCCACTCGTGCTGCTTAGGGGGAAACCCTAGGATCTGGTCATCCAGATTGGCCGATGGCGGTACTACGATGCCGTTTCTTTTTTGGGAGCATCGTTTGTGGAGCAGCGCTGGAAGACAGAGGCAGAAGGTGGAGCGGCTTCCTCTTGCACGGAGCTTCGGTGGAGGTGTCAAGTCATGCCTGGCCGACAGGTGCTACGCTGAGTCATGCCTGGTTGGCAGGTGCTACGCACGATAGATCTTCCAGTGTCTTCGTGTCTGGACGAACGAGCGCAAGGCGATGGCGCCGTTGGGCGCAGTGATGGCGTCAACGGATGTCTGGATTGGCAAGGATGATGCGGATCTCTCTCCTGGAGATGGATCAGTGGTCCGATGATGATGGCGGCTCCTAAAACATGTGCATGTGGTGTGCGCTTTAGGTAGGCTGCACCGGATGTTGGTCCCGATACGTTATGTTGATGGATCGGCGATGACACCTGTTTTAGATATGGAGAGTGAGAGCACTCCACATTATCGAGTTTATAGGTGTGAGTGGTGACTTCGGATGGATTGATGTATATTCTTGTCAGTCATTTATGAAATAATTAATAAAGATGGCTGCATGCATCGATTGATGCAGAGGCCCAGGGGTTAACCTTCTTTTCTAAAAAAATTGTTGAATTAAAATTCTACGATGGTTGTGCAATTGAGCCATGTTGTTTTATGCTTTGACAAAGGATAGTTTTAGGGAAGTTTGTACGCCATTTCTTTTTGCCCGAGGCTTGGTACGATATCGATCCTGTCTCCGCCACTAGTTGCCACTCCTATAAAGGAGAAACAAACAACAACAGAGTTGCACTCCACCTGATTTGAGTAGTTGAGTGCATGTGTTAGTGTCAATGTGGCTCACCAAAAAATGTGCTTAACTTTTTAAGTTTGACTGGTGCAACAACCTCCTTGCCTTTCATTAACCATTGCGATGCAGGTTGCCATATATGAAGCTCCTACCTCACTCTGGATCGATAGAATAAGAGAAGAACATCAATTATAGACAGGTGGTCGGTTGAGTGATGTTGCCTAGAGGAGCGCAAAGTGTAGAACATAGTGATGGGTGTGGGAGGTGTCAGTACAATGTTGGCCAGACCGACCCAATCAAGATTTACCACATTATCTTGGGTTTGTCAGCATTAATCTTGACGTGTGCGTGCTTCCGTTGGCAGCCGAGTCCTGCGGCCGTGACGAGCGAAGCGGCCGGAGAGCTGGCCGGGTCGTGGGGACGTCCGTTCGTCGTCAGTGGTTTGCAAGCTACGTCGTACGGCGATGGTGTGCGGTGGAGGGGCCGAGTCCTGGAGTGCACCCATGTTGCACGGGCTAGCTAGTTAGTACTTAGTTCGTGCTTGTGTTTGTCGTACGGGTTAGTGGACTTAGTTAGCTGCATGATGGCCGGCTCATTCGGATCGTCTCGTGGCTGCACGCTGAGTTTGTTGCTCGGTGCGTGTGGACGTGCTGGGCGTTGGGCCGTGAGACTCGCCGCACTCGGCCAGGGTGGTTGCTCGGTGTACGTCGTCTGGGTCTTTATAAGCATCATGTATTCGGTTCTAAGAGTAGCAAGTAGAGGGCTTGAGGAAAGGTGTACTCCCTCCGTTTCAAAATAGATGACCCAATTTTATATTAAAGTTAGTATAAAGTTGGGTCATCTATTTTAGATCGGAGGGAGTAGTTGCGTGTGTTCTCAGAGTTGGTGTGAGTCGCCATGTATATGTTCGCGAGTTGAATACAGAGAATAAAGACCGGCGTTCGTCGCGGGGGTGTATGTCGCCGCAAGTACTCGTGTGCTCGAGTTCGTCTCCTGGTGTGTCCAGTCATCGCGTGAGTTCGGCGTTCGTCGCCGGAGGGCAGCTCGGAGTTCCTCGCCGGTCTGCTCCAACAATGTGTTCGTCACCGGTCTGCTCCAGCAGAGGTTGCTGGTCTATCTTGAGAGTCCATTTGTTGTAGATCTGTGCATCAGTCCCAAAGCTGGTTGCTGCAAACTCTCACATACAAAAATGCCCATAGCCTCCTTGGCATATACTCGTATTAGGCAACCAAGATGTACTGAGTGTCTTCTGCTCGGAGCCAGTTGCATTGTTGATAGACCCTGTGAAAAGAGCCCGTAATTGACTGAATTCTGACATCAATCGATACATTGCATATATGGACCGTGTGTGTTTGTGCTTCTACATGCGCGGCGGTGTACCTGCTGTGCCGGCACGGGCTGCGGCAGTTGAATAAGGTGCCAGGAGTGGCGGGGAAGCAAGGCTACTTCATCATCCAGTCGGCGCAGATGGCGTCCTTCACCAACGACGAGGGCAAGGTGTACGCGGAGTCGGGGACAGCTCGTTGTCAAGCGCGTGCGGCCTCGTCGACGAACCCACCATCGGAAAGGCGCTGCCGCTCAAGTTTGAGTCCTTCATGGCTTCATCAAGTGCAGCGACGGCCTGCAGGCTCGATACTTCGCCGACAACTTCTTTCACCCAACGACCCCAACAAATGCTAGTGATCAATCTTTCCGTCCGTCATGTACGTACTTGTAGCACCCGCAAAAAAAAAACGTACGTACTTGTAGGACATGAATAAATGGGTCGGGATTAATTCGATGTTGAAGTAGCTGGGATATGCATGCGGTGATTTAATGTTGATTTAAGTTTCTTCTGTTGTTGTGGTGGTTTGTAAGCTTCTTTTAATTAGAAAACTGCATGGTCGGAATAACTCTGAATTGGGAAGTGTAAGTCATGTCATGTGATGACCGACTGATGTGCTCTTTAACTATTCCATGTCATTCTAAGTCATGTCATTGTAAGCTGCAAGGCTTGTGATCTTTAACTATTCCATAAGTTCATTCAGGTCAAGTATACCGTTTTCCCCAAGATGAGATACATGTGGACATGTGTAAGTGGGCATGTTTGAATCAAAAACTGCTACATGCATCTACATGGGTTGAGATTGAGCGTTATAAGTTCTTATCGCCCGAAAAGCCCACAAATTGACGGAGTTGCATCGTGTGATAAGAGCATGGATGGCTATATGATGAAGCCGTGTCATTTAGATCCATTATTTACCATCAATTGTACAATAAGGTTACTTTTTTTTCCGCATCTTCACTCTTTTTCTTCTCCATTTTCAATATATTTTCCTGTAAGCAAGTGTGGAGCTGGGCTCTTTCGCTCTTGTAGGAGAGTAAACTTGTTTCAGTTTTTCATGTCTCCCCTTTACATAGAAAAAATATCATTGTAAGCAGCCTATAAACCTCTTAGTATACTTGCACTAACTAATACGTGCCACCACTCTCTATTTTCGCCAGAAGAATGCAAGTGTGCTCCTATTTTATTCGAACCGTGTGTAATAATGCTAGTTTTTAGATAACTGGGATAAACATTTTAATATTTGTCATAAAAATCCATAAAGCTCTCCAAAATATCGTATCTCCGACTACTTAACAAATCAAACTTTCTCAACAGAATACCAACATTTGATCCAATTATGAATAAGATATGTACTTACCATCGTCATAGCAGTGTTGATGAATCAAGAAGCTCATGGGTTCATGGCTCACAAGCCATTTGGAAAGTAAGATTTGTTTGTCTGATTGTCACTAGAAAATGTGGATAGGTGGAAGTGCATAAAGATCGCAAACTTGCATTAGTTAAAAATAACTCAAGCACTTAGTACAATCATCTCATAATCTACACGAGGATTATCATGAAACCAATTTTGTCCTAGGGGGAAGTGTTTGGCGTAGCCAAACCCCATTGCACTTCCCCGACCCATTCTATGCGAGCGGTTACTTACAATGTTCTTCAACTTAAGCCCATTTGCAACAGTGGTCTCTGAGGGAGTCCTGGATTAGGGGGTGTTCGGATAGCCGGACTATACCTTCAGCCGGACTCCTGGACTATGAAGATACAAGATTGAAGACTTCGTCCCGTGTCCGGAAGGGACTTTCCTTGGCGTGGAAGGCAAGCTTGGCGATACGGATATGTAGATCTCCTACCATTGTAACCGACTTTGTGTAACCCTAACCCTCTCCGGTGTCTATATAAGCTGGAGGGTTTTAGTCCGTAGGACAACATACACAACAACAATCATACCATAGGCTAGCTTCTAGGGTTTAGCCTTTCCGATGTCGTGGTAGATCTACTCTTGTACTACCCATATCATCAATATTAATCAAGCAAGACGTAGGGTTTTACCTTCATCGAGAGGGCCCGAACCTGGGTAAAACTTCGTGTCCCTTGCCTCCTGTTACCATCCGGCCTAGACGCACAGTTCGGGACCCCCTACCCAAGATCTGCCGGTTTTGACACCGACATTGGTGCTTTCATTGAGAGTTCCTTTGTGTCGTCGCCGTCAGGCTCGATGGCTCCTACGATCATCAATAGTGATGCAGTCCAGGGTGAGACCTTCCTCCCCGGACAGATCTTCGTCTTCGGCGGCTTCGCACTGCGGGCCAATTCACTTGGCCATCTGGAGCAGATCGAAAGCTATGCCCCTGGCCGTCAGGTCAGATTTGGAAGCTTAAACTACACAGCTGACATCCGCGTGGACTTGATCTTCGACGGATTCGAGCCACTGCCGAGCGCGCCGCACTGTCACGACGAGCATGATCTAGCTCTGCCGCTGAACAGTGCCCTGGAGACCGCACCCGCATCGGCTTCGACCCTTAATTCGGGGCCAACTGCGCCGATCGAGGATGGGTGGTTGGACGCCGCCTCGGGGGCTGCGATCCCAACGGCGATCGAGCCGAACATCAGCCCCGCACTCTGCGAGACTCGTGACTCCAAGGAGCCGGACTCCTCTCTGGACTCTGAACCCTCCGCGCCCCTGCCGATCGAATCCGATTGGGCGACGATCATGGAGTTTACTGCCGCGGACATCTTCCAGCACTCGCCTTTCGGCGATATTTTGAAGATACAAAAGTCTCTCTCTTTATCAGGAGAGCCCTGGTCGGACTACGGTCAGCAAGGTTGGGGTACGGACGATGAAGAAATTCAAAGCCCACCCACCACCCACTTTGTAGCCACTGTCGATGATTTAACCGACATGCTCGACTTCGACTTCGAAGACATCGACGGTATGGACGCCGATGAAGGAGACGATGAAGAACCAGCGCCTATCGGGCCCTGGAAAGCCACCTCATCATATGACATATACATGGTGGACATCCCAAAAGAAGGAGATGGCGATGGAACAGCGGAGGATGACCCCTCCAAGAAACAGCCTAAGTGCCGGCGCCAGCGGCGCCGCTCAAAATCCCGCCAAAATAAATACGGCGATTCCAACACGGGAGATAATAATACTCCGGAGAGTGCCGAAGAAAACCCCCTCCAACAAGATTCAGCACAGGAGGATGGAGAAACCAGCCCTCATGAGAGAGCGGCAGACAGAGAGGTCGAGGACGATAATCATATGCCTCCCTCCGAAGACGAGGCAAGCCTCAACGACGACGAATTCGTCGTGCCAGAGGATCCCGTTGAGCAAGAGCATTTTCAAAGCAGGCTTATGGCCACGGCAAGAAGCCTCAAGAAAAAACAGCAACAACTTAGAGCTGATCATGATTTGCTAGTCGACAGATGGACTGAAGTCCTTGCGGCCGAAGAGCATAAACTCGAACGCCCCTCCAAGAGCTACCCAAAGCGCAGGTTGCTACCCCGATTAGAGGAGGAAGCACTTGATACGGCCGACCGGCCACCTCGTGGCCGCGACAGAGAGGCCTCTCAGTCCTCCACTCAAGCCGCACCCCGTACCAAGGCACGGGAAAATGCGCCAGACCTGTGAGATATGTTGGAGGACAAGGCAAGGCAAACAAGATTGATCCACGGATCGCGTGGGCGCCCCACGACTCGAGACAATAATCGTCACGCCGGACATAAATCCGGTAGGGCCGAACACAATAGACAAAGCTCATTGGAGCTACGTCGTGATATAGCCCAGTACAGAGGTGCCGCACACCCACTATGCTTCAGAGACGAAGTACTGGATCATCAAATCCCCGAGGGTTTCAAACCCGTAAACATCGAATCATATGATGGCACAACAGATCCTGCGGTATGGATCGAGGATTATCTCCTTCATATCCACATGGCCTGCGGCGATGATTTCCACGCCATCAAATACCTCCCACTCAAGCTTAAAGGACCAGCTCGGCATTGACTTAACAGCTTGCCAACAGGATCAATCAGTTGTTGGGAGGACCTGGAAGCCGCATTCCTCGACAATTTCTAGGGCACTTATGTGCGACCCCCAGACGTCGATGACCTAAGTCACGTAATTCAGCAGTCAGAGGAATCGGCCAGGCAATTCTGGACACGGTTCCTAACAAAGAAAAATCAAATAGTCGACTGTCCGGACGCTGAGGCCCTAGCAGCCTTCAAGCATAATATCCGTGACGAGTGGCTTGCCCGGCACCTTGGACAGGAAAAGCCGAAGTCTATGGCAGCACTCACGACACTCATGACCCGCTTTTGCACGGGAGAAGACAGCTGGCTTGCTCGTAGCAACAATATGGCCAAGAACCCTGGTAATTCGGATACCAGGGACAATTGTGGCAGGTCGCGTTGCAACAAGCAGAAGCACCGCATTAACGGCAACAATGCTGAGGATACGACAGTTAATGCCAGATTCAGAGGCTCTAAATCCGATCAGCGGAAAAAGCCATTCAAAAGGAATCCTAGGGGCCTGTCCAGTTTAGACCGAATACTCGACCGCTTGTGCCAGATACATGGCACCCCCGAAAAGCCGGCCAATCACACCAACAGGGATTGTTGGGTGTTCAAGCAGGCAGGCAAGTTAAATGCCGAAAATGAAGACAAGGGGCTGCGTAGCGATGACGACGAGGAGCCCCGGCCGCCGAACAACAGTGGACAGAAGGGTTTCCCCCCACAAGTGCGGACGGTGAACATGATATACGCAACCCACGTCCCCAAAAGGGAGCAGAAGCGCGCGTTAAGGGACGTATACGCGGTAGAGCCAGTCGCCCCAAAGTTCAACCCATGGTCCTCCTGCCCGATCACCTTTGATCGAAGGGACCATCCCACTAGCATCCGTCATGGCGGATTCGCCGCATTGGTTCTAGACCCAATTATTGACGGATTTCATCTCACTAGAGTTATTATGGACGGCGACAACAGCCTGAACCTGCTTTACCAGGATACAGTGCGGAAAATGGGCATAGATCCCTCAAGGATTAAGCCCACCAAAACGACCTTCAAAGGCGTAATACCAGGTGTAGAGGCCAACTGTACAGGCTCAGTCACACTTGAAGTGGTCTTCGGATCTCCGGATAATTTCCAAAGCGAGGAGTTAATCTTCGACATAGTCCCATTCCGCAGTGGCTATCACGCACTGCTCGGGCGAACCGCATTCGCCAAGTTCAATGCGGTACCACACTACGCATACCTTAAGCTCAAAATGCCAGGCCCTCGAGGAGTAATTACGGTCAATGGAAACACCGAACGCTCCCTCCGAACGGAGGAGCACACGGCGGCCCTTGCAGAAGAAGTACAAAGCAGCCTCTCCAGGCAGTTCTCCAGTCCTTCCATTAAACGACCGGACACCGTCAAACGCGCCCGAAGTAACCTATAACAAGACCGCCTGGCACGATCCGAGCAGGCGTAGCAATGCGGCCCCAACCCCAGCCCTCGCAAAAAGGCGACGCCAGTGCTTCGCATACATAACTACGCTCTAGAAATACCATGGGTACAGGGGGAGGGGCACCATCACGGCACACCCGAAACACGGCTTAAACCGCACCAGGGGCTGCCGATTTTTTAATTTCCTCTTACTTTCAGGGCTCCACTCTTCGGAAGGCCTGTTCGGCAGTTCAATTGCCGCACAAACGATGCAAGAACCAGGGAAGCAGGCAAGCCAAGCCGCATTACGGAACTCCCAGGTGGTCTGTATCACGAGCAGTATACCTGTTTCGCATACTATTCCGTAGCTTGCCCCTGGAACGGACATGTTAAATAGTCCAAACTTTTGCTTATCGCATTATTTGTATCGTTCTGCTTTGATCGCAGCCCTCTTTAATAAACAATGCATAGCTTTTGTCTATTTTTGCATTACTCTTTTTTAATATATGTTCCTTAACGACATGTTGCACCTTACACTTTGGTACGGCCAAAATACGCCAGGGGCTTCAGTACCCCTCAACATGGTGTGAGAAGTCCGAACACTTTAACAAGTGCGGCACCCCGAACTTATAGCATTATATGCATCGGCTCCGAATCATGTCTTGGGTCAATAGTTGGGTTTGCCCGGCTCCTATGTTTTGGTGCCTTACGTTCCGCTATATCGGCTAAGGTAGCACTAGGAGAACCACTGCGATTGTGCCCTAGTTGATCTGGGTCGAGCACCTCAGTGGAGAAAGCTAAAACTGACTGTCATGATGAAGCGAGAGCTGGTCGCTGTTCGAGAGGTTTTTCGAGTCCCTAAAGACTTATGCCGCTTAGAGCGAGGAGTCGGCTCTGTCCGTCCAAGGCGTGGATAGCGCCCCGAACTCGGTCTTCCGAAGACCAGGGGCTCCGCCGAAATTTAAAATTATAGAATTCTATGGCTAAGTGAGAGTGTTCACGCATTATAGTTCGATTGCCTTGTTCGTTGGGCTGAGCGCCTCCCTCGAAGGACCCAAACATGGGAAAAAGAGCGCTCAGGTTTATCCCCGAACACCCCAGCACTAGCGGCACGGGGGCAGAAGCCGACGACTCGCCATCTCTCAGAATTGATAAACAGCCGCACAGAAGGTAATATTTTAAATTCCAACAGCATTGCTTAGCGCATATGAACAAGTTTTCAGCGCACAGGACAAAACGAGCAAGTTTCACTCAAAAATTACATCCCTAGAACATTCATCCGCCACAAGGCAGGCACCCTTTAGAACATCCTTATAATAATTCTCGGGCTTGCGATGCTCTTTCCCTGGCCATGGCCCGTCCTTCACAAGCTTCTCAGCATCCAGCTTGCCCCAGTGCACCTTAGCACGGGCACCTTCAATGCAGACGGAGCGCTTGATGACTTTGAGCCTTGGACAGGCCTCCACCAGCCGCTGCACCAGCCCGAAATAGCTCTCAGGCAGAGCCTCTCCAGGCCACAGCCGAACTATGAGGCCCTTCATGGCCTGTTCGGCCGCCTTGTGGAGCTCAACCAGTTGCTTCAGCTGGTCATTCAGGCGCACGGGGTGTCCGGCCTCAGCATACTGAGACCAGAACACCTTCTCTGTCGAGCTGCCCTCCTCGGCTCGATAGAATGCGGCGGCATCAAACACACTCCGGGGAAAATCTGCGAACGCTCCTGGAGAGCTCCGGATTCGGGTAAGTAACAAGTAACTCACGTTTATGTGTTTGCTTTGCATAAAGAATGCCTTACCCGCCGCTATGTTCTTCACCTCATCCAACTCCTGGAGGGTCTTCTGGGATTCGGCCTTGGCAAACATGGCATTTTCAATAGCCGCCGCGAGCTCGGACGCCCGCGTCTTTGAGTCAAGCTCCAAACTCTCATGTTTTTTCATGAGAACCTGGAGCTCTTGCCGCACCTTGCCAACCTGGGCCTCGTACTTCTCTCGCTCGGTGCGCTCCGTGGCCGCCCTCTTCTCGGCCTCGACCAGTGCTTGCTTAAGGGTCGCCACCTCAGACGTGGCCCCTACAATAGCCACGATAATCCTGTCATTTTTTGCAATTGCACCTTTTTATATAAATTTAAACAAGGTATTTCTTACCTTCATTATCCTCGAGCTGCTTCTTGGCACGTCCGAGGTCTTGCTCGGACCGCTCGAGGTTCTGCTTTAGCGTGTCCACTTCCGCAGTCAGTGCAGCGGACGCAAGCAGAGAAGCCTGCATACGCATATTGACTCCTTTTTGTTAGACTCCTGCGAATTTTATTTGATTCTCTATTCGGCTTTTCTTCCCGAACGCCAAACAGAGCATCAGGGGCTAGTGTCTATGCGGTAATATTATTTACACATTCTTTACTTACCTCAAAGCCTGTTAAAAGGCTAGTACAAGCTTCAGTCAGTCCGCTGTTGGCGGACTGAACCTTCTGGACCACCGCACTCATAATGGTGTGGTGCTCCTCGTCGATGGAGGCGCCTTGGAGCGTCTCCAACAGATTGTCCGGCGCCTCCGGTTGGACGGGGCTCACCGGCACGATGGTCTTGCTCCTCTTGGAAGGAGGTCCCCCGCCGGACTCTGGAACCTTTGAAGGTTTCGGAGCGGTGTCCGGCCTAGAGCCAGACTTGGAGCCCTGGGGGGTTTCATCCCCTTTACTCCTGGAGTCCGGGAGGTCGCCTTGCGGCGCCTCCAGGACCACCTCCTCCCGGCTTGGAACCTGTTGGGACAACACTTCGGTGTCGTCCGTAGGGCGGGGGGAGGAAGCCGTCGGAAGCGAGTTCACATCCGACGAGTCCAGTGAGCCGCTCGGCGACGCGTCGAGCCGGTCTTTGGGTGGGCTACATAAACATATTCGACATAAGGAAAAGCTGTGCAATAAACGAATACTATGAATTACTCTGGTATCCGGATACTTATGATTTTGCCAGGGGCTTGGCCCTGAGCGGCCACTCCTCTCCACCGTCATCGGCGTCGGTGGAGTAGTTCGGAGGAAGGGTTTTCCCCTTCTTGGACCCTTCGGCCTCCCCAGTTGGGGCGGCCTTCCTTTGCTTCCCTTCCCCCGCTGGAGGGGGGGGGTCTCTTCTTCCTCCTCCTCGTCTTCATGGGAGGAGTGCGTCTTGGAGTCTTCGGATGAGGGATCCGACACCTCCAGGCGCCGGGCACTCTTTCGAGTCCCCGTGGCCTTCTCCTTGGCCTTCTTCTCCGGCACCACATGGGGTGCCGGAACCAGCAGCTTTGCCAAACGAGCGTCCGCTGGGCCTTCGGGCAAAGGAGCCGGACAGTTGATCTGTCCGGACGTCTCCTGCCAATCCAGTCAAAGGTAAGGGAGCTTAGATCCCGCATGGAGTCAAACTATGAAAAACTGATACCCTATAAAAGGAAAAAACAGCTTACCGCATGAGCGTGACGCTGCATACTGAATCCGCGATCCTCGGTAGCGGATGCGGGAGCCTCGGCGCCCTTGAAAAGCACCTTCCAGGCATCTTCGTATGTCGTGTCGAAGAGCCTACTCAGAGTTCGGTGCCGCGCCGGGTCGAACTCCCACAGGTTGAAAGCCCGTTGTTGACACGGGAGGATCAGGCGGATGAGCATAACCTGGACTACGTTGACAAGTTTGAGCTTCTTGTCCACCAGGGTTTGGATGCATGTTTGGAGTCCGGCCAGCTCTCCTTTTTTTACCCCACGACAGGCCCGTCTCCTTCCAGGAGGTGAGCCACGTAGGGGGTCCGGATCGAAACTCGGGGGCTGCGACCCATTCGGGGTCGCGCGGCTCGATGATGTAAAACCACCCGATTGCCACCCCTTCAGGGTCTCCACAAAGGAGCCCTCGAGCCATAAGACGTTGGGCATCTTGCCCACCATGGCGCCTCCGCACTCCGCCTGGTTGCCGCGCACCACCTTCGGCTTGACATTGAAAGTCTTGAGCCATAAGCCGAAATGGCGGAGGATGCGGAGGAAAGCCTCGCACACGACGATAAACACCGAGATGTTGAGGACAAATTTCGGGCCAGATCATGGAAATCCAGGCCATAGTAGAACATGAGCCCCCGGACAAATGGGTGAAGAGGGAAGCCTAGTCCGCGGAGGAAATGGGGGAGGAACACCACCCTCTCATGGGTCCTAGGGGTGGGGATGAGCTGCCCCTTTTCGGGAAGCCGGTACGCGATGTCGTTAGACAAGTATCCGGCCTTCCTCGGTTTTTTGATGTGTCCCTCCGTGACGGAGGAGACCATCCACTTGCCTCCCGCTCCGGACATGGCTGGAGAAGGTTGAGGTGGGGAGTGCGGACTTGGGCGCTGGAGCTCGAGTGTGCGAGAGTGGATAAGCAAGGGAGGAAGAAGGCGTAGGTGAAAAGGTGGATCCTTATCCCCTTATATGGGTGGACGCAACTACGTGTCCCCACCAGCCTGGTAAAACTCGCTTATCTCCAAGCGCCGTAATCAATGGCGCGGTTGGGTTACCCACGCCCATATTGATGAGAATCCCGGAATAAGGGGACACGATCTCTGCTTTAACAAGACGTGCCAAGGAAACCGCCTCGCATGACACGCTGAGGTGGGATAATAAAACGACTCGGATAAAGGCTTGGCCATGGTGTGTCGCACTACGGAATACGTCAGCAGATTAGATTTGTGTAAATATTATTCTCTCTATGGCAATATGTGGAAACTTGTTTTGCAGAGCCGGACACTATCTTTGTGTTCAATCTTCTATGAAGTACTTGGAGGAGGAACCCGCCTTGCAATGCCAAAGACAATCTGCGCGCCGGACTCGTCGTCATTGAAGCCTGGTTCAGGGGCTACTGAGGGAGTCCTGGATTAGGGGGTGTTCAGATAGCCGGACTATACCTTCAGCCGGACTCCTGGACTATGAAGATACAAGATTGAAGACTTCGTCCCGTGTCCGGAAGGGACTTTCCTTGGCGTGGAAGGCAAGCTTGGCGATACGGATATGTAGATCTCCTACCATTGTAACTGACTTTGTGTAACCCTAACCCTCTCCGGTGTCTATATAAGCCGGAGGGTTTTAGTCTGTAGGACAACATACACAACAACAATCATACCATAGGCTAGCTTCTAGGGTTTAGCCTCTCCGATCTCGTGGTAGATCTACTCTTGTACTACCCATATCATCAATATTAATCAAGCAGGACGTAGGGTTTTACCTCCATCGAGAGGGCCCGAACCTAGGTAAAACTTCGTGTCCCTTGCCTCCTGTTACCATCCGGCCTAGACGCACAGTTCGGGACCCCCTACCCGAGATCCGCCGGTTTTGACATCGACAGTCTCACTTTTATGTAAACTAATGAAGAAAGAGCATTGACTTGCATGATGTTTACAACATGTCCCCACTACTTTATTCGAACTCTTTTACTGTCACAATCATGTACTACTCGCATTCTATCTCAAAACTATTGCAAAGAATCCTATCTCCAAATCAGTAGTTCTAGATTAATTCATGCAATTTTAATTATGGGACAATTACACTTTTGCCTCTAGTTGTGGAAGCCCGTGGGTTTTGCCCTTATTTTTTTATCTCTACTCGGTTTTCCCCTTAGATTTGTCTTTGAAGTCGTCCGAGTGCTCTTTGACCGTACCAATACTTTGAAAATTCATAAAGAATTCATATGAACTCGTACAAATGCAAATAAGATATTAAAATGTTCAGAAAAACATTACCTTTATGTGCATGTCGTTTGTATTCAAAAAAAATATTATTTAAACTACCCAAGGTTATTAATGTTATTAACATTATTAAACATACAAAGGTATAAACAATGCTTTTTCATGAATAAAAGTGTTGTGCAAATATAGGTAATGTTTTTTAGCAAAACTGAGCAGAGCCGAAAAGAGGAGATAACACTATGGTGACCCCAGAAAGAAATGATGCTAAGCATGTGAACCTATGCAAAATGCCTAGCAACCAATGCGTGAAGGAGGTTAATGGTTAAACAATTAAATGTCGGAAGCTTAGCAACAAAAGCTAAGCATCTATGCATTGGGGAGATTAGTTGCTAAGCTTTTTAATGCACTTAGAACTTCACCTTAACACCAATGCATTGGAAGAGGCCTTATAGAATCTATCATTGTTGACTGATGGAACAAGGGACAAGAGGACCGCTTCTCTGTTTGCGGTACCTTTCCCATTGAATTAAATTCAGCACCGCTGGGACGACCCATGAGTGGATCGGCTCGTCAAAATCAACACCGACATGGCATTCAGAGCTTCTACAGGAGAAACCTGGCATTTATTCACCTAAATGATCCTATTATGCACTTACACACACCCATGCCCCCTCTGAACTCTTATATGCTCGTCTGGCCCCTCGGGCATACACGACGATCGGTTTGGAGATTTTCTAGGGGTAAGATGACTTATGGATTCACGTTTCATTGTTTCAATGGTTTAAAATTACTTCACAATGTCCGTTATCTAGTGCTCTAATGGTGTCATGAAGGCATATAGACTATAATATACAATACTTCGCCTTTACTATCTTATGCATGATCTGGTTCTGGTGGCTAACCGAGCTGAGCTAGCTGCAATGAACCAGCTCTTAAGATGTTTCCGGTTGGTAGTGTTTGCAACCCCGAGTTGATTCTTTACAGATACTTTTCCTGCTCTAAGTTTCTTCATGTGACAGCAATTAAGGTCACTAATCTCAGTTTTGGCTACGGTCTCCATTTATCGGATAGCTTCAAGAGATGTAGTGTCCTTTGACAAATCTTCATTCATAGACTGCACCCGGCCTCACGACCACCGTGCTCATCCTCTGTATCGCCGTCACCCTGGAACACACTGCTCGGGTCCAGTTTCAGAGTCTCGTGGCAGTAGTCACCAGCCTAGGCTCTATCACCGTACACCAGTAACAACACAGGGAGCCGGAAGACAAGACTACCTCAACGCATCATGTGGTTTGTGTTCTGAGCAGACTTTAGTCGGCTGGCGTAAAAAACCATGCCAAAATGCTACAAAGTGCAGGAAGCGTTCAACTGAGTCATTCATGTTAACTAGATATGGAGGGAAAGTTTAAGATAACTAGATATTGTAGTTCTGATTGGATGTTATGATTGAATAAGAGTTCTAGTTGCTACTTGTATTGAAGGAAATATGCCCTAGAGGCAATAATAAAGTTGTTATTTTATATTTCCTTATTCATGATGAAGGTTTATTATTCATGCTAGAATTGTATTGATTGGAAGCTTAAATACATGTGTGAATACATAAACAAATACCGTGTCCCTAGTAAGCCTCTACTAGACTAGCTTGTTGATCAAAGATGGTTAAGGTTTCCTAACCATAGGCATGTGTTGTCACTTGATAACAGGATCACATCGTTAGGAGAATGATGTGATGGAAAAGACCCATCCGTTAGCTTAGCATATTGATCATTCAGTTTACTGCTATTGCTTTCTTCATGTCAAATACATATTCCTCCGACTATGAGATTATGCAACTCCCGGATACCGGAGGAATATCTTGTATGCTATCAAACGTCACAACGTGATTGGGTGATCATAAAGATGCTCTACAGGTATCTCCAAAAGTGTTTGTTGAGTTGGCATAGATCGAGATTAGGATTTATCACTCCGAGTATCAGAGAGGTATCTCTGGGCCCTCTCGGTAATACACATTATAAGAATCCTTGCAAGCAAAGTGACTAATGAGTTAGTTGCAGGATAATGTATTATGGAACGAGTAAAGAGACTTGCCGGTAATGAGATTGAACTAGGTATGAACATACCAATGATGAAATCTCGGGCAAGTAACATACCGATGGACAAAGGGAATTACGTATGTTGTCATAACGGTTCGATTGATAAAGATCTTTGTAGAATATGTAGGAGACAATATGGGCGTCCAGATTCCACTATTGGTTATTGACCGGAGAGGTGTCTCGATCATGTCTACATAGTTTTCTAACCAGTAGGGTCCGCACGCTTAACGTTCATTGACGATATAGTGTTATATGAGTTATATGATTTGGTGACCGAATGTTGTTTGGAGTCCCAAATGAGATCACGGACATGATGAGGAGTCTCGAAATGGTCGAGAGGTAAAGATTGATATATAGGACGATGGTATTCGGATACCAGAAGAGTTTCGGGATGCACCAGGTAGGTGTATGGGCTTAATCGGCCAAGGAGGGGACATACCAGCCCACATGGGGCTGGTGCACCCCTCTCCCTGGCTGGCCAGCCCTAGGGAAGGAAAGGGGGATGGCTAGCCCCTCCTTCATTCCCCTTCTCATGGGAGAAAGTAAAGGGGGGCTCCCTCCCCTGCCTTTCCCCCGCACCTATACATGGCAGGAGGGCACCACTTGGGAGGAGACCCCAAGTAGGATTCAGCCTACTTGGGGCGCCCTCCTGGATGCTCCCTCCTCTCCCACCTATATATATGTGGGAGGGGGCCTAGCACTCCAAAACATTATCTTAGCCGTGTGCGGCACCCCCCCTCCATAGTTTACACCCCCGGTCATATTTTCGTAGTGCTTAGGCGAAGCCCCGCGGAGATAGCTTCACCATCACCGTCACCATGCCTTCATACTGCCGGAACTCATCTACTACCTCGCCGTCTTACGGGATCAAGAAGGCGGAGGACGTCATCGAGTTGAACGTGTGCTGAACACGGAGGTGCCGTATGTTTTGTACTTGATTGGTTGGAGCGCGGAAAAGTTTGACTACATCAACTGCGTTGTTAAACGCTTTCGCTTATAGTCTACGAGGGTACGTAGACACACTCTCCCCTCTTGTTGCTATGCATCTCCATTGATATGTAGATCTTGCGTGTGCGTAGATTTTTTTTTGTTTTCCATGCAACATTTCCCAACAGTGGCATCCGAGCCAGGTCTATGCATAGATGATATGCACGAGTAGAACACAAAGAGTTGTGGGCAGTGATAGTCATACTGCTTACCACTAACGTCTTATTTTGATTCGGCGGTATTGTGGGATGAAGCGGCCCAGACCAACCTTACATGTCCAAGCACATGAGACCGGTTCCACCGACTGACATGCAACTAGTTTTGCATAAAAGGTGGCTGGAGGGTCTCTGTTTCTCCTACTTTAGTTGAATCAAAATTGACTATGGCCGGTCCTTGAAGAAGGTTAAAACAATAAACTTGATGAATCATTGTTGTGGTTTTTGCGTAGTTAAGAACGGTTGTTGCTAGAAGCCCGTAGCAGCTGATGACCCACAAGTATAGGGGATCTATCGTAGTCCTTTCGATAAGTAAGAGTGTCGAGCCCAACGAGGAGCAGAAGGAAATGATAAGCGGTTTCGAGCAAGATATTCTTTGCAAGTACTGAAATAAGTGGTAACGGATAGTTTTATGATAGGATAATTTGTAACGAGCAACAAGTAACAAATGTAAATAAAGTGCAGCAAGGTGGCCCAATCCTTTTGTAGCAAAGGACAAGCCTGGATAAACTCTTATATGATGTAAAGCGCTCCCGAGGACACATGGGAATATCGTCAAGCTAGTTTTCATCACGTTCATATGATTCGCGTTCGGTACTTTGATAATTTGGTATGTGGGTGGACCGGTGCTTGGGTGCTGTCCTTACTTGGACAAACATCCCACTTGTGATTAACCTCTATTGCAAGCATCCGCAAACACAAAAAAAGTATTAAGGTAAACCTAACCATAGCATGAAACATATGGATCCAAATCAGCCCCTTACGAAGCAACGCATAAACTAGGGTTTAAGCTTCTGTCACTCTAGCAACGCATAATCGGCATGTGCTTAGACTGCCGGCTTAATTCCTTGATCCGGTTTGGAATTTGTAAAACTATAACTCCAAGCATAATATTATGATATTCTTGAGGACTTAAAGTCTGCCATCCTGGCGGGTTGTAGAAACCCAGAAGATGCTTCAAATATGAGCCATAAGTAGGGAAGCTTGACCCGATGCGTAAAAACCGGATGGCAAAAAAGAAATCGTATAAAGAAAAGAAAGCAAAAAAAATTCAAGGCCTCTGAGGGCCGCCAAACCAAAGTGTCTTCTTCAATGAAACTAGCCGGAGCCACTGGAAAGTACGTGCTATCCATGAGCCTGACTCACAGTACCCAATCGACATTTGAACCCAGATAAAGTCAGGGCTTGCTTTATAGACTTATCAGGAGTACGCGAGGTCAGAGTAACAACATACATCACGGGCCGATTTATCCAAGTTTCAAGGAAGGCGGCTTATGAAGCCTGGATCTATCCTGACTATCTGTAAGCCATGCTCTCACGTGACAAACCGGTGTTTGAACCTTAATGAGCTCAGATCTTGGTCGAATACACCGTAAAGACTGATCATTTAAGAGTTCGACGGGTCAATCAGGATGACCTGATGGAGTTGAAGCAATGATAACCCACAAGTATAGGGGATCGCAACAGTTTTCAAGGGTAGAATATTCAACCCAAATTTATTGATTTTACACAAGGGGAGCCAAAGAATATTCTCAAGTATTAGCAGCTGAGTTGTCAATTCAACCACACCTGGAAACTTAGTATCTGCATCAAAGTATTAGTAGCAAAGTAATATGATAGTAGTGGTAACGGTAGCAAAAGTAATATTTTTGGGTTTTATAGTGATTGTAACAGTAGCAACGGAAAAGTAAATAAGCGAAGAACAATATATGAAAAGATCGTAGGCATTGGATCGGTGATGGAGAATTATGTCGGATGCGATCGATCATGCAACAAGTATAACATAAGGTCACACAGAACTAGCTCCAGTTCATCAATGTAATGTAGGCATGTATTCCGAATATAGTCATACGTGCTTATGGAAAAGAACTTGCATGGCATCTTTTGTCCTACCCTCCCATGGCAGCGGGGTCCTATTGGAAACTAAGGGATATTAAGGCATCCTTTTAATAGAGTACCGGACCAAAGCATTAACACATAGTGAATACATGAACTCATCAAACTACGGTCATCACCGGTAATGGTCCCGATTATTGTCACTTTGGGGTTAACGGGTCATAACACATAATAGGTGACTATAGACTTGCAAGATAGGATCAAGAACTCACATATATTCATGAAAACATAATAGGTTCAGATCTGATATCATGGCACTCGGGCCCTAGTGACAAGCATTAAGCATATCAAAGTCATAGCAACATCAATCTCAGAACATAGTGGATACTAGGGATCAAACCCTAACAAAATTAACTCGATTACATGATAAATCTCATCCAGCCCATCACTGTCCAGCAAGCCTATGATGGAATTACTCATGCACGATGGTGAGCATCATGAAATTGGTGATGAGGAAAGGTTGATGATGAAGATGGCGACGGATTCCCCTCTCCGAAGCCCCGAATGGACTCCAGATCAGCCCTCCCGAGAGAGTTTAGGGCTTGGCGGTGGCTCCGTATCGTAAAACATGATGAATCCTTCTCTCTCATTTTTTTCTCCCCGAAAGTGAATATATGGAGTTGGAGTTGAGGTCGGTGGAGCTTCAGGGGGCCCACAAGGCAGGGGGCACGCCCAGGGGGGTAGGCGCGTCCCCACCCTCGTGGATAGGGTGTGGGCCCCTGATGTGGATTCTTCTTCCAGTATTTTTTATATATTCCAAAAATAATCTCCGTTGTTTTTCAGGTCATTCCAAGAACTTTTATTTCTTCACAAAAATAACACCATGGCAATTCTGCTGAAAATAGCGTCAGTCCGGGTTAGTTCCATTCAAATCATGCAAGTTAGAGTCCAAAACAAGGGCAAAAATGTTTGGAAAAGTAGATACGACGGAGACGTATCAACTCCCCCAAGCTTAAACCTTTGCTTGTCCTCAAGCAATTCAGTTGATAAACTGAAAGTGATAAAGAAAAACTTTTACAAACTCGGTTTGCTCTTGTTGTTGTAAATATGTAAAGCCAGCAAAGATTATGAACTAACCATATTCACAATAACATTTAGGTCTCATGTTTACTCATATCAATGGCATAATCAGCTAGCGAGCAAAAATAAAAAATCTCAGATGACAACACTTTCTCAAAACAATCATGATATGATATAACAAGATGGTATCTCGCTAGCCCTTTCTGAGACCGCAAAACATAAATGCAGAGCACCTTTAAAGATCAAGGACTGACTAGACATTGTAATCCATGGTAAAAGAGATCCAGTCACAGTCATACTCAATGTAAACTAACAGTAATGGATGCAAATGACAGCGGTGCTCTCCAACTGGTGCTTATTAATAATAGGATGATGATTCAACATAAAATTAAATGGATAGGCCCTTCGCAGAGGGAAACATGGATTTGTAGAGGTGTCGGAGCTCAATTTTGAAATAGGGATGAATAATATTTTGAGCGGTATACTTTCATTGTCAACATAACAACCGAGAGATCTCGATATCTTCCATGCTACACACATTATAGGCGGTTCCCAAGCAGAATGGTAAAGTTTATACTCCCCCACCACAAACAAGCATCAATCCATGGCTTGCCCGAGACAACCGGTGCCTCCAACTAACAACAATCCTGGGGGAGTTTTGTTTGCAATTATTTTGATTTGATTTGAGCATGGGACTAGGCATCCCGGTAACCAGCCATTTTCTCGTGAATGAGGCGAGGTGTCCACTCCTCTTGAGAATAACCTGCCTAGCATGGAGGATACAGACAGCCCTAGTTGATACATGAGCTATTCGAGCATACAAAACAGAATGTTTATTTGAAGGTTTAGTGTTTGACACATACAAATTACTTGGAACAGCAGGTAGATACCATATATAGGTAGGTATGGTGGACTCATATGGAATAACTTTGGGGTTTATGGAATTGGATGCACAAGCAGTATTCCCGCTTAGTACAAGTGAAGGCTAGAAAAAGACTAGGAAGCGACCAGCTAGAGAGCGACAACAGTCATGAACATGCATTAAAATTAATCAACACCGAATGCAAGCGTGAGTAGGATATAATGCACCATGAACATAAATATTGTAGAGGCTATGTTGATTTTGTTTCAACTACATGCATGAACATGTGCCAAGTCTAGCCACTCGAATCGTTCAAAGGAGGATACCACCCTATCATACCACATCATAACCATTTTAATAGCATGTTGGCATGCAAGGTAAACCATTATAAACTCCTAGCTAATTTAGCATGGCATAACAACTATAATCTCTAATTGTCATTGCAAACATTTTTCTTTCATAATAGGTTGAATCAGGAATGATGAACTAATCATATTTACAAAAACAAGAGAGGTCGAGTTCATACCAGCTTTTCTCATCTCAATAAGTTCATCATATAATCATCATTATTGCCTTTCGCTTGCACGACCGAATAGTGTGGATAATAATAATAGTGCACGTGCATTGGACTAAGCTGGAATCTGCAAGCATTCAATTCAAGAGAGAAGACAAGGTAATATGGGCTCTTTGTTAGATCAACAATAATGCATATGAGAGCCATTCAACATTTTAATCATGGTCTTCTCCTTTCGACCCCCAAAGAACAAGAAAAGAAACAAAACTATTTACACGGGAAAGCTCCCAACAAGCAAAAGAAGAATGAGAAATCTTTTTGAGGTTTTTTCTTTTTAATTGCTACTTCTATAGGCATGGAAAGTAAACTAGCTAAAAGCTACAACTAATTTTTTTGGTTTTTCTTAAAGTTTTTCAAACACACAAGAAGAAAGCGAGAAAATGAAAATAAACTAGCATGGATGATACAATGAAAAAGTATGAGCACCTACAACTGGCATGAGTGTGTGAACATGAATGTAATGGCGGTGAGAGATACGTACTCCCCCAAGCTCCGGTGAATGTAATGGTTTGTCTATGCCCATGGATCAAAACTGTAGTTGGGGTCGTACTGAGAAGGGTCCTCAGATTGCCACTGGCTGGCGATCTCCTCCGGGTTCCACTGATAAACAGAGTGAAAATAATATTTTTGCTTTATTTAATATAAATAACAGAAAGTAAAAAGGGGGTACAGAAGGTTGTGTTTTCTAAATTCATCCATCTCATGCTCATCAAAAGGAATCCACTAACAAGGTTGATCAGGTCTTGTTAACAAACTCATTTCGAATAACATGAAACCGGAGAATTTTCGAATAACACTAGGTTACCTCAACAGGGATATGCACATCCCCAACAATAAGAATATCATATTTCTTCTTGATAGTAGGGAGAGGAAATTCAAAACCTCCAATAGTGATTCTTGAAATTTTTCCAATAGAATTGATACTGTGGACTTGAGGTTGTTTCCTCAGAAAGTGTACTGTATTCTCATTACCATTAACATGAGAAGTGACATTGCCTCTGTTGCAATCAATAACAGCCCCTATAGTATTCAGAAAGGGTCTTCCAAGAATAATAGACATACTATCGTCCTCGGGAATATCAAGAATAACAAAGTCCGTTAAAATAGTAACGTTTGCAACCACAACAGGCACATCCTCACAAGTGCCGACAGGTATAGCAGTCGATTTATCAGCCATTTGCAAAGATATTTCAGTAGGTGTCAACTTATTCAAATCAAGTCTACGATATAAAGAGAGAGGCATAACACTAACACCGGCTCCAAGATCACATAAAGCAATTTTAACATAGTTTCTTTTAATGGCGCATGGTATAGTTGGTACTCCTAGATCTCCAAGTTTCTTTGGTATTCCACCCTTAAAAGTATAAATAGCAAGCATGGTGGAAATTTCAGCTTCCGATATCTTTCTTCTATTAGTAACAATTTCCTTCATATATTTAGCATAAGGATTCATTTTAAGCATATCATTCAAACGCATATGCAAGAAGATAGGTCTAATCATTTCAGCAAAGCGCCCAAGCTTCTCATTATCCTTTTTCTTGGATGGTTTAGGAGGAAAAGGCATGGGTTTCTGAACCCATTGTTCTCTTTCTTTACCGTGCTTCCTAGCAACAAAGTCTCTCTTATCATAACATTGATTCTTTGATTGTGGGTTATCAAGATCAACAGCAGGTTCAATCTCTACATCATTATCATTGCTAGGTTGAGAATCAACATGAACATCATCATTAATCTTATCACTAGGTTCATGTTCATTACCAGATTGTGTTTCAGCATCAGAAATAGAAATATCATTGGGGTTCTCAGGTGTGTCAACAACAGGTTCACTAGAAGCATGCAAAGTCCTATCATTCTTCTTTTTCTTCCTCTTAGAAGGACTAGGTGCATCAACATTAGTTCTCTAAGAATCTTGCTCAATTCTCTTAGGATGGCCTTCAAGATACAAAGGTTCTTGAGTCATTTTACCACCACTAGTCATAACTCTAACAGCGTTATCATTCTTCTTATTATTTGATTCATTGAGCAAATCATTTTGAGCTTTAAGTACTTGTTCTACTTGAGAGGTAACCATAGAAGCATGTTTACTAATAAGTTTAAGTTCACCTTTAACATTAGCCATATAATCACTCAAGTGTTCAAGCATATCAGCATTGTGTTTCAATTGTCTACCAACATAAGCATTGAGATTTTCTTGTTTAACCATAAAGTCATCAAACTCACCCAAGCATTGGCTAGCAAACTTAGTAAATGGGATTTCACATTTATCAAATATATAGAGATAATTTACCTTTACTACCTGTGTCGGGTTATCGAGACCATGTATTTGTTCAATAGGTGGTAAATTCTTAACATCTTCAGCTTTAATACCTTTTTCTTTCATAGATTTCTTTGCCTCTTGCATATCTTCAGGACTGAGAAATAGAATACCTCTTTTCTTCGGAGTTGGCTTAGGAGTTGGTTCAGGAAGTGTCCAATTATTTTCATTAGTCAACATATTATTCAATAACAATTCATCTTGATCAACAATTCTTTCCCTGAAAACACAACCAGCACAACTATCCAGGTGGGCTTTGGAAGCATCGGTTAGTCCATTATAAAAGATATCAAGTATTTCATTTTTCTTGAGAGGATGATCAGGCAAAGCATTAAGTAATCTGAGAAGCCTCCCCCAAGCTTGTGGGATACTCTCTTCTTCAATTTGCACAAAATTATATATTTCCCTTAAAGCAACTTGTTTCTTATGAGCGGGGAAATATTTAGCAGAGAAGTAATAAATCATATCCTAGGGACTACGACACAACCAACATCAAGAGAATTAAACCATGTTTTAGCATCACCCTTTAATGAGAACGGAAATAACTTGAGGATATAATAATAGCGAGTTTTCTCATCATTAGTGAATAGGGTGGCTATATCATTTAATTTAGTAAGATGTGCCACAACAGTTTCAGATTCATAGCCATAGAAAGGATCAGATTCAACCAAAGTAATTATCTCAGGATCAGCAGAGAAATCATAATCCTTATCAGTAATAAAGATAGGTGAAGTATCAAAAGCAAGGTCATATTTCATTCTAGCATTCAAAGACTTTTGAAGCTTAGCTAATAATTTCTTAAGATCGGATCTATCATTGCAGGCAAGAAAGTCTCTAGCAGTTTCTTCATCCATAACATAACCCTTAGGAACAATAGGCAATTCATATCTAGGGGAGAATCTTCATCATCACTTTCATCAATATTATCAGATTCAATAATTTCATTCTCTCTAGCCCTAGCAAGTTGTTCATCGAGAAATTCACCTAGTGGCATAAGTATCATGCAAAGCAGAAGTGGCATCATCAATAACATGCGACCTATCAGAATCAATAGCAGGTGTAGGTGTCGCAAGTTTATTCAAAACAGAAGGTGAATCAAGTGCAGAGCTAGATGGCAGTTCCTTACCTCCCCTCGTAGTTGAGGGCAAAATCTTGGTTCTTTGATCTTTCAAGTTCTTCATAGTGATAAGTAGATATAAATCCCAAGTGACCCAAAGAATAGAGCTATGCTCCCCGGCAACGGCGCCAGAAAATAGTCTTGATAACCCACAAGTATAGGGGATCACAATAGTTTTTGAGGGTAGAATACTCAACCCTAATTTATTGATTCGACACAAGGGGAGCCAAAGAATATTCTCAAGTATTAGCAGCTGAGTTGTCAATTCAACCACACCTGGAAACCTAATATCTGCAGCAAAGTATTAGTGGCAAAGTAATATGATAGTAGTGGTAACGGTAGCAAAAGTAATGTTTTTTGGGTTTTGTAGTGATTGTAACAGTAGCAGTGGAAAAGTAAATAGCGAAGAACAATATATGGAAAAGCTCGTAGGCAATGGATCGGTGATGGAGAATTATGCCGGATGCGATCGATCATGTAACAGTCATAACATAGGGTGACACAGAACTAGCTCCAGTTCATCAATGTAATGTAGGCATGTATTCGAAATATAGTCATACGTGCTTATGGAAAAGAACTTGCATGCCATCTTTTGTCCTACCCTGCCGTGGCAGTGGGGTCCTATTGGAAACTAAGGGATATTAAGGCCTCCTTTTAATAGAGTACCGGACCAAAGCATTAACACATAGTGAATACATGAACTCCTCAAACTAGGGTCATCACCGGTAAGTATCTCGATTATTGTCACTTCGGGGTTAACGGATCATAACACATAATAGGTGACTATAGACTTGCAAGATAGGATCACAAACTCACATATATTCATGAAAACATAATAGGTTCAGATATGAAATCATGGCACTCGGGCCCTAGTGACAAGCATTAAGCATAGCAAAGTCATAGCAACATCAATCTCAGAACATAGTGGATACTAGGGATCAAACCCTAACAAAACTAACTCAATTACATGATAAATCTCATCCAACCCATCACCGTCCAGCAAGCCTATGATGGAATTACTCACGCACGGTGGTGAGCATCATGAAATTGGTGATGGAGGAAGGTTGGTGATGACGATGTGGACAGATTCCCCTCTCCGAAGCCCTGAACGGACTCCAGATCAGCCCTCCCGAGAGAGTTTAAGGCTAGGCGGCGGCTCTGTATCGTAAAATGCGATGAATCCTTCTCTTTGATTTTTATCTCCCCAAAAGTGAATATACGGAGTTGGAGTTGAGGCCGGTGGAGCGTCAGGGGGCCCACGAGGCAGGGGGCGCGCCCAGGGGGTAGGCGCACCCCCCACCCTCATGGACAGGGTGTGGGCCCCCTGGTGTGGATTCTTCTTCCAGTATTTTTTATATATTCCAAAAATAATCTTTGTTGATTTTCAAGTCATTCTGAGAACTTTTATTTCTGCACAAAAATAACACCATGGCAATTCTGCTGAAAACAGCGTCAGTCCGGTTTAGTTCCGTTCAAATCATGCAAGTTAGAGTCCAAAACAAGGGCAAAATTGTTTGGAAAAGTAGATATGACGGAGACGTATGAAGCAACTGGCTATAGGTAGGATGACCCGAAAAGGTTATGTTCTCTTTGGTTGAATACGCTTATGTTTGAACAAACCTAGTCAAGAGGGTAGTAACGTTGTGTTCTCTTTGGTCGAATACGCCTATGTCTGAACAGGAAGCCCCCAAGTGACATACTGACAAATTGTACTCGCTAGGGACCTATGTTTGAGTTGTGCTGCGTATCCAACTCTCTTTGGTCCTTACAGTTTGGGCGTCAAGCCTCTTGAAGAAACGTGTAAGGAGATGATAAAGACTCAGCTTCAAGGAAGTGAAATGACAGAAGCCCTGAATTATCAGGGATGCCGGCTTTATTATACTATCTATAATATATACACCATCAGATTATGTACATCATGAGAGCCGGTAGCTCAAGTATAGTAAGGCCGAAGATGATCGATGTTCCACGACCGACGAGTCTCCTCCTCCGATGTGCATGAGTCCTTGTGGTCTCAAACATCGATAAGGTAATATGACCCAATATGCAGATTCTTGCTAACCACGAAAGGTCCTTCCCAAGGCGGTGATAGTTTATGCATATGTATTTGATCCTGGATGAGCCGGAGCACCAAATCGCCTTCTTGAAAGGTTCTAGTTTTGACCCGGCGGCTGTGATAACGACGCAGATCTTGCTGGTAAATCACCAAACCAGCCGCCGCGACATCACGCTCCTCATCTAACAGGTCAAGTGCGTCTTGACGTACCTTTTCATTGTCAACTTCAATGTAAGCCGCCACCCGGGGTGAATCGTGACGGATGTCACTTGGGAGATCCGCCTCTGCTCCATAGACCATGAAAAAAGGAGTGTAACCCGTAGATCTGTTAGGGGTTGTGTTGATACTCCATAATACTGAGGGTAACTATTCCACCAACAGCCTGATGTTCTTTGCAAAGGAACCATAAGTCGGGGCTTAATACCTCGCAGAATCTCTTGATTAGCTCGTTCCACTTGACCATTGGACTTGGGGTGAGCCACAGAGGAGACATCAAGTCGAGTATGCTCTTGCTGACAAAATTCTTTCATGTCACCTTCAGGCAGATTAGTACCATTATCTGTGATAATGTTGTGGGGAAAGCAAAAACGAAAAATCACCTTCTTGATAAATTTAACTGCCGTTGCGGCATCACACTTGCTACCTGGCTCTGCTTCAACCCACTTAGTGAACTTGTCCACCGCCACCAAAAGGTGGGTCTTTTTATCTGGAGACCTCTTAAAAGGCCCAACCATATCAAGCCCCCAAGTCGCAAACGGCCAAGTAATTGGAATCATCCTCAACTCTTGAGCCGAAACATGAGCTCGCCGTGAAAACTTCTGAGAACCGTCACATCTGCTGACCAAATCCTCAGCATCAATGTGAGCCGTCAACCAATAAAAATCATGACAAAAAGCCTTGGCGACGAGAGATTTAGAACCGGCATGATGACCACAATCTCCTTCATGAATCTCTCGCAGAATATCACAACCTTCTTCAGACGAAACACAACATTGAAACGCCCCTGAAACACTGCGATGATGCAACTCCCCATTAACAATTGTCATTGACTTAGATCGCCAGGTTATCTGCCTAGCTAAAATATAGTCCTCAGGTAACTCGCCCCGGGTAATGTAAGCCAGATACGGCACGGTCAAATCAGGAATAGCATGAAGAGACGCCACCAACTGTGCTTCCGTGTCAGGAATAGCAAGATCCTCCTCTATAGGCAACTTAACCGAAGGGTTAAGCAAAACATCCAGGAAGGTGTTAGGTGGGACCGGCTTACGCTGAGACCCTAACCGGCTTAAAGTGTCAGCCGCCTCGTTCTTCTTGCGATCAATGTGCTCAACTTGGTAACCTTTGAAGTGACCCGCAATAGCGTCAACCTCACGATGATAAGCCGCCATGAGTGGATCCTTAGAATCCCAAGTGCTAGAAACTTGTTGAGCCACCAGATCTGAATCGCCGAAACACCTCACCCGGCTTAAGTTCATTTCCTTAGCCATCCGAAGACCATGAAGCAAAGCCTCATACTCAGCTGCATTGTTAGTACAAGAAAACGTTAGTCGAAGAATGTAAGAAAATTTGTCACCTCGTGGGGAAGTCAAGACAACTCCAGCCCCCGAGCCTTCTAACTGCCTGGATCCATCAAAATGAATAGTCCAATATGTGTTATCTGGCTTTTCCTCCGGTGTCTGCAATTCTGTCTAATCATTGATAAAACCACGAGTGCTTGTGACTTGATGGCCGTACGAGGTGCATATTTCAAACCATGGGGTCCAAGCTCGATGGCCCACTTGGCAATCCGGCCCGTGGCTTCTCTATTTTGGATGATGTCCCCCAAAGGAGAAGAGCTGACCACAGTAATGGGGTGACCCAGAAAATATTGCTTAAGCTTCCGGCTTGCCATAAAGACCCCATACACAAGCTTCTGCCAGTGCGGATATCTCTGCTTGGACTCAATAAGCACCTCACTGATGTAATAAACCGGTCGTTGAACCGGATATTCCTTACCTGCCTCTTTCCTCTCCACCACAATGGCTACACTGACGGCCCGGATATTAGCAGCCACATATAACAACAGAGGCTCCTTATCAATAGGGGCAGCAAGCACGGGTGGCTCAACCAACTGTTTCTTCAGATCCTCAAATGCTTGATCAGCAGCATCACTCCAAACAAAATGATCTGTTTTCTTCATCATCTGATAAAGGGGAATAACTTTCTCACCCAACCGGCTTATGAACTGGCTTAGGGCCGCGATATGACCCGCCAGACCCTGAACATCATTAACACACGCCGGTGATATGTCGCTGTCGTATCTACTTTTCCAAACACTTTTGACCTTGTTTTGGAATCTAACTTGCATGATTTGAATGGAACTAACCCGGACTGACGATGTTTTCAGCAGAATTGCCATGGTGTTATTTTTGTGTAGAAATAAAAGTTCTCGGAATGACCTGAAAATCAACGGAGATTATTTTTGGAATATATAAATAATACTGGAAGAAGAATCCACGTCAGGGGGCCCACACCCTGTCCACGAGGGTGGGGGCGCGCCTACCCCTTGGGCGCGTCTCCCTGCCTCGTGGGCCCCCTGACGCTCCACCGACCTCAACTCCAGCTCCATATATTCGTGTTTGGGGAGAAAAAAACAGAGAGAAGGATTCATCCTGTTTTATGATACGGAGCCACCGCCAAGCCCTAAACTCTCTCGGGAGGGCTGATCTGGAGTCCGTTTGAGGCTCCGGAGAGGGGAATTCGTCGCCATCGTCATCATCAACCTTCCTCCATCACCAATTTCATGATGCTCACCGTTGTGCGTGAGTAATTCCATTGTAGGCTTGCTGGACGGTGATGGGTTGGATGAGATTTATCATGTAATCGAGTTAGTTTTGTTAGGGTTTGATCCCTAGTATCCACTATGTTCTAAGATTGATGTTGCTATGACTTTGCTATGCTTAATGCTTGTCACTAGGGCCCGAATGCCATGATTTCAGATCTGAACCTATTATGTTTTCATGAATATATGTGAGTTCGTGATCCTATCTTGCAAGTCTATAGTCACCTATTATGTGTTATGATCCGTTAACCCCGAAGTGACAATAATCGGGATACTTACCGGTGATGACCGTAGTTCGATGAGTTCATGTATTCATTATGTGTTAATGCTTTGGTCCGGTACTCTATTAAAAGGAGGCCTTAATATCCCTTAGTTTCCAATAGGACCCCGCTGGCACGGGAGGGTAGGACAAAAGATGTCATGCAAGTTCTTTTCCATAAGCATGTATGACTATATTCGGAATACATGCCTACATTAGATTGATGAACTGGAGCTAGTTCTGTGTCACCCTATGTTATGACTGTTACATGATCGATCGCATCCAGCATAATTCTCCATCACTGATCCATTGCCTACAAGCTTTTCCATATATTGTTCTTCGCTTATTTACTTTTCCGCTGCTACTATTACAATCACTACAAAACCCAAAAACATTACTTTTGCTAGAGTTACTTTTTGCCACCGTTACCACTACTATCATATTACTTTGCTACTAAATACTTTGCTGCAGATATTAAGTTTCCAGGTGTGGTTGAATTGACAACTCAGCTGCTAATACTTGAGAGTATTCTTTGGCTCCCCTTGTGTCGAATCAATAAATTTGGGCTGAATACTCTACCCTAAAAAATTGTTGCGATCCCCTATACTTGTGGGTTATCAAGACCATTTTCTGTCTCCGTTGCCTGGGAGCATAGCTCTATTCTTTGAGTCACGTCGGATTTATATCTGCTTATCATTAAGAAGAACTTGAAAGATCAAAGAACCAAGATTTTTCCATCAACTACGAGGGGAGGTAAGGAACTGCCATCTAGGTCTGCACTTGATTCACCTTCTGTTTTGAGTAAACTTGCGACACCTAAACCTGCTTCTGCTATTAATTCTGATATGTCGCATTGTAACACCCCTGTGTAATGATGCTACAGTAACCCTTGGGGTTAAGTTAATCATTTTGCTAAACAAGTGTTTGATCATCCTTGGTTCTCTCTCATTTCAAATTCCAGTTGAATTCAATTTCAAATTCTGAGTAAAATTCAAAATTGCTTAAACATGAAAACTAAAATGTTCATCATGTGGCAAATAATCATTTGTTAATATTGGTGGTGAACCAACATTTTTGTGAAGTGTTTAAGTGGCCTAAGCTGCTTAATACAGTGACCTAAGCAATAAATTAAATGCCTTTTTAATTTATATAATTGGCAATCTTTTTCAAAAAGGTCTCACAATATTTCGTGGCAGTGAACTTTAATTCAATGGAATTGTTTTGGCCATTGGCATATTTTTGCAAAGTCATTATTGGCTAAAAAGAAAAAGCAAAAGTTGCTGAAAAAAAGAGAAAAAGAAAAGGAAAAATAAAAGGAAAGAAGAAGGGGTGGAAGTGCCCCTGCCCCCTGGGGCCAAGCCCACCTAGGCCGGCCCAACTCCCCCTCACCCAGGCCGGCCCACCTACCTCTCCCCGGTACTGTTCCCCCTCCCCCTGTTCTTCCGAACGGGCATGTCCCGCTCGTCCCCGCCGGACCGGGTGTGCCGCCCCGTACTCCAGGACGCCGGCGAGGGGATAATGCCCCGACGCCTCGCTCCCCTCCTCTCTTGTCTCTCCCACTTCCCCCCTTGTCCTCTCCACCTCTCCCATCTCCTCTCGCTCGACCCCGAGCACGCCCGCCGCCATGGCTCCGGCCTAGCCACGGCCACCGTGCCCACCTCGCCGCCCCACTGCATCTCCAAGGGTCGCCATCGTCCGCTGCATCGACTGGTGCGCCTCGTTGGAGCTCAGAGCCACCGCAACTCCTACGATGACGCCGTCTACCTCCTCTACTCCGACGAGCTTTGCCGCCGAACCCGCCGCACCAAGCCCTCCCCGAGCACACTTGAGCACACCTACAGGAGCACCGTGAGCATGCGCTCCTTTCCCCTCTCTTTCCCGAACCTTTACGCTGCCGTAGCTCCTCCTCCACGCCGAGCCCGAACGCGGCTCCGCCCGAGCTCGTCGCCGGCGTGGCTCTGGCGACCAAGTGGTCACAAGCCCGTGCGCGCCGTGTTCCCCGCAATGCGTAGCACCTCCCCCACCCATTAGTTCGCGCTTTTGCGCACTGCTGCTGTCGTTGCGTCGATCGCCTGAAAGCCACCGCCGCCCCCGCTCGTCGCCGGCGTAGTTCCGGTCACCCTCGAGTGCAATCGACCACACCGCGCGACACGGCATCGAGCCCGCGTTCGAATGCGACCAACCGTGGCCGTTTTGGAGCCCCGTAGCGTCATCCCCGCCTAGGCCCGAGCTGCCATCCGCCACGCTCATCGCCGGCGATGTTCCGGCCATTCCCAGGCCCAACCGTTGGTAGCATTCAACGCGCGAGGTCGTCAGCTTCCGAACGCGCCCGACCACGGCTCAAATGATGCGTCGTAGCGTGATTCCGGCCGTCTCCGGCGTTCGGCCACCGCGGATGGCCTTGCCGGCGTTGCTCCGGCGCCGGCGCTGACTTGGCACCGGCGGGGCCCGCCTCTGGGTTGCTGCCCGTGGGCCCCCAGGACCCAGTTGACCACGTTGATCGTGGTCAACTATGCTGACTGGGCACTCAGTGCCACTGACATGCGGGCCCCAATGCTTAATCCTCTAACTAAAACGTTTTTATTTTAAATAAAAATAATTACTTAACCTAATCAGTCACTAACATGTGGGTCCCTACTGCTAATTAACTTTGTCTAATTAAAAATAATCCACTGTTAGCCCTCTGTGTATGACATGTGGAACCCACTGGTCAGTTTGACCTAGTCAGCCGTCCAGTTGACTGCTGACGTCACAGTGATGTCATGCTGACATTGTAATTCTTTTCTCTTAATAATAATAATTCCAGAAAATACTTTAATCTTAAGAAATTCATAGAAATTAAACCGTAGCTCGGATGAAAATGTTTTCTATATGAAAGTTGCTCAGAAAAATCCAACGAATCTGAATGCGCGGTCCATTCACCTGTCACATGCCCCTAGCATGCTGAACATGGAACCGTCCCCTCTCTTCCATCTGTCCGAAATTCGTCTAACGCCGGGAATTCATCCTCGGATGTTTATGCCCTCCGTCTGTAACATGCAGTACTACATTAGAACAACCCTAGCTCTGCCTATCATCAGGTAATGCTTAGTGATGCATCTGTTTGCTCTGTATTTACTGTTTCTTCCCCCTCTTCTCTCCGGTAGACCCCGAGACCGATGCCGCCCCTGTGATCGACTATGTCGTGGACGATACTTCTTCTTTCAGCAGAGCTTCCAGGCAAGCAAACCCTCCTTGAGCATTCCGATATCACCCATTTCTTTCCCTGTCATGCTTGCATTAGAACTGCTACTGCTTTCTGTATGATCCTACTCTGATGCATAGCCTGTTTTTGTTACCTACTTTCATACCTTACCTGCTTATCCTAAACTGCTTAGTATAGGTTGGTTAGTGATCCATCAGTGACCCCCACCTTGTCCCAGTTGCCTCGCTTTATGTTCGATGACTCGATCAACGTGATCGACATCCAGGCCCCGACACCGCACATCAACCCCCCTAGTGGTACGACTCTGCAGAGTTACCATCAAGTGCCGAGGGTGGAACCTATTACATCACTCCTGACGAGATCTCCGTAGTGTAGCTATACGGTCGAGGTCATCGAGGGTGATTTCCTCCTTAACCACTTCCGTTACGGCTCTGTCGTGCAACCCCTCAAGTGTGAATCTCGAGGGTTGATCCTCTTATGTTCATCTTGATGATAACATCGAGTGGAATTCACCGGGGGTGATTCCTTGGGTTTTCCTCTTGGTGTTAGACACACAGTTACTATGGTTACTATGACTTTACACTGAACCATGTTGCTAAAGATGGGTCGGCCCTAAGGGGTACCCACGTGAGCTTAATAGCGAGTGATGGGGAGTCAGGTTGACCTGGAAGGTGCCCGCGAGATACTTACGAGGCGTGGCCGGGCATTCTTAACCCATGCTGCAAGTACTCGAGACGGGGCGACGGGGTCACATCTTTCGTGAGTCTCTGCTCGTGACCGCACTACCAACGCACTAACGGTTTGGATATTTGATCCGAGGGGCCTTTGGCCTGATAGCACTAACCATCATGTGGGCATTGTATGGGAGTTCTGCGTCGTATACATCAGTTGAAGTTTAATAGACGCCAGCGACTGAGTGGCGTGCGCCGGGTTGGATTGCGTAAGCTCCTGCCTTGTTTAAGGAGGTAGCTAGGTCTTCTCACCGGCCGCGTACGCAACGTGCAGGAGTTCCCGGGGCGATGGCCCATGACCCCTAGGGGCATAGGCTTAGTCCGGCGTGCTGACCTCTCTATTAAGCCTAGGCCGGGTTGCAGCGTATTGTTTGGCCGAGGCCGGGCATGACCTAGGAAAGTGTGTCCGGTCGGAGTTAATCGAGCATGGTGGGTAAGTTGGTGCAACCCTGCAGGGAAGAAAACATCTATCGATAGCCTGTCCTATGGTAACGGACACTTGGAGTTGTATCCCGATCGATACAACTAGAACTGGATACTTGAGATAAGACATAGATATGAGAAATGGATAGTATGGCTCTGGGATTGCTTTCTGGCCGAGGTTGATAACACTACTACTACTTTACATTATGTTGATTTGTACTCTTCTATATGCTGCAAGATGCTTGAAGATGCCAGTCTTCGATAGGCTAGGCTTTCCCCTTCTTTTCTGGCATTCTGCAGTTCAGTCCACAGATACATCCCATTTCCTTTGATACAGATGCATACTTAGTTTAGATCTGATGTAAGTCTTGCGAGTACTTTGGATGAGTACTCACGGTTGCTTTGCTACCTCTTTTTCCCATATACCCGATTGTTGCGACCAGATGACGGATCCTAGGATCCAGACGACACCACTGATGACTACTGCTACCCCGAGGATGCCTACTACTACGTGACGGCTGCTAACGACTTGGAGTAGTTAGGAGGCTCCCAGGCAGGAGGCCTTGCCTTTCGATCGATGTTGTTTTTGTGCTAGCCTTCTTAAGGCAAACTTGTTTAACTTATATTTGTACTCATATTTTGTTGCTTCCGCTGACTCTTGTGTATTCGAGCTTATGTATTCGAGCCCTCGAGGCCCCTAGCTTGTAATATAAATCCTGTATTATTTTAGTTTGTGTCTAGAGTTGTGTTGTTATATCTTCCCGTGAGTCCTTGATCTTGATCGTACACATTTGCGTGTATGATTAGTGTACGATTGAATCGGGTGCGTTACAAGTTGGTATCAGAGCTGACTGCATGTAGGTAGCCCCCTTTCCAACTCCTTGGCCAAAGTCGAGTCTAGTCACTACAAAAACTTTTACTAACATGTTGTGTGGCTTACGGGCCCACGTCGCCATTGGGTGGTATTAGGATCTTTTATTCCTCGTCTATACTCTGGGACTCTGACCTCTCTTCTATTCGGGTTAAAATGGTTTTACTAACTCTAACATTAGGATCCCGTGACCACATTCACCCCAAAGCTAGATAATCTATAGTTTTCCTTAGAATACTATTATGCATAGTACACACATTGTCGTGATGACTACTATGTGGTATCCAACATACCTCTTTCATTATGCATGTTTCATCATGAATGATACTTGTCTTTGCAAATGCTCAATGCTAAACTACCCCCTGTTACATGTTAGCGGGATGGTTAGACCCGCTGGTCGTGGCCGTGGTGCCAATGATCCACCACCTCCCAGATTCTTTGCCGGAATGATGCAACAATTTGAGCTGAATCGCCAGTTCATGGAAGGAATGATGGCTCAGTTTCCTTGTCCGAACATGAATCAACAACCAACCCCAGTAACTCTGCAGGACTTCATGCGCCTCAACCCAACTAATTACCGCGGCTCAACTCACCACTTGATGCTGATGACTGGCTCCGCGACATCACGTATGAATTGGAGTCTGCTAGTGTGGCCCATGCTAGCTATGTCACCTTTGCAACATTCTTTCTGAAGGGTCTCACTGCTCAATGGTGGGACATCCACAGGCATACCCTACCTACTGGAACGGTCATCACTTGGCCGGATTTCCAAGCTACTTTCCGTGCCCGCTTCATTCCTTAGGGAATCATGGACAGGAAGAAGCGAGAGTTCCGCAACCTCACCCAAGGCAACAATATTGTAGATGCTTACCAGTGGGAATTTCTGGACTTGTCTTGTTATGCTGAAGAAGACATTGCAACTGATGCTCGTAGGCAAGAAAAGTTCCGTGATGGACTTCACCCTGATATTAAGCTAGCACTGCTCGCTCATGACTTTGGCGACTTCGCCACCTTGGTGAACAAGGCTATTCAGGTTGAGACTGGTCTTCAAGAACACCGGGGATCCCTCAGGCGCAGCCGTGACGCTGGCTCATCTTCGGGCCCGTCAGCACAGAAGTGTCGGATATGGATTCCCCACAGCATGTATCATCCAACAGCACCTACACCAAGACAGACCTATGCTGCTCCGCGTTTGCCTCCTCCACCAACGAGGCAGCCTCTTCGGACTGCACCACCCCAAGCTCCTGCTCCCAATCCCAATGTTGGTTTGTGCTTCAAGTGTGGCCTTCTAGGTCACTGTTCCAGGAACTGCCCTTAGAATCAGAATCAGCTGGCTCTGCCTTCTAATGCTCATGGTATCAATCAACCCCGCAACCACAATGCCAGACCATATGGTCGTTGGCAGGCTAACAACGTTGATTTGAATGAAGCTCAAGACCAGCCTGCTACTGTGATGGGTACTCTCCTTGTTAATTCAGTACCAGCTGTTGTTTTATTCAATTCGGGAGCATCACATTCATTTATGTCAAAAAAGTTTGCATACACCCACGACATTCGATGCGAGCCCATGAACACTCCGATAGTGGTACGCACCCCTGCGGGCCGATGTCAAACTACCATGATTGGTCGCGACGTTCCTGTTGAGATTGAAGGGTTGGAATTCCTTGTTTCTCCCATTATTCTGGATTCTTCCAATATTGACCTCATTCTGGGAATGGAATGGTTGAAAGTGCATACTACTTTTATCGTTTGCGCCACCAAGGTCGTTCACCTCCTACATCCTTCCGATGAGATAGTAAGCTACCATGCTTAACTTGTTCAAAATGCTGAAGCACGACTTTATGTCTTGAATGCGTTGAACGCAACACCTCTTGAGGGAATTGAAAAGATTCCATTCGTTCGCGACTTCCTAGACATCTTTCCAGAAGAACTTCCAGGAATACCTCCTACTCGGGCTGTCGATTTCGTCATCGACTTGAAACCAGGCACCGTTCCTATTGCCAAACGACCCTACAAGATGCCGCCTCATGAACTCCTTGAACTTAAGGAGGAAATCGACAAATCTCTTCGCAGTGGTTTCATTCGTCCAAGTTCCTCTACTTGTGGAGCACCTTCTCTCTTCGTCAAGAAGAAGGATGGAACGAACCGTTTGGTCCAAGACTATCGTCCGATCAACCAAGCTACAATTCAGAACAAATATCCCCTTCCTCGGATCGATGATCTATATGATCAACTGGCTGGTTCATCGATATTCTCTAAACTCGACTTGAGGTTGGGTTACCACCAGATCCGTGTTCATGAAGAGGATATTCCAAAGACCGCATTCATCACTCGTTATGGTTCTTACGAGTACACCGTCATGTCTTTTGGCTTGACCAATGCTCCAGCCACATTCTCCCATCTGATGAACTACATATTCATGGATTACCTCGACAAGTTCATCGTAGTCTATCTGGATGATATCCTGGTATATTCAAAGAACAAAGAAGAACATGCTGAACATCTTCGACTTGTTCTAGAGAAGCTTCGAGAACATCAACTTTATGCCAAGTATTCCAAGTGCGAATTTTGGCTTCCTGAGGTAACCTACCTTGGGCATGTCATCTCCAAGGATGGTATTGCCGTCAACCCAAAGCGAGTGCAGGCTATTCTTGACTGGACCCCTCCGAAGGCTTCAAGCAAGTCAGAAGCTTTCTCGGTCTAGCCAGCTATTGTCTCCACTTTGTCGAGAACTTCTCCAAGATCGCCAAGCCACTGACCAATCTGCTACACAAAGGCGTTAAGTTTGATTGGACTAAAAAGTGTCAAGAAAGTTTCCAGACACTCAAGGACAAGCTGACTTCTGCCCCAGTGCTTGCTCCCCCTGATTCTCGCAAGGACTTCATTATCTATTGCGACACTTCACGTCAAGGATTAGGTTGTGTCCTAATGCAAGAGCGCAGAGTGATTGCTTATGCCTCTCGTCAAGTGCGTCCTCATGAAGAGAACTACCCAGTTCATGACCTTGAGCTTGATGCAGTTATCTATGCATTGAAGCTATGGCGACAGTACCTTCTCGGTAATCGTTGTGAGATCTTCACCAATCATCAGAGTCTGAAGTACCTGTTTACTCAGCTAGATCTGAACCTCCGTCAGCAGTGATGGATGGAAGCTATTGCTGACTACAAATGCGGTATATCCTATACCCCTGGTAAGGCTAATGTAATGGCCGATGCCCTGAGCCGTAAGTCTTATTGCAATAATCACATGGTCTACAAAGCTCAACCCCGCCTTTATGAAGAGCTATGCAAGCTGAACCTTCTACTAGTTCCACAGGGTTCTCTGAATAACCTTGTCTTGGAACCAACTCTTCTGAAAGCAATCAAGTCTGCTCAAGCCAAAGATGCTCATGTTGATCTGATGAAAAAGGATCTTGCCTTGGAAAAATCAAGAGATTCCTCAGTTGGTGAAGACGGAACCTTGTACTTCAGAGATCGCATTGTGGTACCCCGATTCGAGCTTATGACAGAGAAGGTGATGAAAGAAGCGCATGACACCCCTCTCTCTATTCATCCGGGAAGTACCAAGATGTACTTAGACATTCGTCAGAAGTATTGGTGGTCCAAGCTGAAGCAAGATATTGCTCGATATATCGAAGAATGTGACGTTTGTCGTCGCGTCAAAGCAGAACATCAGAAACCGGCTGGACTTCTGCAACCTCTCCCTATTCCTGAATGGAAATGGGATAAGATTCAGATGGACTTTGTCACTAGCCTTCCCAAGTCTCAGAAAGGTAACGATGCTATCTTTGTCGTCATCGACCAATTCTCGAAGGTTGCTCACTTTCTGCCAGTCAAGTAGACAATCACTGCTAGTCAATTAGCAAACTTGTATATCACCAGAATTGTGTCACTCCACGACATCCCGAAGGAAATTAGTTCAGACCATGGTAGTATATTCACTTCAAAGTTCTAGGATAGTTTCCAAGAGGCAATGGGAACTCATATTACCTGGAGCATTACTTATCATCCCCAATCCCAAGGCCAAGTCGAGCAAGTCAATCAAATTCTTGAAGACATGCTTCGGGCTTGTGTTATTTCTTTCGGCATGAATTGGGAAGAATCTCTCCCTTATGCAGAGTTCTCTTATAACAACAGCTATCAAGCCAGCTTGAAGATGGCACCCTTCGAAGTGCTTTATGGATGTAAGTGCCGAACCCCTCTGAATTGGTCAGAAACTAGGGAACGGCCGCTCATTGGTCCAAACATTATTCAACAAGCTGAAGAGCAGGTTTGCATTGTCCGGGATAATCTCAAGGCGGCCCAGTCCCGCCAGAAGAGCAACTATGACCGAAAACACTGGGGTTCAACTTATCAACCTGGTGAACAAGCTTATTTGTGTGTCACTCCTTTGAGAGGCACTCATCGGTTCGGAGTCAAGGGCAAGCTAGCTCCGCTACATTGGTCCATTCCGCATCCTCGCCCGTCATGGACTGGTGGCTTATCAATTGGAGTTGCCACCTTAGTTCTCTCACGTCCATGACGTCTTCCACATGTCGCAACTTCGTCAAAGCTTCAAGGATCCGGAACGTGAAGTGGATCTGGAACTGATTGAAGTGCAAGATGATCTCACATACAAAGAGCATCTGATCCGCATTCTTAAAGAAGTTGAACGTCGAACCCGCCAGAATGTTACCAAGTTCCTCAAGGTGCAATGGTCGAATCATACTAAAGATGAAGCCACTTGGGAACGCGAAGATAACCTCCGGGCTGAGTACCCCGATCTTTTCCCTTCTACCTCCTAATTCTCGGGACGAGAATTTCTTTTAGAGGAGGAGAGTTGTAACACCCCTGTGTAATGATGCTACAGTAACCCTTGGGGTTAAGTTAATCATTTTGCTAAACAAGTGTTTGATCATCCTTGGTTCTCTCTCATTTCAAATTCCAGTTGTAATTCAATTTCAAATTCTGAGTGAAATTCAAAATTGCTCAAACATGAAAACTAAAATGTTCATCATGTGGCAAATAATCATTTGTTAATATTGGTGGTGAACCAACATTTTTGCAAAGTGTTTAAGTGGCCTAAGCTGCTTAAAATAGTGAACTAAGCAATAAATTAAATGCCTTTTTAATTTATATGATTGGCAATCTTTTTCAAAAAGGTATCACAATATTTTGTGGCAGTGCACTTTAATTCATTGGAATTGTTTTGGCCATTGGCATATTTTTGCAAAGTCATTATTGGCTAAAAAGAAAAAGCAAAAGCTGCTGAAAAAAAAGAGAAAAAGAAAAAGAAAAAGGAAAGGAAAGAAGAAGGGGTGGAAGTGCCCCTGCCCCCTGGGGCCAAGCCCACCTGGGCCGGCCCAACTCCCCCTCACCCAGGCCGGCCCACCTACCTCTCCCTGGTAATGTCCCCCCTCCCCCTGTTCTTCCGACCGGGCGCGTCCTGCTCGTCCACGCCGGACTGGGCGCACCGCCCCGTACTCCATGACGCCAGTGAGGGGATAAGGCCCCGACACCTCGCTCCCCTCCTCTCATGTCTCTCCCACTCCCCCCTCGTCCTCTTCACCTCTCCCCTCTCCTCTCGCTCGACCCCGAGCACGCCCGCCGCCATGGCTCCGGCCTAGCCACGGCCACCGTGCCCACCTTGCCGCCCCACTGCGTCTCCAAGGGTCCCCGTCGTCTGTTGCTTCGACTAGTGCGCCTTGTTGGAGCTCGGAGCCACCGCAACGCCCATGACAACGTCGTCTTCCTCCTCTGCTCCGCCGAAGCCGCCGCACCAAGCCCTCCCCGAGCACACTTGAGCACACCTGCAGGAGCACCGTGAGCATGCGCTCCTTTCCCCTCTCTATCTTGAACCTTTCCGCTGTCGTAGCTTGTCAGTGTCAAAACTGGTGGATCTCGGGTAGGGGGTCCCGAACTGTGCGTCTAGGCCGGATGGTAACAGGAGGCAAGGAACACGATGTTTTACCCAGGTTCGGGCCCTCTTGATAGAGGTAAAACCCTACGTCATGCTTGATTAATATTGATGATATGGGTAGTACAAGAGTAGATCTACCACGAGATCAAGGAGGCTAAACCCTAGAAGCTAGCCTATGGTATGATTGTTGTTCTGTATGTTGTCTCTTCTATCGACTAGCCTGGCCCTGGTTTATATAATGCACCAGAGGCCTAGGTTAACAAGAGTCCTAGCCGAATACGCCGGTGGGGAGAAGTCCTTGTCTTGATCGCCAAGTCTTTGTGGAATCTTCCTTGTATGCGGCAGCTGTCCGAACTGGCCCATGAGTATACGGCCATGGGGGGCCTCGGCCCAATCTAATAGATCGGGAGACGACGTGGTGAGTACCCCCTAGTCCAGGACACCGTCAGTAGCCCCCTGAAACGGTCTTCAAGTTAGGGACGCTCCTCGATTCTTCCGAACTGTTCTTCATCTTCGGTCGTCGGTCTTGAAAACTGGTTCAACAAATCTTCTCATCTTTGATCTTGAGGATCACCGAAATGCATTCGACAAGTTTATACGCCGGGTATCTGAGGAGCCCCTTTAAGTTTCCGGCCTTTATCAATGCCTTATTATTTTTATGCCACACCTCGGGTTTGAAGTTGTTCCCGGGAGGCAGTGTCCTCTTGCGTCCGAGCTCTAACGCCGGACTGTATTCAAGGTATCTTTTGCAGCCGAGCACCAATGCCGGACCGCTTGCCAGCTCTAACGCCGGAATGTATCCGAGCTCCAACGCCGGACTATGTATCCGAGCTCCAACGCCGGACTATATCCGAGGTGTCATATCACCTTGGTTCAAAAAAGTTTGAAGGAGTTTAGCCGAGCTTAACGCCGGAAATGCCCTCTACGGAGCCAGCCACTAGCGCCCGAGCTTTATGCCGGACTGCTTCCGAGGTGGTGCACCACCCCGAATGTGGGCCGATTTTTGTGAATATTTTTTGTTGGTGCAATTTATTCTCTGCCGAGATATATAGCCAGTAGCCCTCAAGGTGTGTATCGGTCTAAAACCCGAGATGCCCCTGAAGGATGACGTAAGACCGCTGATCCTAGTAGCCGCTGAGACACAGGTTGATTTGCAAAATCGGCCTGAGGATCAAGTCCAAGCTCGGCAGAATACTTCAGGACACTAAAAGTGGCGTGCTCAGTCCTCGAGACTCAGGTTGGGTGCGGCCGACCAACCTGAGGATCAAAATCTCCTCGGAAACTATATTGCACATAAAATTTTCTGCATTGGACAAGCAATGCAGTAGCCCCCGAGACACTGGTCGGGTGGCAACACTAGATCAGGGGATCGATGTGCCCCTTTAATATTTGTAAATAATAAGCCCGAAGCCCAGTAGCCCCCGAGCCTTAATGCGGGCACGGGTGGCCGAATTAAGGATCAATATCCATAGTAAAATCACAAATTATGTGTAATGACTCTATGTATCCAAGTACTTTACGTCATTAATGCTCAGATCCGCATTGTACAAAACTTTGTTAACCGACCATCGGCTTCCACCTCCTCGGCCAATAGCTGAGGAGTGTTTATCCTACTTTATAAAACCTTTATGAGGGCAAAGATTTACAACAAACAAGGCAATCTGGCCATACGGTTTTATAAACAAAGGTATGCAGAGAGTTATATTACTGTTTAACAGAAGAAATGTCTTCCAAAGAAAATAGTCCCGCTATCGGTTCCTTTCTTTGGGTTGTCATGCTAAACATGATCATTAAACCTCAGCTCTAATGTAAGAGCAAAATATCGAGGATTTAGTTTGGGAGGCCAGTTAATAGCCCCCGGTAGTGTTTGGCAATAGTCGGGGTCAAGCCGTAAACACTTCGGCCAATGTTATGAACGGCCCGTCATTTAACATAGTCATCGGATCGCTGACCAGTTTACGTTTATTATGACAGTCAGTTTTCGGTTTTCTCCATTAAGGTGCTTAACCATGTGAGCTGGAAGCACAATCGCAGTGGTTCTCCCTTTGCACGCCTAGCTGAACAAAACGGAACGTAGGAAGCAAGTGCAGGAGCCGGGCAACCCAACTATTGGCCGAAGACACAATTCGAAACCGATGCATATATAGCAATATCTGAGAATGTTTTTGCCGAATCCCTAAAGGTGTCCGGCGTTGCACTGCGAGACTAATGCTGGAAAAGCACAAATAGTTTAAAAGGGCCAAAAAGCTTGGAAAACCAAGAAACGTCAGTAAAAACATGACATCCGAACAATATCAAGTGTTCGGTGCCAATCCGAAAGTTGGTCTTAGAAAGAAGAAGTGCTTCTGTCGTGCTTTAACATGATACATCCTATCTCAAGACTTCGAGCGGGTCAGCCTACAGCTTCAACCTCCTATCCCGAGGGCGGAGTACTTCTCATCAGGCCAGTTTAGCAAACTAAACTCTAGCGGCTTTGAGAGAGAAATTAGGCTCCCCGGCTAGTGGCCGCACACTCATGTCGAAAAAAGAAGTGATAAATAATAATAAAACTTTGCAACGACTAAGAAGAAGAACACTTACTATAAAACGGCTCAAATAAACTTAAGAGCCCCCAAGTGACTTGGGTAGAAGAATGATTCCATGTACCGAAGTACTTATATCATATCTATGTTTAGCCGAACTTTAAACGCGTCTTAACCGACCGTCAGCTTCTCCCTCTTCGGTCAAGGACCAAAAAGTGTTATGTACTCCATCGGTCGAGAATATCGACGGTGTTTCCAATAACCAGGCAATCAGGCCATAAGGCTGTAACAGACAAAGCGCGCTCAGGGAACTTATGCTATATTACCGTGAGGTGTAAGAAGCATCTTCGAACAAAATAGTACCCCCACCGATACCTTTCTTTGGTGCTCATTGTTATTATGAGACTTGTGCAATAGATTTTTTGTACTCATGAGTTCCGTTGTGTGCCGACCATCATTGAAAACTATAAGAGCGCTAGCTTTCGGCTTCACCCAGTCTGAGGTCCGGCTCGGGCGACCCGATCGTGACAATCGCAGAGGTGCTCCCTTTACTCCCTAGCCAAACAATCGGGAACGTAGGGGTAAACACAGGAGCGAGGCAACTCAGCTTGCAAATCGCTTAAGTCAATATGGTGCATATTGTGGCGTAATACACGAACAAGGAATGAAGCCGTACAAGTATAATCATATGCAAGTGGAAAAGCTTCATGAAGGAAGCCCCCAAATGAATTGGGTATTTGAATTTATGCATCACAAACAAAGTTTGGACAAGGAAATTTTTTACAAGCAACTTTTTTCCAAAAAAGTATAACGCTTGGTCGAACCGAACACAAGTTAGAAATTAAAGCTTTGAGCATGAAAGCGACTTAGCTGGTTAATGTGTTCGGTATTGATGACGCGGTCCGGGCTTGATGCGGGGCAATGTTCCATCCCCCAAGTTGGTCCCGAGGTGGCGGAGCGGAGAGCTCGACACGCCGAAGTGGTGACATAGCACGGTCAATGCAGACCGACAGAGTGACGCCGAAGTCCCCAGATCATTTTCCTGTGCATAAAAAATAGTGCAAACCGGAGATAATTGTAATAATGATAATTTAAAAAATCATTGCATAATAAATAATTTATGCAAAGTGAGTAATAGAAGAAATATGGCCTAGCACCAAAGTCAATGTCGACGCAGGGCGTCGGCGTGATGCAGTAAAGGCGTGGCAAAGCCTGAATTCGCAGGTCGGTCCGAGCTCCGGATGCGGCGTTCGCCGGACTATGTACGGAAACTGATCAAACCACCACGCGACCGTCGTTAATGTGGCCACCATTTGATAGACCTGTGTACATATGATGGACAAACCAGAGTAATAATTCCTTGGGAAAAATGAACCCAAACGAGCAAAAAATACTGGGATTAATAGCACCTGGTTTATTTGTTGTAGCAATTCGAAGAAAGGTGATTCCCAAAATTAGGACTCGCTCCGCACACCCATTGCCTGATGGGCGATAAAACGGCGACATGGCAATGCTGGCAAAGGTTGACTCGCCGAGGCAGAGCCCTCGGCCCAGGTAACGTGACGGAGCTGGTCAGCTAGTGACGCCGAAGTGTCCGGAGTAGGTTGATGAAGAGATGGCGAAGTCCCCAGTCCAGCCGAGATGTCGAAGTCTCGATGTCAGCCGATCAGTCGAAGTAGGTCGGCGTGATGGACACCACCTTGAAGAAGCAATAGTGCGGCCCTGTCGATGCAGGTCGTGACGTGGTCGATGCCGGCTTGATGAAGCGACCGTGCGGCAATGCCGGTAATGCCCGCTACGTGTAATCCGTGGGGCGGCGATGTTGGTGATGATTTATCCTTCGCGATGCCGGACTCTTGTTCGGCTTGCAGAGATGATGATCCGAAGAAGTTGAGCTCGGCTCAACAAAGTGACGCCGCGTCTAGCGCAGGTCGGCAGCCGTGGTTTGACACCAGCATGATGTTGAAGATCATGTTCAAAAGATCTTAAAGTTAGTGGGATGTGTACGGGAACAAAACACAATACCCCATACAAAACTTCCTTCAAAAGGGATGTCCGAAACCCCGTTCATAAAAAAGATGAACTCGGGTCGGATTCATTTTCGCGCAAAAAACAGATCCGAAAAGTGATGCACTAATCGGAAGGTTCCCGGAGTTTGGACGGTTGGATCGAGCTGAAATTTTGAGAGGTGGTAGATATAGAAATTCCGCAGCCGATCAACGGTTGGATCTTCCAAAGGACGTCCGAGCTAGAAGCTGGACACCACGCCCTAAACTCATCCAAATTCCCGTCCAGATTTGATAGGGCTCCGGTATATCGTTGATTGCCAGAGATTCCTCCATCAGAACTCGACAAAATTTTCCAGGGTTGTTATAGACTCAATTCCGTACAATTCCACCAAAGCGATCGTCAAAGCGATACTCGAGGAGGTGGTGGCGGCAGATACGAGTTCGCTGTCCAAAAAAACAGCATGGTCGCTTGGGGGCAATATTGACGTTGAGCCCCCGAGCTCCACAGATGATTCCTCCATGATCTTGCTAGAGATCGGAGTTGATGTTTGGTGAAGGCCCTCGTCCGAACATGGTGATCCGAACACGGGCCTCAATTCTTGGTCGAACCAAGGTGACCAATCGAGCTAGTGACGAAGATGCCGAAGTCGCAGTTGATCTGCAGGCGAGCCATCGATCCTTTTGTCGATCACACAGCGGAACTCTCAATGAAAGCACCAATGTCGGTGTCAAAACCGACGAATCTCGGGTAGGGGGTCCCGAACTGTGCGTCTAGGCCGGATGGTAACAGGAGGCAAGGAGCACGATGTTTTACCCAGGTTCGGGCCCTCTTGATGGAGGTAAAACCCTACGTCCTGCTTGATTAATATTGATGATATGGGTAGTACAAGAGTAGATCTACCACGAGATCAAGGAGGCTAAACCCTAGAAGCTAGCCTATGGTATGATTGTTGTTCTGTATGTTGTCTCTTCTATCGACTAGCCTGGCCCTGGTTTATATAATGCACCAGAGGCCTAGGTTAACAAGAGTCCTAGCCGAATACGCCGGTGGGGAGAAGTCCTTGTCTTGATCGCCAAGTCTTTGTGGAATCTTCCTTGTATGCGGCAGCTATCCGAACTGGCCCATGAGTATACGGCCATGGGGGGCCTCGGCCCAATCTAATAGATCGGGAGACGACATGGTGAGTACCCCCTAGTCCAGGACACAGTCATAGCTCCTCCTCCACGTCGAGCCCGAACGCGGCTCCGCCCGAGCTTGTCGCCGGCGTGGCTCTGGCGACCAAGTGGTCACAAGCCCGTGCGCACCGTGTTCCTTGCAATGTGTAGCACCTCCTGCGCCCGTTAGTTCGCGCTTTTGCGCACTGCTGCCGTTGCGTCGATCGCCCGAAAGCCACCGCCGCCCCCACTCATCGCCAGCGCAGTTCCGGTCACCCCCCGAGTCCAACCGACCACACCACTCGACGCGGCATCGAGCCCGTGTTCGAACACGACCAACCGTGGCCGTTTTGGAGCCCTGTAGCATGATCCCCGCCCAGGCCCGAGGTTCCGTCCACCGCGCTCGTCGCCGGCGATGTTCCGGCCATTCCCAGGCCCAACCGTTGGTAGCATTCGACGCGCGAGGTCGTCAGCTTCCAAACCCGCCCGACCATGGCTCAAATGATGCGCCGTAGCGCGATTCCGGCCGTCTTCGGTGTTCGGCCGCCGCGGATGGCCTCGTCGGCGTTGCTCCGGCGCCAGTGCTGACCTGGCACTAGCGGGGCCCGCCTCTGGGTCGCTGCCCATGGGCCCCCTGGACCCAGTTGACCACGTTGACCGTGGTCAACTATGCTGACTGGGCACTCAATGCCACTGAAACGCGGGCCCCACCACTTAATCCTCTAACTAAAACGTTTTTTTAATAAAAATAATTAGTTAACCTAATCAGTCACTAACATGTGGGGCCCTACTGCTAATTAACTCTGTTTAATTAAAAATAACCCACTGTTAGCCCTTTGTGTATGACATGTGGAACCCACTGGTCAGTTTGACCTAGTCAGCCGTGCTGTTGACTGCTGACGTCACAGTGATGTCATGCTGACGCTGTAATTCTTTTCTGTTAATAATAATAATTCTAGAAAATACTTTAATCTTAAGAAATTCGTAGAAATTAAACCGTAGCTCGGATGAAAATGTTTTCTATATGAAAGTTTCTCAGAAAAATCCAACGTATCCGAATGCACGGTCCATTCACCTGTCACATGCCCCTAGCATGCTGAACATGGAACCGTCCCCTCTCTTCCATCTGTCCGAAATTCGTCTAACGCCGGGAATTCATCCTCGGATGTTTATGCCCTCCGTCTGTAACGTGCAGTACTACGTTAGAACAACCCTAGCTCTGCCTATCGTCAGGTAATGCTTAGTGATGCATCTGTTTGCTCTGTATTTACTGTTTCTTCCCCCTCTTCTCTTGGTAGACCCCGAGACCGATGCCGCCCCTGTGATCGACTACGTCGTGGACGATACTTCTTCTTTCAGCAGAGCTTCCAGGCAAGCAAACCCTCCTTGAGCATTCCGATATCACCCATTTCTTTCCCTCTCATGCTTGCATTAGAACTGCTACTGCTTTCTGTATGATCCTACTCTGATGCATAGCCTGTTTTTGTTACCTACTTTCATACCTTACCTGCTTATCCTAAACTGCTTAGTATAGGTTGGTTAGTGATCCATCAGTGACCCCCACCTTGTCCCAGTTGCCTCGCTTTATGTTCGATGACTCGATCAACGTGATCGACATCCAGGCCCCGACACCGCACATCAACCCCCCTAGTTGTACGACTCTGCAGAGTTACCATCAAGTGCCAAGGGTGGAACCTCTTACATCACTCCAGACGAGATCTCTGTAGTGTAGCTATACGGTCGAGGTCATCGAGGGTGATTTCCTCCTTAACCACTTCCGTTACGGCTCTATCGTGCAAACCCTCAAGTGTGAACCTCGAGGGTGTATCCTCTTATGTTCACCTTGATGATAACATCGAGTGGAATTCACCAGGGGTGATTCCTTGGGTTCTCCTCTTGGTGTTAGACACACAGTTACTATGGTTACTATGACTTTACACTGAACCATGCTGCTAAAGACGGGTCGGCCCTGAGGGGTACCCGCGCGAGCTTAATAGCGAGTGATGTGGAGTCGGGTTGACCTAGAAGGTGCCCGCTAGATACTTACAAGGCGTGGCCGGGCATTCTTAGCCCTTGCCGCAAGTACTCGAGATGGGGCGACGGGTCACATCTTTTGTGAGTCTCTGCTTGTGACCGCACTGCCAACGCACTAACGGTTTGGATATTTGATCCGAGGGGCCTCTGGCCTGATAGCACTAACCATCACGTGGGCATTGTATGGGTGTTCTGCGTCATATACATCAGCCGAAGTTTAATAGATGCCAGCGACTGAGCGGCGCGCGCTGGGTTGGACCGCGTAAGCTCCTGCCTTGTTTAAGGAGGTAGCTAGGTCTGCTCACCGGCCGCGTACGCAACGTGTAGGAGTTCCCGGGGCGATGGCCCATGCCTCTGGGGGCATAGGCTTAGTCCGGCGTGCTGACCTCTCTATTAAGCCTAGGTCGGGTTGCGGCGTATTGTTTGGCTGAGGCCGGGCATGACCCATGAAAGTGTGTCCGGACGGAGTTAATCGAGTGTGGTGGGTAAGTTGGTGCAACCCTGCAGGGAAGAGATAGCCTGTCCTACGGTAATGGACACTTGGAGTTGTATCTCGATCGGTACAACTAGAACTGGATACTTGAGATGAGACATGGATATGAGAAATGGATAGTATGGCTCTGGGATTGCTTTCTCACAGGGAGTCGAGAAAGGATCTCTGGCCGAGGTTGATAACACTACTACTACTTTACATTATGTTGATATGTACTCTTCTATATGCTTCAAGATGCTTGAAGATGCTTGAAGATGCTAGTCTTTGATAGGCTAGGCTTTCCCCTTCTTTTCTGGCATTCTGCAGTTCAGTCCACAAATACATCCCATTTCCTTTGATACAGATGCATACTTAGTTTAGATCTGATGTAAGTCTTGCGAGTACTTTGGATGAGTATTCACGGTTGCTTTGCTACCTCTTTTTCCCATATACCTGATTGTTGCGACCAGATGACGGATCCCAGGAGCCAGACGACACCACTGATGACTACTTCTACCCCGAGGATGCCTACTACTACGTGACGGTCGCCGACGACTTGGAGTAGTTAGGAGGCTCCCAGGCAGGAGGCCTTGCCTTTTCGATCGATGTTGTTTTTGTGCTAGCCTTCTTAAGGCAAACTTGTTTAACTTATGTCTGTACTCAGATTTTGTTGCTTCCGATGACTCTCGTGTATTCGAGCTTATGTATTCGAGCCCTCGAGGCCCCTGGCTTGTAATATAAAGCTTGTATTATTTTAATTTGTGTCTAGAGTTGTGTTGTGATATCATCCCGTGAGTCCTTGATCTTGATTGTACATATTTGCGTGTATGATTAGTGTATGATTGAATCGGGGGCATCACGCGCATGTTATTGATGATGCCACTTCTTCTATGCATGATACTTATGATGAAACTACTTCTATGCTTGTTACTACTGTGCCACTTGGTGAATTTCTTGATGAACAACTTGCTAGGGCTTGAGAGAATTAAATTATTGAATCTGATAATATTGATGGAAGTGATGATGAAGATTCTCCCCCTAGACATGAATTGCATGTTGTGCCTGAGGGTTATGTTATGGATGAAGAAACTGCTAGATACTTTCTTGATGAACAACTTGCTAGGGCTTGAGAGAATTAAATTATTGAATCTGGTAATATTGATGGAAGTGATGATGAAGATTCTCCTCCTAGATATGAATTGCCTGTTGTGCCTGAGGGTTATGTTATGGATGAAGAAACTGCTAGATACTTTCTTGTCTGCAATGATATATCCGATCTTAGAAGGTGACATGAAAGAATTTTGTCAACAAGAGCATATTCGACTTGATGTCTCCTCTGTGGCTCACCCCCAGTCCAATGGTCAAGTGGAACGAGCTAATCAAGAGATTCTGTGAGGTATTAAGCCCCGAATTATGGTTCCTTTGCAAAGAACATCAGGCTGTTGGTGGAATAGTTACCCTCAGTATTATGGAGTATCAACACAACCCCTAACAGATCTATGGGTTACACTCCTTTTTTCATGGTCTATGGAGCAGAGGCGGATCTCCCAAGTGACATCCGTCACGATTCACCCCGGGTGGCGGCTTACGTTGAAGTTGACAATGAAAAGGTACGTCAAGACGCACTTGACCTGTTAGATGAGGAGCGTGATGTCGCGGCGGCTGGTTTGGTGATTTACCAGCAAGATCTGCGTTGTTATCACAGCCATCGGGTCAAAACTAGAACCTTTCAAGAAGGCGATTTGGTGCTCCGGCTCATCCAGGATCAAATAGATATGCATAAACTATCACCGCCTTGGGAAGGACCTTTCGTGGTTAGCAAGAATCTGCATACTGGGTCATATTACCTTATCAATGTTCGAGACCACAAGGACTCACGCACATCAGAGGAGGAGACTCGTCGGTCGTGGAACATCGATCATCTTCGGCCTTACTATACTTGAGCTACCGGCTCTCATGATGTACATAATCTGATGGTGTATATATTATAGATAGTATAATAAAGCCGGCATCCCTGATAATTCAGGGCTTCTGTCATTTCACTTCCTTGAAGCTGAGTCTTTATCATCTCCTTACACGTTTCTTCAAGAGGCTTGACGCCCAAACTGTAAGGACCAAAGAGAGTTGGATATGCAGCACAGCTCAAACATAGGTCCCTAGTGAGTACAATTTGTCAGTATGTCACTTGGGGCTTCCTGTTCAAACATAGGCATATTCGACCAAAGAGAACACAGCGTTACTACCCTCTTGACTAGGTTTGTTCAAACATAAGCGTATTCAACCAAAGAGAACATAACCTTTCCGGGTCATCCTACCTATAGCCAGTTGCTTGATACGTCTCCGTCATATCTACTTTTCCAAACACTTTTGCCCTTGTTTTGGACTCTAACTTGCATGATTTGAACGGAAGTAAACTGGACTGACGCTGTTTTCAGCAGAATTTCCATGGTGTTATTTTCGTGCAGAAATAAAGGTTCTCAGAATGACTTGAAAATCAACAAAGATTATTTTTGGAATATATAAAAAATACTGGAAGAAGAATCCACACCAGGGGGCCCACACCCTGTCCATCAGGGTGGGGGTGAGCCTACCCCCTGGGCGGGCCCCCTGCCTCATGGGCCCCCTGACGCTCCACCGGCCTCAACTCCAACTCCGTATATTCACTTTTGGGGAGATAAAAATCAAAGAGAAGGATTCATCGCATTTTACGATACAGAGCCGCCGCCTAGCCTTAAACTCTCTCGGGAGGCCTGATCTGGAGTCCGTTCAGGGCTTCGGAGAGGGGAATCTGTCCACATCGTCATCATCAACCTTCCTCCATCACCAATTTCATGATGCTCACCGCCGTGCGTGAGTAATTCCATCATAGGCTTGCTGGACGGTGATGGGTTGGATGAGATTTATCATGTAATCGAGTTAGTTTTGTTAGGGTTTGATCCCTAGTATCCACTATGTTCTGAGATTGATGTTGCTATGACTTTGCTATGCTTAATGCTTGTCACTAGGGCCCGAGTGCCATGATTTCATATCTGAACCTATTATGTTTTCATGAATATATGTGAGTTTGTGATCCTATCTTGCAAGTCTATAGTCACCTATTATGTGTTATGATCCGTTAACCCCGAAGTGACAATAATCGGGATACTTACCGGTGATGACCCTAGTTTGAGGAGTTCATGTATTCACTATGTGTTAATGCTTTGGTCCGGTACTCTATTAAAAGGAGGCCTTAATATCCCTTAGTTTCCAATAGGACCCCACTGCCACGGCACGGTAGGACAAAAGATGGCATGCAAGTTCTTTTCCATAAGCACGTATGACTATATTTCAAATACATGCCTACATTACATTGATGAACTGGAGCTAGTTCTGTGTCACCCTATGTTATGACTGTTACATGATCGATCCCATCCGGCATAATTCTCCATCACCGATCCATTGCCTACGAGCTTTTCCATATATTGTTCTTCGCTATTTACTTTTCCACTGCTACTGTTACAATCACTACAAAACCCAAAAACATTACTTTTGCTACCGTTACCACTACTATCATATTACTTTGCCACTAATACTTTGCTGCAGATATTAGGTTTCCAGGTGTGGTTGAATTGACAACTCAGCTGCTAATACTTGAGAATATTCTTTGGCTCCCCTTGTGTCGAATCAATAAATTAGGGTTCAGTATTCTACCCTCAAAAACTATTGTGATCCCCTATACTTGTGGGTTATCAAGACTATTTTCTGGCGCCGTTGCCAGGGAGCATAGCTCTATTCTTTGAGTCACTTGGGATTTATATCTACTTATCACTATGAAGAACTTGAAAGATCAAAGAACCAAGATTTTGCCCTCAACTACGAGGGAAGGTAAGGAACTGCCATCTAGCTCTGCACTTGATTCACCTTCTGTTTTGAATAAACTTGCGACACCTACACTTGCTATTGATTCTGATAGGTCGCATGTTATTGATGATGCCACTTCTGCTTTGCATGATACTTATGCCACTAGGTGAATTTCTCGATGAACAACTTGCTAGGGCTAGAGAGAATGAAATTATTGAATCTGATAATATTGATGAAAGTGATGATGAAGATTCTCCCCTAGATATGAATTGCCTATTGTTCCTAAGGGTTATGTTATGGATGAAGAAACTGCTAGAGACTTTCGTGCCTGCAATGATGGATCCGATCTTAAGAAATTATTAGCTAAGCTTAAAGAAAAGTCTTTGAATGCTAGAATGAAATATGACCCTGCTTTTGCTACTTCACCTATCTTTATTACTGATAAGGATTATGATTTCTCTGTTGATCCTGAGATAATTACTTTGGTTGAATCTGATCCTTTCAATGGCTATGAATCCAAAATTGTTGTGGCACATCTTACTAAATTAAATGATATAGCTGCCCTGTTCACTAATGATGAGAAAACTTGCTACTATTATATCCTTAAATTATTTCTGTTCTCATTAAAGGGTGATGCTAAGATATGGTTTAATTCTCTTGATCCTGGTTGTGTGCGTAGTCCCCAGGATATGATTTACTACATCTCTGCTAAATATTTCCCCGCTCATAAGAAACAAGCTGCTTTAAGGGAAATATATAATTTTGTGCAAATTGAAGAAGAGAGTATCCCACAAGCTTGGGGGAGGCTTCTCCAATTACTTAATGCTTTGCCTGATCATCCTCTCAAGACAAATGAAATACTTGATATCTTTTATAATGGACTAGCCGATGTTTCCAGAGACCACCTGGATAGTTGTGCTGGTTGTGTTTTCAGGGAAAGAACAGTTGATCAAGCGGAAATTATATTGAATAATATGTTGACCAATGAAAATAATTGGACACTTCTTGAACCAATTCCTAAGCCAACTCTGAAGAAAAGGGTTCTATTTCTCAGTCCTGAAGATATGCAAGAGGCAAAGAAATCTACGAAAGAAAAAGGTATAAAAGCTGAAGATGTTAAGAATTTACCTCCTGTTGAAGAAATACATGGTCTTAAGTCATCACCTATTGAAGAAATACACGGTCTCGATAACCCGACACATGTAGTAAAGGTAAACTCTCTCTATAGATATGATAAAGCTGGAATCCCTCCTGCTAAGTTTGCTAGCCAATGTTTGGATGAATTTGATAACTTTATGGTTAAGCAAGAAGATTTTAATGCTTATTTTGGTAGACAACTGAAATGCAATGCTTATATGATTGAACACTTGAGTGATTATATGGCCAGTGTTAAAGGTGAACTTAAAGTTATTAGTAAACATGCTTCTATGGTTACCACTCAAGCAGAACAAGTGCTTAAAGCTCAGAATGATTTGCTCAATGAATTAAATAATAAGAAGAATGATAATGTTGTTAGAGTTATGACTAGAGGAGGCAAAATGAATCAAGAGCCTTTGTATCCTGAGGGCCACCCTAAGAGAATTGAGCAAGATTCTCAGAGAACTACTATAGATGCACCTAGTCCTTCTAAAAGGAAGAGAAAGAAAAATGATAGGACTTTGCATGCTTCTAGTGAACCTGTTGTTGACACACCTGAGAATCCCAATGATATTTCTATTTCTGATGCTGAAACACAATCTGGTAATGAACATGAACCTAGTGATAATGTTAACGATGATGTTCATGTTGATGCTCAACCTAGCAATGATAATGATGTAGAGATTGAACCAGTTGTTGATCTTGATATCCCACAATCAAAGAATCAATGTTATGATAAGAGAGACTTTGTGGCTAGGAAGCACGGTAAAGAAAGAGAACCATGGGTTCATAAACCCATGCCTTTTCCTCCTAAACCATCCAAGAAAAAGGATGATGAGGATTTTGAGCGCTTTGCTGAAATGATTAGACCTATCTTTTTGCGTATGTGTTTGACCGATATGCTTAAAATGAATCCTTATGCTAAATATATGAAAGATATAGTTACTAATAAGAGAAAGATACCGGAAGCTGAAATTTCCACCATGCTTGCTAATTATACTTTTAAGGGTGGAATACCAAAGAAACTTGGAGATCGAGGAGTACTAACTATACCATGCTCCATTAAAAGAAACTATGTTAAAACTGCTTTATGTGATCTTGGAGCCGGTGTTAGTGTTATGCCTCTCTCTTTATATTGTAGACTTGATTTGAATAAATTGACACCTACTGAAATATATTTGCAAATGGCTGATAAATCAACTACTATACCTGTCGGTATTTGTGAGGATGTGCCTGTTGTGGTTGCAAACATTACTATTTTAACGGACTTTGTTATTCTCGATATTCCTGAGGATGATAGTATGTCTATTATTCTCGGCAGACCCTTTTTGAATACTGCAGGGGCTGTTATTGATTGCACCAAAGGCAATATCACTTTTCATATTAATGGTAATGAGCATACGGTACACTTTCTGATGAAACAACCTCAAGTCCACAGTATCAATTCTATTGGAAAAATTTCAACAATCACTATTGGAGGTTTTGAATTCCCTCTTCCTACTGTCAAGAAGAAATATGATATTCTTATTGTTGGGGATGTGCATATCCCCGTTGAGGTAACATAGTGTTATTCGAAATTTCTCCGGTTCCATGTTATTCAGAATGAGTTTGTTAACAAGACTTGATCAACCTTGTTAGTGGATTCCTTTTGATGAGCATGAGATGGATGAAGTTAGAAAACACAACTCTCTGTACCCTCTTTTTACTTTCTGTTATTTATATTAAATAAAGCAAAAGTAGTAATTTCTATCAATTTTCTGAATTATCCGTGCAATAAACAATACCATGAAAATAAAAGTTCTCCAAATGCCCTAAAATTTGAATATGATTTTTTCTGGAATATTTTAGAATATCTGGCACTGGGAAAACATTAGGGGGAGCCAGCACCTGGCCACGAGGGTCCAGGGCGCGCCCACCCCCTAGGCACGCCCCCTTCCTCGTGGGCCCATGCTGGCTCCCCTCCACTTATTCCAGCCACCACACACTCCTTCTTCCTCCCAAAAAAATCACCAACCAGCTCAAGCACGAGTTCTAGCTCATCTTGCTACCATTTTCGATCTCCTAGCTCAAAGCTCCATTCACAAAACTGCTTTGGGGGATTGTTTTTTGGTATGTGACTCCTCCAATGGTCCAATTAGTTTTTGTTCTAATGCTTTATTCATTGCACTTTTTGCTGCTTAGGTGACCCTGTTCTTGAGCTTGCATGTCAAATTTATAAGGTCAAAAGTAGCTTTAATGCATGATATTGCCTCTAGGCACTTGTAGGAGTACTTGCTATCAATTTTCTTGAGTTTGGCTCACTTTTATTTTGAAGTTACTGAAAAAATTCAGAAATTTTTCAGAGGAAGAAATATGTTTAGGAAAATGTACCAAGGTGGTTCTTCAAGGAAGCAAGGACCCAGGCCTACAATACGCGATGCAGATGATGAACCACCGAGGGACGCTCAAATGCGGCCTTGTGAATGGCCGTCAGAGGATTTCATGGTTCAAGGAGGAATTAAAAAGGAATTGGATGCATATGTGTGTAATGCTGATCTAGAGAGCTTCGAGGCAGATAAGTGCCGGCAATACCTCTATTTAACTGATTCATTTGTGAGAAGGTTTAAATTTTCATCCCCGCGCGATTCACAAACTGTCTTGTTTGATCTTTATGATAAATCTTATACCATGGATTTAGAGGATTTTAATACTGCCTGCAAACTCCCACAATGGGGCAGTGCTAGTGAACCTAGCAAATCTGAGCTTAGAGATTTTCTTGCTAGTATTACAGTGGGGGAATCTAGAGATGTAACACAAGCCACCATAGGGAGCATTCATTTTCCCGCTATACATTATTTTGCTCTCTTCATAGGAAGGTGCATAAACGGTGAAGATGAAGCATGTCACATGTGTGTACCTGATGTTAGCGTTCTCAGGAGCATTGTTTTAGGAGATAAACAATACAATTTGGGGGCTATTTTTGCACGTAGGTTTCATAATAATCGTATTCATGGAGATTTCTTTGGTGGAATTTATGCAACTCGTATAGCTAACTTTATTGAGATACCCATACGTGGAGATGATATTGAGTTGCCTCCTTCTTATCTAGATTATGATGCTATGGTTCGTCATCAGTTTGTTGAGAGGAACGACCAGTCCCTCCAGTACCGACTAATCTTTGACAGACGATGCACCTATCACGTCACTCTCCTTGCTCCCGCTTTCTTTGACTTTCAGGCAAAGGGGAGATATGTTATAACCAGGGAGGAGGCGAATGAGTATAAGAGGAGGATGGGGACAGCTCGCCTCCAAGCGGCAGCTCATGAGGCAATAGCTGTTGCATCATAGTACGACCACAACTACAACTTTGGATATCCGCCAGGCCAGCCGTGGCAGTAGACCAATTTAGGCCAAAATCCTAAGCTTGGGGGAGTACGTACTTCTCATCGACATTACATTTCTGTTCACACACTCATGCTAGTTGTCGGTGCTCGTACTTTTTCATTGTAATAGCCATGCTAGTTTATTTCCCTTTTTATGCTTTCTTCTTGTGTGTTTGATAAACCTTAAGAAAAACCAAAAAAATAGTTGTAGCTTTTAGTTAGTTTACTTTCCATGCTTGTAGTGGTAGTAATTAAAAACAAAAACCCAAAAAGATTTTTCATTCTTATTTTGCTTGTTGGGAGCTTTCCCGTGTAAATAGTTTTATTTCTTTTCTTGTTCTTTGGGGGTCGAGAGGAGAAGACCATAATGAAAATGTTAAAGTGGCTCTTATATGTATTATTGTTTATTTAACAAGAGCCCATATTACCTTGTCTTCTCTCTTGAATTGAATGCTTGCAGATTCTAGCTTAGTCCAATGCACGTGCACTATTATTATTATCCACACTATTCGGCCGTGCAAGTGAAAGGCAATAATGATGATTATATGATGAACTTATTGAGATGAGAAAAGCTGGTATGAACTCGACCTCTCTTGTTTTTGTAAATATGATTACTTCATCGATCCTGATTTAGCCTATTATGAAAGAAACACGTTTGCAATGACAATTAGAGATTGTAGTTGCTTATGCCATGCTTAATTAGCTAGGAGCTTATAATGGTTTACCTTGCGTGCCAACATGCTATTAAAATAGTTGTGATGTGGTATGATAGGGTGGTATCCTCTTTTGAACGATTCGAGTGGCTTGACTTGGCACATATTCACGCATGTAGTTGAAACAAAATCAACATAGCCTCTATGATATTTATGTTCATGGTGCATTATATCCTACGCATGCTTGCATTCAGTGTTGATTAATTTTAATGCATGTTCATGACTGTTGTCGCTCTCTAGCTGGTCGCTTCCTAGTCTTTTTCTAGCCTTCACTTGTACTAAGCAGGAATACTGCTTGTGCATCCAACTCCATAAACCCCAAAGTTATTCCATATGAGTCCACCATACCTACCTATATACGGTATCTACCTGTCGTTCCAAGTAAATTTGTACGTGCCAAACTCTAAACCTTCAAATAAACATTCTGTTTTGTATGCTCGAATAACTCATGTATCAACTAGGGTTGTCTGTATCTTCCATGCTAGGCGGGTTATTCTCAAGAGGAGTGGACTCCGCTCCTCACTCACGAGAAAATGGCTGGTCACCGGGATGCCCACTCCCATGCTTTATGCAAATCAAATCAAAATAACTGCAAAAAAAACTCCCCTGGGACTCTTGTTAGTTGGAGGCACTCATTGTTTCAAGCAAGCCATGGATTGATGCTTATTGGTGGAGGGGGAGTATAAACTTTACCATTCTGTTTGGGAACCGCCTATAATGTGTGTAGCATGGAAGATATCGAGATCTCTCGATTGTTATGTTGACAATGAAAGTATACCGCTCAAAATATTATTCATATCTATTCCAAAAACGAGCTCTGGCACCTCTACAAATCCCTGATTCCCTCTACGAAGGGCCTATCTATTTACTTTTATGTTGAGTCATCATCCTCTTATTAAAAAGCACCAGTTGGAGAGCACCGCTGTCATTTGCATCCATTATTGTTAGTTTACATTGAGTATGACTTGAGTGGATCTCTTTTACCATGAATTATAATGTCTAGTCAGTCATTGATCTTTAAAGGTGCTCTGCATTTATGTTTTGCAGTCTCAGAAAGGGCTAGCGAGATACCATTTTGTTATATCATATTATGATTGTTTTGAGAAAGTGTTGTCATCCGAGATTTATTATTATTGCTCCCTAGTTGATTATGCCATTGATATGTGTAAACATGAGACCTAAGTGTTATTGTGAATATGGTTAGTTCATAAGCTTTGCTGAAAACACGAATGCTGGCTTTACATATTTACAACAACAAGAGCAAACAAAGTTTGTAAAAGTTTTTCTTTATCACTTTCAGTTTATCAACTGAATTGCTTGAGGACAAGCAAAGGTTTAAGCTTGGGGGAGTTGATACGTCTCCGTCGTATCTACTTTTCCAAACACTTTTGCCCTTGTTTTGGACTATAACTTGCATGATTTGAATGGAACTAACCCGGACTGACGTTGTTTTTAGCAGAATTGCCATGGTGTTATTTTTGTGCAGAAATAAAAGTTCTTGGAATGGCCTGAAAATCAACGGAGATTATTTTTGGAATATATAAAAAATACTGGAAGAAGAATCCACGTCAGGGAGCCCACACCCTGTCCACGAGGGTGGGGCGCGCTGTGACGCCCCCGATTCAATCGTACACTAATCATGCACGCAAATGTGTACGATCAAGATCAGGGACTCACGGGAAGATATCACAACACAACTCTACAAATAAAATAAGTCATACAAGCATCATAATACAAGCCAGGGGCCTCGAGGGATCGAATACAAGTGCTCGATCATAGACGAGTCAGCGGAAGCAACAATATCTGAGTACAGACATAAGTTAAACAAGTTGCCATAAGATGGCTAGCACAAACTGGGATATAGACCGAAAGAGGCGCAGGCCTCCTGCCTGGGATCCTCCTAACTACTCCTGGTCGTCGTCAGCGGGCTGCACGTAGTAGTAGGCATCTCCAGTGTAGTAGGGGTCGTCGTCGACGATGGCGTCTGGCTCCTGGACTCCAGCATCTGGTTGCGACAACCAGAAAGAAAGGAAAGGGGGAAAAGGGGGAAGAAAGCAACCGTGAGTACTCATCCAAAGTACTCGCAAGCAAGGAACTACACTACATATGCATGGGTATATGTGTAAGGAGGCCATATCAGTGGACTGAACTGCAGAATGCCAGAATAAGAGGGGGATAGCTAATCCTATCGAAGACTACGCTTCTGGCAGCCTCCGTCTTGCAGCATGTAGAAGAGAGTAGATTGAAGTCCTCCAAGTAGCATCTCCAAGTAGCATCTCCAAGTAGCATCTCCAGTAGCATCGCATAGCATAATCCTACCCGGCGATCCTCTCCTCGTCGCCCTGCGGAAAAGCGATCACCGGGTTGTCTGTGGAACTTGGAAGGGTGTGTTTTATTAAGTATCCGGTTCTAGTTGTCATAAGGTCAAGGTACAACTCCAAGTCGTCCTGTTACCGAAGATCACGGCTATTTGAATAGATTAACTTCCCTGCAGGGGTGCACCACATAACCCAACACGCTTGATCCCATTTGGCCGGACACACTTTCCTGGGTCATGCCCGGCCACGGAAGATCAACACGTCGCAGCCCCACCTAGGCAAAATAGAGAGGCCAGCACGCCGGTCTAAACCTAAGCGCACAGGGGTCTGGGCCCATCGCCCATAGCACACCTGCATGTTGCGTACGCGGCCGAAAGCAGACCTAGCCTAGTGGCGTTCCAGTCCAATTCGGCGCGCGCCGCTCCGTCGCTGACGTCTGAAGTGCTTCGGCTGATACCACGACGTCGGGATACCCATAACTACTCCCACGTAGATGGTTAGTGCGTATAGGCTCGTAGCCGACTCAGATCAAATACCAAGATCTCGTTAAGCGTGTTAAGTATCCGCGAATGCCGAACAGGGCCAGGCCCACCTGTCTCCTAGGTGGTCTCAACCTGCCCTGTCGCTCCGCCACAAAGTAACAGTCGAGGGACGTCGGGAACCCAGGCCCACCTCTACCGGGATGGAACCACCTGTCCTTTCAGCCCCCTCGTCAGAATCACTTGCGGGTACTCAATGAGCTGACCCGACTTTAGTCACCATCTGTATAGTATGTATGTATGTATAGTATATACCCGTGATCACCTCCCAAGTGATCACGGCCCGATAGTATAACAAGGCAGACTGACAAGAATGTAGGGCCAATGATGGAACACTAGCATCCTATACTAAGCATTTAGGATTGCGGGTAAGGTATCAATGACTGTAGCAGCAATGACAGGCTATGCATCAGAATAGGATTAACGGAAAGCAGTAACATGCTACACTACTCTAATGCAAGCAGTATAGAGAAGAGTAGGCGATATCTGGTGATCAAAGGGGGGGCTTGCCTGGTTGCTCTGGCAAGAGAGAGGGGTCGTCAACTCCGTAGTCGAACTGGTCAGCAGCAGCGTCGGTCTCGTAGTCTACCGGAGATAAGAGGGGGAAGAAACAATGAATACAATGCAAACATAAACACGACGATGCGTGACGTGACAATGAGCGGTGCTAGGTGTTCCCTAACGTGGTATGGGGTGGTACCGGTTAAGGGGGGAAACATCCGGGTAGTATCCCCGGGGTTCCGTGTTTTCGGACAGATGAACCGGAGGGGAAAAGTTGCGAGTTCGATAGGTTAGGGGTGTGTGGCGGACGAACGGACTGCGTATCCGGAATCGTCTCGTCGTTCTGAGCAACTTTCATGTAGAAAGTATTTTCATCCGAGTTACGGATTAAAAGATATGATTTTCTAAAGATTTAAATCATTTTCTGATTTTTAATTAATTATTTTATTTAATTCGAAAATGGATTTATGACATCAGCATGAGGTCATGCTGACGTCAGCAGTCAACAATGTTGACTGGTCAACCTGACCAGTGCGTCCCACTGGTCAGTGACACATTTTTAATTAAACATTTTAATTAACCTAATTAGTGTTAATAGGGGGTGGGCCCCACTGTCATTCTCTGTTAGCTAATTAACAGTAGTTAATTAGGTTAATTAGTCATTAGATTAATCAATCTTAATTAGCTAAGTTAATCAGAATTAATTAAGTTAATTAATTAATTAATTAATTAATTAATTAATTTTATTATTTATTATTGATTTATTATTATTTATATATATATATATATATTTTTAACTTTTTTTTTGTTCTGGGGCGTGGGCCCCATGTGTCTGTGGCCCAGAGGGGCCATAGCGGGTCGGGCGTTGCGGGCGAACGGGCACAGGGCGCTGGCGCGGGCACCAGCCCGAACGGGCGCAGATGGTCGTCGGTGCACGGGCGGGGCCATTCGGG